>NW_010973020.1:0-4920 GCF_000737465.1 Haliaeetus leucocephalus | reverse complement strand
TAGTGGTCCCGTAGTATCTCTCTTTCTTCTTTAACTGTTCCTGACGTAGCAACAGCTCATCTTGGTGCCCTTGAATTGCCTTTTGAGTTTCAGCTGAGTTTTGATATGAACCATGGCTGTGCTTGGAGGATGCTGTCTTTGAAGGCAAGATGTACCCAGGAACACTGGTAAATGGCTTGGGCTGTTCCTTGGTTGGATATTCAAGGAAGTGAGAAAGGACCCCGGTGTGATGTGCTTTGTCATGACACAATGCCTGCAGCTAATGGGTAGAAGAAGGGACAGAATTTGCCTCTCTGATGGCATCTGATGACTGGTGCCTCTGACTGATGGCAACTGCCAATGGCACAAAAGCACCAAATCATATTTACCGAGATGCCATCTGGGGGAACTGTCACACACCCTCCCTGAAGGAGAATTGCTTTTTCGTATAGGCCCTGTGATTCCCAAGCCAGCCCTGGCATCTCCTGTAGCTTTGTGGGCCTAGATCTGAACCTGGAATTGAGTAGCTGCTCTGAATTCTGTAACCCAAGGTGGGGCTGAACATGAGACAACTGCCAATATTGTCAGCCAAGACCTAGTAAATCCAACAGATGGAGAAGAGGAAAAGAAAGACTGATCTTTCCCTATGGCACATGACTCCATTCCGTCTGAGGAATAGCTCCATAGGCCACCCTGAACATCATGAGGAGGGACAGGTTCCATTGCCCTAAATTTGGGCATCAGCTGTCATTTCAGTTGGCCAAAGGAAATTCCCAGGAGCCACCAAGAAGAGGCGCTCAGATGTTGTCCTGTCTCTATATCAGCCTGCACATAACTTCGATCTGTCTCTATTACCTGCACGTCTCTTTGACCACCTCTGGCACCTCCAATGTCACCAGACATTTGCATCTGAACACCGCACTCCTGGCCTCCATCACCATTAGTTAGCATGGGAGCTGAGACAAGGAGCTGACATGCAGGTGCCTATTTAATGCAGACCTGCACTGAGGCAAGAGGAATCCCAGCTCCTGTGGGTTTGTGGTGGGCATGGGAGGGAGCTGAGTCCCCTTCCAGCCCCAGGACTACAGACCCAGCATGAGATGCCTCCATGGACTCAGCTGACTCCCTTCCCTCAGCAGGGCTAAAGGAGATCCCTGCCTGTCACTGTCTGCGTGTCCTGCCCAATGATGGCACAAGAAAGAGGCTGCCCAGGGAAGGGGTTGAGTCACCCTCCTTGGAGGTATTTCAAAGACACAGTGTTTAGGGACATGGTTTACTGGTGGACTTGCTAGTGTTAGGTTCACCGTTGGACTTGGTGATCTTAAGGGTCTTTTCCAACTGAAAAGATTCTATGATTCTAAGACCAGTTGATTCTTGGACCTAAGTCTGTCTCTCAGCAGAGCAATGACCCTGCTGGAAAGCAGTGTCTCTCCCCAGGTGCGGGAGGGAACATCCGTGATTGCTTCAGCCTGTTTCCCAGCAGGTTCCCCTGGAGGCCCAGGGACAGCTGGAGGGAGCCCAGAGGGGGCAGAGCAAGTGCTGCCTTGGGCTGGTCCTCTGCTGCTGAGCTGGGCTGGGCTCCTGGGACAGAGGGAGCTCATGGCAAGCGGGCAGCGCTGCAGAGAGACAGCTCTGCCCAGGAGCAGGGCTGGGGGCACTGCCTGCAGGCATCGAGAGGAGACCTGCAAGGCAGAGAGAGCTTAAAGGCAGTGTGGAGTGGGAGGATGCTGAGAGCTCACTGCGGGAGAAATCTTCACAGCCCTCTGCATGGTAAGTCTGTGGGTGCAGGGCAATAGAGCTTCAGTTCCTGCAGGGATCTCCGAACACTGGCACAGCTGACAGTGTATGGGATCTGGCAGGGGGACTGGCTTCATTTCTCTGGTGTAGAAGAGAAGGGTGTGCTCCAGAGCAGGGTTCCCTGCTGCCCTGTCAGAGGGACAGGGCATGAGGGCTGCCTTCTCCTGGCACCAGCTGCAGGGCTGTGAAGCCGGGTGTGCATGCAGGGGTGCCCAGGGCTGTCCTTCAGAGCAGGGTCCTGGCGTTTCAGGGGCTGAGTGGTGGAGCAGGGACTTTGCTGCCTGCCAGGGTCAGCACTCAGCCTGCGCAGGGAACTCCCCATGGCAGTGTGGGCAGAAGGAGTGCATGAAAGAAATGTCCCCTGGAAGGGCAGAGCAGGGTGCTGCTGCTGTCGAGAGGCTGCTGCATGGGTCACGTTTGCTCAGAGCTCCAGCTCAGCCCTGGGCATTTCCGAGGGGACTTTCAAGAAGAACATCAAGGCAGTATTTTCCTGAAAGGTAAGGAGTCTTTGCTTTGAACTTTTATCCTCCTGGTGGGTGGGTGGGCAGTGTGACATTAAAATTTATTTGTCCCCTCTGGAGAAGGCACCGAGACCCCAGTTGTCCTTAGCACTTGTCTGAGGTGCTCCTTAACCCCTGCACACACAGAGATGTCCCTGGGCAGTGCCCGGCTGCCAGGAGGGGTCTGCAGGGCAGAGCTGAGCACACAGCGGGTGGGAATGGTTCTGTGAGCAGGGACAGGGATCAGACAAGGGGATGGAGAAGCAGCTGCTGACAGGGACAGTTCCAGGCAGCAGAGACAGGGGCAGGGAGTGAGAGGAGGGAGCTGCTCCCAGAAATGCCATGAGAGGGGGGGTTCAGGCATCTCCCTGCCATCAGCGGAGAAAACCCTTGGTCTTTTCTCCCACCCAGCAGAGCCTCTGCCTTTACGGCCATGGGGACTCAGTCACCTTCTCAGTGGCTTCAGCCCTGAAGAGAAGAAATTATCAAACACCCTACCATCCGTCCCTGTCCTGCCTCCATTGGCAGCAGGGCTGTAGTGTTTATCCATTTTTGTCCTCCTGTCCCTGCTCCTCTTGTTCTTGTCACTGGAGAGGAATGGGGAGGGGGGATTTGGGTGCATTTCAGACATTTGTCCATGTGAGTAAAATATCCCAGTCCCCTCCTAAACCCCAGGCTCCCAGTGATACAAATGACAAAACTCTCCTTTCAGGACATCCCATCTTTAGGACATTCACTTCTTTCCCTGCCAAAAGCACTTCCTTAAGGGGCGTGTGGAAACCAGAACAAATACTCAAAACAAAATCCCCAGTTTTGGTTGCATTGGGAGTGACAATGCTGAAAAGCTCTTTGATATGACAAGTGGATTTAATCTAAGATTCCCCCATGTTCCTATTTACCACCTGCTGTAGGGCAGGACTGACTCCCCTGCACCCCACAGCAGAGCCCGCTGCTCCTAGTGGCACCCTCAGCCAGCACCAAGCGTATCTCATGAAAGGGACCTGCCAAAGGGCTTCCTGAAATAGGAGAGGAGGCTTTGGTGGAGTTTCTATGAGAAATGCATTAGGTTTAGCTCAAAGAATTTTCTTCTAACTTGTCACTGGCTTTACCCTCTTGGACAGTGCCCCATGCCCAGAAGAAGCTAATGTCCAACAGCAGCTCCATCACTGAGTTCCTCCTCCTGGCATTTGCAGACACGCGACAGCTGCAGCTCTTGCACTTCTGGCTCTTCCTGGGCATCTACCTGGCTGCCCTCCTGGGCAACAGCCTCATCATCACCGCCGTAGCCTGCGACCACCACCTCCACACCCCCATGTACTTCTTCCTCCTCAACCTCTCCCTCCTCGACCTGGGCTCCATCTCCACCACCGTCCCCAAATCCATGGCCAATTCCCTGTGGGACAGCAGGGCCATCTCCTACTGGGGATGTGCTGCACAGGTCTTTTTCTTTCTCTTCTTCATTGCAGCAGAGTATTGTGTCCTCACCATCATGGCCTACGACCGCTACATTGCCATCTGCCAACCCCTGCACTACGGGACCCTCCTGGGCAGCAGAGCTTGTGTCCACATGGCAGCAGCTGCCTGGGCCAGTGGGGTTCTCTATGCTCTGCTGCACACGGCCAATACATTTTCACTACCACTCTGCCAAGGCAATGTTGTGGGCCAGTTCTTCTGTGAAATCCCCCAGATCCTCAAGCTCTCCTGCTCACGCTCCTACCTCAGGGAAGTTGGGCTTCTTGTGCTAGGTGTCTGTTTAGCATTTGGTTGTTTTGTTTTCATTGTTTTCTCCTATGTGCAGATCTTCAGGGCCGTGCTGAGGATCCCCTCTGAGCAGGGACGCCACAAAGCCTTTTCCACGTGCCTCCCTCACCTGGCCGTGGTCTGCCTGTTTATCAGCACTGCAGTGTTTGCCTACCTGAAGCCCCCATCCCTCGCCTCCCCAGTTCTAGATCTGGTGGCGGCAGTTCTGTACTCGGTGGTGCCTCCAGCAGTGAACCCCCTCCTCTACAGCATGAGGAACCAGGAGCTCAAGGATGCCCTGAGGAAAATGATGAGCGGGTGCTTTTCAGAAGCAATTAACGCCCTGTTTTCTTCTGCAGAGCATTCATAATGGAACTCATTACAGGCTCAGCCTGTCTTCTCTGATTCTTCTTTGTGGTGGCCGTGGTGTTTTCTTTATTTTTCTAGTGATAATGTTCACAATGAAATTTTATGATTCACCCCACTTGTAATTCACTGTCTACCTGTAGAATTTGACCCTGAGGCTGTGTAAATGAGGCGCGGTGCTCTCTCTGTATTTCAACACAGTAAAGGACCCTGCAGCGACTTGTTTGCCTGAGATCCTTCCTCTGAGATCTTGGTGAAGCTGCAGGGTGTTGACTTTGTGCAGAGGGGAAGGGGAAAAGAGTCTCAGCACAGCAGCACTGCCAGGCAGCACCAGCACTTGGTCTTCCCAGAGCTGCTCTCTTTCCACTCCCACACTCTTCTTCTCAGCTCCTGGCTAGGTGTAAGCCCTGAGTGCTCTGACATCTCGGTCCCAGTCCTGCTGTGTGGCAGGACTCTCAAGGGAGAATCTTGGTTCTGAGGAATTGCTGTATTTACACTGGCTTTGTCACTCCATCCCCTGCCCCACTGGCCACTGGGA
>NW_010973019.1:2965-5094 GCF_000737465.1 Haliaeetus leucocephalus | reverse complement strand
TTCCCATGGAAAGCACTGATTTTGTTTGAAAGCTAAGGCTCTTTCAGCTTGGGCATCTTTTAGTTTTAGAGCAAAAACTTAGTATTTCTCAGAGGAAACAGGAACTCGTACAAATTGAGTTGAATCCTCAGCTTCCTATTTAAAAATGTCTTTAAGGGAAGCGTACCATCAGGCCACAACTGTGCAATGGCATTAGTCCCGAAGTTAATCCCAATGGCATTAGTCCCTAAATTAATCCCAGATGCATACCAGTTCACAAGGAAGCCACCTACTTGGTTGTCTGACTCATGAAATCTCCCCTGGCATGTAAGGCTCACATTGAATCCCATCCTACCATCACCTTTAACACACTTGTTTTACCCATGCTTTTATGCTTCATAAAATGAGCTTCCATAAGTGTTAGCAACTCCAAGTCAGCACCCATTCTTTTGATAAAAATAACCTGCTACGATTGTCTGAGCAATCATAGTTAAATTATACCACCACTTCCATACAGTTCTGTAACAATATTCCTCTAGTGGTTCTGATACAACAGAGCTTCTTTATCTAATAGTTAATGTTAACACACTTCGATAAGTAAGGAACACATAGATTAATATACTTTTCCAGGGGAAAATATTTTAAAGACTGTACATTAGTATAAATAAAAAGGCAAAACCCCTCAAAGTCTGGAGGAAGATGCAAAAGTGCTTCTTTGCAAGAGGGTTTTCATCCACTCTTACTTGAGTCAACTGAAGGGAAGATCTGAATAAAGCCACGGTGCCTTCTCCCACCCGACTCTTGACCGTTCAGCGAGATCCAGTGCTTAGCGCTGTTCCCAAACAGTTTCCGCTGAGACTGGATGAACTGTCAGATGCTACCATGATTTATAAACTTAAGCTCCCAGTCTCTCCTGCCATTTCCACATCCACTTCTTCCCTTTCTGATAAGGCATGAATCATCATCAGAAATCCCTCTCCAGCCCATTAACAAACTAAACATTGCACAGGCTCATAGAAGTACACGGGTGACTATCGTTACATCTGCCTCGATATTAGAGGGATCAGCACTGTAAAAATACCTGCAGTTAGCAAATATTCATGTTGCATTTATGAGCATTTTCATTCCAGTACACACATTATGAAACAATATTATGGTGGTAGGAAGGCTAGGTAGGTATTCCAGCAAGGAAGACTGCTTGGCTGCTGTCTTAGTACCTTATATTATAGTGCAATAATCCTGTGCTCTACAGAGTCTCAGGCGGGTTCATTGGAGTGGGGTGGGGGGGAAGTGTATGGCTTTAAACAGCTTGCAGTATTGGGTCAAAAAAGGCACAGATGTTGTAGTAAATCCTTGAAACAACATAAACTCACCATGCTCATCTGAGCCTATCCAAAAAAGTATTCACCGTGGCCAGACCAAGGGTTCTGTGCTGTGCCTGGCTAATTCAACAGCAGGGCACCCTGCGTGGGAGAACCACTAATCCTGAAACGTAGCATTAAAGAAGACGAGACCAAGGCTACAGAGACTTTTGTGAAACTGAGCATAAGAAAAGAATCATACCTTCCTGAGCCTCAAAAGAATTTCTACAAAATCTTAGATATTTCTGCGATGACTTCAGGAGATAATCTTACAGCAAGTGACTCCTAACAGAATTTTCAGGTGCCTTTAGGAATAAGGAAGGACTCTAGTAATCTCTCACCCTCACATGCAGTCTCGAGAAAGCATATGCCTGAGAAACAGAGGAAAACCAGAGTGAGGAGATGGGGAAGTCGAGAACGTTATTTGCAGTAGCTGCTCTCATTCAACCAGATCAAGACTGGCACAGTGTTAGCAGAGGTACGGAATAGATGTGAAAGCCTCAGACGTTTCTGCCAAGCGGGTAACACTGTGGGATGTAAATGGTAAGACTGCATGCATTTTTTTCGCAACACAGTAAAAAGTGAAGTTAAAAATACCAAATCCACCAGACCAAAAAGATTTCCATCCTACTCAAGTTATGAGAGGAAAAAATCCTCTCAGGAGATTGAAAGAGAGGTACTCCATAAACACGCACATCTGTGGTTCCCAAGCCCATCGTTCAAAACTTCTGTCATCAGTTTATTTTCTCCCATGGGTCTTCTCCAATTCAGTAGCTGTCACTCCAGTGA
>NW_010973019.1:987-1812 GCF_000737465.1 Haliaeetus leucocephalus | reverse complement strand
AACTGGCAAAAACCCACACTGCCTCGCTTGGTGAAACCTCCCCAGCAGCAACCTGCTGCTCTCTGACCGACAGCTGCTCCCGCCCGGGGCTCAGCCCCCTCCCTCCCTGGCTTCTGGGACGCCTTTTACCCCTCTTCTTCACCCCTGCTGTGGCCTGGCAATCCCTGAAGCAATCCCAAATGTTTCACTCACAACAGAGGAAAAACAAGCCACGGAGAACAACCACCAAACTCCCCCCCAAACCCAGGGGAATGACACGTTGTCGCTGACCAGGGAAGCGGACGGAGGAGAACCGTGCTTCTTCTGGAAAACAGCCCGCGGACAACTCTCCCCAATTTCCAGGCACCTTGCCCTGGCACTCCGGGACCAGGTGCCCCCCAGAGGACAGCGCTGCCTCTGGCTCCTGCCCAGGCCGGGGGGTGCCGCTCAGCGCCTTCTGCCGCGCAGCCGTGAGGTGGCCATTTCCCCTACCTCTGCGGATGGAGGACGGCGAGGCTTGCGAGGTCCCCGCCGGCTGTCTGAGGGGGGTTCGGGCCCCCTGGCACTCTCGGGCGGCGGGCGAGAGCCGGGGGGTGCCGGTGCTCCCCAGCGGTCGCTCGCACGGGGCGGGAAGGCGCGAAGAACCCGCCCCTGAGGAGTGCCGGCCGGCGGGAGCGGCCGTTAGCGCGGGAAGGGCAGCGCACCCTGTCAGCGGCGGGGCTGCTGCCCACTCTGCTCACCCGCCGCCTCGGGCTGCGGCCCTGACGGCCACCCCAAGCTGGCTGGGGGGCGGGCAAGCCTGCCCAGCAGCCCGAGGTCGCCAGAGAATTAGGAGCGTGCTGGCAG
>NW_010973019.1:0-952 GCF_000737465.1 Haliaeetus leucocephalus | reverse complement strand
AGGAGCTGAGACTTTGCCAGAAGAAATAGGAGGGCCCCATGGTGCTGACCGCCCAGGAGTGCTCCGGGATGTCACGGGGAGGCTGGCACGCTGGTTCGAAGCACAGACTGCTTTCCCCTGCTCCTTTTCCATGCGGGCACCAGGACACGGTAAAGCAAAACCCGGGCAAGGTCAAGCTGGACTTGAGTGGCACGAGTGAAAGGGACAGGTGCCCGAGTGATCTTCTCTTCTGTCCTGCCAGTCAGAGGTAGGGGTGCGTAACCGAAAAAGCCGGTCGAAGAAACTCTCTGAGGCTCGATTTTGGAGTTTTAGAAAGCAGGCATTCTTTACTGCAGCGCTGGATGCACGGGGGATCGTTCTGCCTATCGTGCATACCGTTACCTACAGCAAGGCAAGCTTATATTGTTCTAATCATATACTTATTTATGTTATCCTTGACATAGTGTCCGCCCTTTGGGCACGCGCAGTGTGGCTCATCTCTTTTTCCTAGTTAGCTGGCCTCGGCAGGTTTTAATGGCTGGATGCACCAATGTCTGTCCCAACGGCAGGTGGGGGACAGGGCTCTGCCCTTCGTGAGACCCCCAGCCCCTGGAGTGGCGGCTGGAAGATGGGTAGGTCAAAGGACCCTGATGGGAGCCCTGCAGGGCCTCATCCATTGGACCGACGGGCACCTTCCCTTGTCACACAGAGCATCTCATGGGCTGGAAAAGGGATGCTCTGGAGAGCTTCTGGCAAATCTCTGGAGAAGAGCTTCTTCCCGCCCCTATCCCAGGGGCTTTCTCGGCTCTGGTGCCCTTCCCAAGGACAGCCCCACAGGTGGGTGCAGGAAAGAACAGGCAGCAGCCACAGCGGTCAGCACGGTGGGAAAGCCAAGGATAAAGCCTTATCACCCAAGTGTGATAAAGCCTTAATAACCGAGTGTGCTGCTCCACGGACAGGAGTATTCCTGCCT
>NW_010973018.1:0-3686 GCF_000737465.1 Haliaeetus leucocephalus | reverse complement strand
CCCCCCCCATATCCACACACCCCCACCCCAGGGGTCCTAGCCACCAGCGACTCACCGGGGACCCTGGCAGCAGGCCAGCACCAGGTAGGTCACCAGGAACACGGCACTGCAGAGAGAGACGGTGGGTGTCAGCCCTGAGACCCCCTCACCAGGACAACGTCCCCCCCCCGGGCTGGAAGGCTGCAATTGTGCAGTGCCAGCTGCCAGAGGGCACCCCGGGGGGGGCACGAGCCAGCAGACCCCGTACTCACTACGAGGCATAGTAGATGGCGACATTCCTCTGGACGAAGGAGCGGACAGGGGAGCTGTGGGATGGGAGGGATGAGCGTGAGGCAGGGGGTACAGCAACTAATGTCCCCTCGGGACCCCCCCCAGGGGACACGAGGGCAGGCTGCCCCCCTTGTTTGGGGCAAGGCTAAGGAGGGACCCCCCACTCACACAAAGGTGAACACGGCGATGATCCCCACCGTCACCAGTAGCTGCAGAGAGATGATGGCGTAGACCTGCGAGAGATGAGGGGGATCAGCACACAGCCCCCCACCCTGACAGATGCTCCCCCACCCTGACGGGTGCCCCCAGACCCCCGGGACTTGCCTTGCGGATGAAGGTGTGCCGAACTTTCCTGTCATCCCAGTCAGCCGACTGGAGGGGGGAGCCATCCCCAATGCCATCATCACCTGCGGTAGGGGACACCCCTCAGCACCAGGGTGGGCTGTGCAGCCCCCCTACAGCACCCCTGTTTCTAGTGCCCCCCCAAAAAAAACCCCAAGGTGCCCCCACTTACCGAACCGAATAGGCATGGTGGGCATGGTCATTCCCGGCTGGGGGTACCCCCCTGCTGCAGGGTATCCCCCGGGCTGCGGGTACCCCCCGGCATAGTGGGGGGGCTGGGGGTACCCTCCCGGGGGTGGGGGATAGAGGGGGTTCTTGTCATCGTAGGGGGGGGGTGCAGTGGGCTGTGCCATGCCAGCTCCCTGCGTCTCCCACGACCACCTGGAGGGGAGAGAAGATGGGGGGGTGTCAGCGTAGGTCCCCCTCCCTGGGCAGAACGTGTCCCCGGTGAGTGGAGCCGCAGGTGCAGGGACACAGGGGACAATGGAGCCGCAAAACCTCCCCTCCCACCTTAATAGCGGCTTCTAATTAATAAGGACGAGCTGGCCTCAATGTCAGCAGGTCAATGAGAGGTGAGAGACGTCCCCACTGTCCTTTGGCCGGGGCCACCTGCATTCCTGTGGCCTGAGTCCCCGGCACCTGCGTCAGTGGCCAGCCATGGGCAGGGCATGGCCACGCGTTGACTCAAGCCGCAGCGGGGACGTGACTTCTCCGGCCTCTGGAGCCCACCCTGCCATCGCCGGGGGGCAGGGAGCACCCCCACCCTCCCCACACCCTGGCTGGTCTCTGGCTCCTGGTGGCACCACCCCGGTGACAAAGGACATCACCCTGCCCGCTGCCTGGGATGGAAACACGGGGCCTGATCCTGATCACACCCATGCCCCCTCCCCCCATTTTGGGAGTGCACCCCACCCAGCAGCCCAGTGGGTCATGCAGGGGCTCCAAAACTCCTGAGTCCCCCCAGGGAGTTATAGGGACAAGAGCCACCCGCGTCACCTTGGAGGGAGGTGGATGCGTCCCCCCGGGGAGGGGAGCCAGGACCCCCCTGGGGCTGAGCTCCCCTCCCCGGCCACGCCGGGCCCCCTCGCAGAGCCCCCGGCAGCCGCGAGCAGCCAGCCCAGGCCCAGGGCCAGCTGCTGGGCTTGGCCCCAGGAGGAGGAGGAGGAGGAGAAGGAGGAGGAGGAAGGCAGGATCTCCAAGGCCAGGAAAACAAAGGCGCTGCCAGGAGCCAGTGCCAGGCCTTTACCCACCTGCTACCCCCTGGCGCTGGCACCGGGGGACACTCGCCCCGAGCCCCAGGCAGGTGCCAGGACCCCCCACGTTCCCCCCTGCCTGCAGCAGGGATGTGATCCTGGGACGGATCGCGGGAGGGGACCAGGATCTGACCCCAACAGGGACCAGACTGGGAGGGGACGGGTGCTTCCTCCAGCATGACGCCAGCGCTTCCCGCAGCCGGGCTGGGCAGGCAGCAGTGCCGGGGTGCACACCCGGGCCAGCCATGTCAGGCCGGGGGGAGCAGCTCAGCGTCTGTCCCTCCATCCCTCCCGCCGTCCGGCTGTCCCAGCCACGGCCGCGCTGGACTTTGCCATCGCGATGACGGCGGTGCCAAAAATAACCGGCGTGGCGCTGACCACCTGGCCGGGAAGTTTCACTTTTGCTGCTCGGCGGTTTCCCAAAAAGCACCCAGTGCTCCCTGGCACTGCCTCGTCTGTGGGGCCAGGGAAGGGCCCGAAATAGGAGCCTGACCCCAGGAAAACCCCTGTGACTGGCACCCAGTTAGGGGGGACTGGAGTTCCCGGGAGGGAACCCAGGCATGTGGGGAAAGCAGCATGTACCGAGCAGGCACATGGTCACTGGGGGGTCCCACCCTGTACCCATGGCCAGCACCCCGTGGCAGGGGTCCGGCTGCCCCAGCCCCTCCTGTCCCCACCCTGGCGGGGTGGCCTCAGGGATGGGGCAGGAACCAGCCTGACGGGTCTCTGTGGCCACCGCACCCAGGGAGGCAGGCGGCACCCGGCACCCTCCCCGGGCCACGGCACAGCGGGTCCCCAAAACTAGAGGTCACCAGCCACAGGGCCACCAGGGCCAGCTCGGTGGCCCCAGCATGATGCGCCATCCCTGGGGACAGGGCGCTGCTCTGCACTGGCACTGTGGCTCAGCACAGATAAGGCGCATGTGGCAGGGACCTGGAGCGCAGGCAGCCATCGCCCCCGGCACAGCCACGCGGGTGGCACCAGGCAGAGTCCCTGCCGGCGACCCCGGTGTTCCTGCCCGGCTCAGGCCCCTGCGGCCCCAAGAGCCACCTTGGAGGGGGGAACTAGGGTTTGGGGGGAAGTCCAGGGCTGCCCATCTTCCCCATGTCTCCCTACAGTGAGGCTGCTTGGGAAAGCATCTGACTTCCCAGAAGAGCCTGGAAGCTCCCACCAGCATGGCACAGCTTGGTACGGCACAGCATGGCTTGGTACAGCACGGCACGGCCTGGTACAGCACAGCATGGCTCAGTACGGCACAACCCAACACATCACAACACAACTTGGCCTGGCTCAGCCCAGCCCAGCCCAGCTCGGCAGGGCTCACGCCGGGGGGGTCAGCACGGCCCACCCAGGCCATGTTCCCCTGCTGCCTGCCCCCAAGCCGCTCACACAGGACACGAGTTTGCAAGACCTCAGCATCGCTGCTGCCTCTCTGCCCCCACCCCGAACACCCACCCGGGGGGCAGAGGCATGTGACAGAGGTGCCCCCCTGTGTCCAAGCCCAGGCACCCCGACAGCACCCAAAGCTGGTCCCCACACACCCCCCACGGTGCCACCCCACACCCTGCCGGGCACAGACCCGTGCCCTCACCTCCTGAGACACCCCACGGGGTCCGTGGGGACACCCGCACAGCACAAAGGACGGTGCCCCCCTCCAGACCACCCCACGCCGCGCCCTGATTTCCCACCACGCGATCCCGTGGAGCCCAGAAAACGGCACCAGCCCTACCGCGAGGTCCCACCCGTGGGGGTCCTGTTCCCCTGCGTCCCTGCCCGCGGAATCCCGCTCTGCCCCCGCTCCCCACTCCGCGCCGGACTTCG
>NW_010973017.1:0-4699 GCF_000737465.1 Haliaeetus leucocephalus | reverse complement strand
GCTGGATGCTGTGTGTGTGATACCATCTGTATGTTTATTTATGGTGCTGTCTTTGGTGGGAAGGGACTGGAAAATCTGGAGTGAGCCCTGAGGTGGGCAAGGAAACTGTTGCATGTTCATGGAGGTGAATGTGGCAGTGGCATTGAGTAGGGCCTGAGCATCTCCTGATGTGAAGGGTGACGTTGAGCAGCGGGAGAACTTATTACCTTTGCTGACTGCGTATCATGCTGGTATTGGCTGTGATTTCCTGTTGTAAACTCTGTCCTCACCCTGTTTGATTCTCTTCTGCAAGAGACGTGATGCAAGGTGACAATCGGGGGTCTACACTATAGCGTAGTTTCTCCATTTTTAATTGCCCAACAGGGTTATTATAAAAGTAGAGAAGGCTGTATGGACTTTTCCAAGTGTTCTTTTTCCAAGTGTATTTTAACTGTAGTTAGTGGCATAAAGTGTTGAGGCAGAAGCGTGTGACCCAAGGCAGGTATCTCCTTTTTCTTGTCCTGCCCTCCCCTGCTGGGTTTTGGACTTGAGTTCCTGGCCCGAGAGGAGGCGTGACTGTACACTGGCCTGTTTTGATGTTCCTTCAATATTTGCATCACCAGCCATGCTGTTACAAAACCGATGGAAAAACCTCTTTTCAGAAAAAGAACCAAACCAAAACAACCCCAAAAAGCTAAACAGCTCACCCCAAAAACTCAAGAGAAAATTTTTGTACACAGTAGGTATCATTGGTGACACTGGTGTGTTTGTCAGCATTTGGGTTCTTCTTGCACAGCATGCAATTTATGCCCATTGCCATTAGAGCTGTTCCGATATCACCCCTATAACTATTATTGCTCCCAGTTGTGTAACGTTTCCGTCCGAGGTTGCTGAAGCCACAGGAGAGTGTGGCATGTCGCGGAGGTGAGCGTGGCAGTGGTACTGAGTAGGGCCTGGCCATTTCTGGATGTGAAGGTTGACCTTGAGCAGTGGGAAGACTTGTTAGAGGGAAGTGGAAATCCTTGGGAAGACCGTGGGCCTTGTCGTAAGAAGACAAGAATGGGAGATGATGTGCTTGTCTTGAGAACACATGTTGCAGAGTGGGGAGCGGAGGCTGCCTAGAGGAAAGCATGAGGCAGGATGGGCAGAGAGTGTTGCTGCCCAGGATTCTTTCCAGGCTCCAAGGGTCTGGAGTATGAGGCCTTGTGGATCTTGAGACAGTATGTGAAACTGAAATGCCTGCACTGTGTTTTGAGTTTATGAATGTCTCCCACCAGGGTCAGTAGGTTCCCCTGCAGCCTGCCTGATGTAGGCAATGTGTTGTTAAGAGGGGGTGACATGCGGACTGGTGAATGCTGTCTGATGAACTTTTTTTCTCCTGTGTTTTGGCAGGGTGTTGTGGGAGGGTAGTGCTTCACCCTGCTGTCCTTGTGCAGTGGTGGGCATCTATAGCAGCTTCCACAGCCGTTGACGTTGCCATGATGGTTCCTTGATCCTCCTTGGGCAGGATTTGTAAGGGGATGTAGGGAGGTGGGTGTAATCTTTCTGTGCTTGACTCCCTCTACCTGTTTACTTGCACAGTTGGCCTCGGTAGAGATGGTGTGTCCTGTTATGCTTAAGTCATTCAGAGATGTGCACTTACACGCCAAAGCCCACCCAGCTGTGGTTTTCTCTGCTACAAATTCTCCCATGCGGTCGACATTGTGAGTGTGCTTCTGCTTCAGTATTTGGTGTGGTTGTCTGAAGAAAAAAAATAAATTTGTTGGGACAGGAGTCAAAGCTGTCAAGCTCTAATCAAAGAATCTTTACATTCTAATGCACAGCAGTGTTGTTTCCATCTGAGATTGCTTGAAAAGTAAGAAAACATTCAGGGTGAAGTTCAGGCAGCTGGGAAGAGTGTGTCAGACACTGTGCGGCTTTGCAGCCCTCCGTATGTTTTCTGTGCCATTTGTGAGGGAAAGTGAGGATGTGCAAAGGCCTGAGTCATGTTGAGAGCGGGGCTTAGAGGTGGGGCATGTTGTTGGGCTGGAGCAGTACCCGGGTGCTGTGGCAGCAATCCTGTGAGTGGCTGAAGTGTGGCCTGGGCATGCGTCATGGGGAGTGTGACCTTGAGTGGGGAAAAGTCTTGCGTGAGGGAAATGGAGATGCTGGTTAGAACATGGTCTGTGTCATTGGGGAAGAAGTGGAGAATGTCCACTTAGCTGGAGATGCCATTGCCCCGGGTGTGGGATAGAGGATGCCAGTAGAAAACCTCAAGAAGAGGCTCCACAGACAGTGCTACTTGCCCGGGATCCTTTCAGGGCCTCCAGAATTTCTGCATAGCCTTGTGCCTGTTGTTGTCCTCTTGTGTTTCAATACAGTGCAAGGGGTTCCTTTGGTTTTCTTCCCTCCTCTTACCAAAACCTCCCATTGTTTTGTTTTCTCTTCTCGCACATTGGCAATGTGTTGGTAACAGCGGATGAGATGCAGGAGGCGGAATTGTGGCAGCTGTCAGGTTGCAGACATTTGGGCGGTTTGTCATCAGTTGGGGGATGGCTTTTCCACTCTCTTGAGCTGAGCTTGACATTGACAGAATGTCCTTGGCTTTCAGGTCTCCCTGCTACTCCCCTTGTGATAGAATTGCATAAGGTTCTGCAGAACATGAGTAATTTTTTTTGTGTCCAGCTTCCCCAGGAATCTCTCATAATGTTAATTGCAAATGTCCCTTCAAGCCATTGTTTCTGCTGTCCTTAAAATGTTTTTTAACTTGAAGAAGCAACCAGTGATTCTACAACTAAGTTGTTCATACCTGAAGAGGATGAGTTTGAGAGGCAGATGTACTGTTGTTCCTGCTTTGTCGTGGTATCTTGCTGTTGGATCAACCGAATGTTGCCAGGATTGTAATGCCTGTAGGTTTGGAGCAGCAAAGCACCACTGCCTGCTCTCGTTGCTTTCCTGCTGCTTTGAGGCACAGCTTGAGTGGGTGGCAGCAAGCGTATATGAAGGAGGGATCACAGTCCATTTCATGGGGTGGAGGTTTTGGGCGTTGAGCGGATGTTGTAAGTAAAAATGCCATGGTGTTACTCTCGTGGCTTTTGTTTGGCTGTGTGCTGAGTGGGTCATGCTATTCCGAGGGGACTAATGCCCCTGGGTACTGAGGTTCTTGCTGTGGTGTTCTGGCAGTGCATGCCTGCCTGAACGGGAAGCAAGAGCTTGCCATTCAGCGTGGCGGTGGAAAATGAGTCTGGAAGAATGGAAGTATATGGAGAGTGCTTGGGAGCTGTGGTTGCCCTGTGCTTTTTAAGCCCTCCTGGAGGGTTGTTGTGCTTGGCTGTGCTGGGTTTGAGTTCCCGAATGATAGACTCGCCTGTGTTGTCTGGACTCTGTGGAGCCTTTTTTTTTTATGAGACATCCCTGTATCTGGGGCTTGTGTTTCAGAGAGTGGTGGATTGTGTTCTGATGAGGCAGAGGGGTTCTTTGCCATTTGATTGCCTCACTCTGTGATTTGCTGGGTCCTTGAGATGGCTGGTGTGGCGAAGGGTGTGTTCTTCTTCAGGAAGATAAGGGCAGGTGCAGATTCATATACTGGAGGAAAACAGGAGGGTTGTTTACTGTATGGAAGGATGGAGGAAAATAGGAGGGTCGTTTACTGTATGGAAGGATGGAAGGTGATTGGGATGAGGAGTGAGAGCACTTGCCAAAGGGCATGTCCGTGCTTCATGGTGTAGACTTTTTAAAAAGTTCTTGGTAAAAGAAAAATGAAACAGCAGATAGAAGGATGGAAGTAGAACAGAATGGGAGGCAAGGATAGAGCAGGACAAAAAACAAAAAAAGGAAGACGAGTTGGGAAGGAAGAAAAAAAGCAAGAAGAATGGAAGTAATCTATACAAGTAAGAAGCAAGCAAGCAAGAAAATGGGAAAGAATGAAAGAAAGAGGAAACAAGAAAGAAGGAAGAGACAGTAGCGGAGATTACCAGCATGCACCAATGTTGTATCGACATGATGAATGGAGTGGAGGACCTCAGCACCCTCGGTACTCAGGTTGCTGTGTCAGGCTTGGTGAAAAGTGGTGAGGAAGAGGAAGGAGAGGCCTTGCCTGAAGGGGTGTCCATGCTTCATTGTGAGTGTGTTGTAGCCATTTAGAAATCATTTTGGTGAAGGAGAAAAAGAAAGGAAGATACAATGGCTCGGCTGTTTGTGTATAAACAGAAGGGATTAGGAGGCAAAGATGAGGCAGGGCAGGGGAAAAAGGAAAGAGCTAGGGATAGAGCTAAGGAAAGGCAGAAGGAAGAAGAATGAGGAGAAGAAAGGGTAACATAAAAAAGGGAGAAAAGGAAACAGAAAATGGCAGAAGGGAAGGAAGAAGACAAGGAAGCAGTTGGTGGAAGTAAAAAGAAAGCAAAGAGGAAGAAAGGAAGGAAAGAAGAGACGATAGAGGAGATGACGAGCACGACGTCACCTGTAGACGCTGAAGAGAGTTGGTCCCTAACAGCCTCCGCCTTGGTTAGAGTACCGCGCTGCGGCGCTGCAGGCCCGTAATTAGCGCTGCTGGCTCCGTCTTTGACGGTCTCCGCCGCGGCGCCGGAGGCGACTGGCGAGCTGCCAGCGGGGGTAAAGAAGAGCGAAGGATGGAAGGAGAAGGGAAAGGGGAGTAAAGACTTGGGCACGTCAGGGCAAGAACGAAAAGGAGAAGGAAGAGCAGAAAGAGGACATCGAAGGTGGAAAGAGAAGAAAGCAGAAA
>NW_010973016.1:3096-4658 GCF_000737465.1 Haliaeetus leucocephalus | reverse complement strand
GGGACCCCCTAAATCCCCTGGGGACCCTCCCCCAAAATAATTTCCCCCCCCTCAGGGCCGCATTGCCTGCGCCAACGTGCTGAGCGACCTGTACGCCATGGGCATCACCGAATGCGACAACATGCTGATGCTGCTCAGCGTCAGCCAGAAGATGACCGAGGAGGTGACACTGGGGCTGGGGGGGGGGGGACACGGGGGCGGGGGTCAGCGTGTGACACCCCCCCTTCGTGTTTTGTGACCCCCTCCCCCCCAGGAGCGGGAGAAGATCATGCCGCTGATCGTGAAAGGTTTTCGGGACGCGGCGGAGGACGGGGGGACGTCTGTGACGGGGGGACAGACGGTGGTGAACCCCTGGGTGATCGTGGGCGGTGTGGCCACTGTCGTTTGTCAGCCTAACGAGTTCATTATGTGAGTGCTGGGAGGGGAGGGGCTGCTAGGCGTGGTCCGGGGCAGGGCAGGGAACATGCTGAACCCCTTTTTGGTGGTGTTGTGTCCCCCCCCCAGGCCTGACAGCGCCGTCCCTGGGGATGTCCTGGTGCTGACCAAGCCCTTGGGGACGCAGGTGGCCGTCAGCGCGCACCAGTGGCTGGACAATGTGAGTTGGGGGGCTTGGGGGGGGGATTGGGGACACCCCAGTGTCCCCAAGGGGACCTAGAGCCACCCCCGTGTCCTCAGATGGGGCCAGGAGCCCACCCGGTGTGACCAGGAGGATCCGAGATGGCACCAAAAGCCACCCCTGATGTCCCCAAGGGGACCTAGAGCCTCCTGGGGGGGTTCCTAAACCACTTTTGATATCCCCAAGGGGACCCAGAGCCACTTTGGGGGGTTCCTAAGCCACCCCCGATGTCCCCAGGAGGACACAGAGCCACCATGGGGGTCCTTAAACCGCTCCTGATGTGTCTGAAAGCCACCGTAAGAGTCTCCAGGGCACCCTGGATGTCCCCCAGGAGACTAAGAGCCACCCTGTGGGTTCCTTAAGCCACCTGAAATGTCCCTAAGGGGATGGAGATCCACCCTGGGGACCCCTAAACCACCCAAATGTGCCCAAGAGCCACCATCGGAGTCCCTAAACCACCCTAGATGTCCCCCAAGTAGACCAAGAGCCACCCTGTGGGTTCCTTAAGCCACCCTAGATGTCCCCAAGAGAACACAAAGCCACCATGGGGGTCCCTAAACCACCTCAGATGTCCCTAAGGGGACCTGTAAGCCACCTTAGATATCCCCAAGAGGACCCAAAGCCACCGTGGGGGTCCCTAAACCACCTCAAATGTCCCCAAGAGGACCTATAACCTACCCTAGATGTCCCCAAGAGAACCCAAAGCCACCGTGGGGGTCTCTAAACTACCTCAAATGTCCCCAAAAGGACCCAAAGCCACTGCAGGGGTCCCTAAACCCCCTCAGATGTCCCTAAGGGGACCTGTAAGCCACCTTAGATGTCCCCAAGAGAACACAAAGCCACCATGGGGGTCCCTAAACCACCTCAAATGTCCCCAAGAGGACCTATAAGCCACCATAGATGTCCCCAAGAGAACATAGAGCCATTCTGGGGGTTCCTAAGCCAC
>NW_010973016.1:1731-2117 GCF_000737465.1 Haliaeetus leucocephalus | reverse complement strand
GGGGGGGCTGCCTTAATTTGGGGTTTGGAGGGGAGTGACACCCCCCCGGGGGGGGGTATAGAGGGGGTCCCATCTTGTGGGGGGGAAGCGAGCCCCCAGTGTCCCCCAGTTTGGGGTAAAGGGGGGGTGTCCCCTTTTGGGGGGGCACCGAGCCCCCTCAGCACCACCTAACGTAGATCTAAATGTGCCCCCCCCCCCAAAAAAAAACAAAAGCAGGGGCACCCCCTTAAAAGAAGTAAACCCCCCCCTTTTCTCCTAAACCACCCGGGGAACCCCCAAAGAGCACAGCCTGCTATTTTTCTCTTAACGAGGGGAGGGAAGGTTGGTGCTGTATTTTTTGGGGGGGTCCCCTGACCCGTGCGCCCCCCCCCCTCCCGCAGGGGGGC
>NW_010973016.1:0-1157 GCF_000737465.1 Haliaeetus leucocephalus | reverse complement strand
AATTTGGAGAGGTTTAGGTTCAGTTGGAGGAGTTTGGGTTCAGGTTGGAGGAATTTTAGGTTCACTTAGAGGGGCTTAGGTTCAATTTGGAGAGGTTTAGGTTCAGCTGGAGGAGTCTGGGTTCAGCTGGAGAACTTCAGGTTGAGTTTGGAGAGTTTTAGATTCAGCTGGAGAACTTCAGGTTGAGTTTGGAGAGTTTTAGGTTGAGTTTGAGGGTTTTAAGTTCAGTTTGGAGACGTTTAGGTTCAGTTACAGGAGTTTTAGGTTCATGCTGGAGAATTTTAGGTGGGCCTGAGGAAAGGGGGGGCGGACACAGTGCCACCCAGGGATTTGGGGGTTGCTGGGGGAGGGGGGAAGAGGGGGGTGTTATAGATTTTGGGGTCCCCCTGACCTGGCGGCCCCCTCGGCGTCCACCCGCAGCTGGAGCTGGGCCAGGGCCTCCTGCAGCGCCTCGCGCTGAGCGTGCAGTTCCTCGCGCGCCGCCCGCTCCGCCTCAAAATCCGCCTTGTAGATATCGGCCTGGGGGGGGGGGGAAGGAATTATCAGCAAGGGCCGCCCCCTGCGTCCCCAAATGTCCCTTGTCCCCCTGCCTGACCTGGGCTTGAAGCACGGGGATGGTCTCGAGGGTGGCTCGGTGCTGCTCGGCCTCGGCCTTGAGCTTGTCGATGAGCTCCTGCTTGGCCGCCAGCGCCTCCTCCGCCTGCTGCAGCTGCGCCCGCGCCTCCCCCAGCTGCCGCCACGTCCCCTGTCGCGGTGCGGTGACACCAGGGGACGTTGTGGCAGGGGGAAGTGCGACCCCCCCCCCCCAATATCTCCATAGGGGTCCCTGAGGGAAGGGACCCCAGGGGATGGGGCTGGGAGCCGTCCCCGTGGGTCACCCTGGTGTCCCCAGGGGGTTAAAACGGCGTGAGGGGCCACTTCTGTGTCCCCAAAGGTCGCCCCGGTGTCCCCAGGGGTCTGAGATGGGATGAGGAGGTGTCTCAGGGTCCCCAA
Source organism: Haliaeetus leucocephalus (assembly GCF_000737465.1). Classification (NCBI taxonomy): domain Eukaryota; kingdom Metazoa; phylum Chordata; class Aves; order Accipitriformes; family Accipitridae; genus Haliaeetus; species Haliaeetus leucocephalus. The sequence continues at coordinate 164 of NW_010973016.1, read as the reverse complement.
GGGTCACCCCAGTGTCCCCAGGGGGTTAAAACGGCGTGAGGGGCCAGCTCAGTGTCCCCAGGGCTCACCCCGGTGTCCCCAAGGGGGGTGAAATGGGGTGAGGAACTGTCTCAGGGTCCCCAAAAGTCACCCTGGTGTCCCCAAGGGGGTGCAGTGGGGTGAGG
>NW_010973015.1:3961-4383 GCF_000737465.1 Haliaeetus leucocephalus | reverse complement strand
CACACGCGTGTGCAATAGAGGGGTCCCGGTGACACACGTATGTAAATATGGGGGGCCCGGTGGAACATGCGTGTGCGCATATGTGGTGGCACACGCATGGACACACGTGGGGTCTCAGCAGCACACGCGTGTGCAGTATGGGGCTCCCAGTGACACACGCGTGCGCACTGTGGGCTGCCAGTGGCACACATATGTACACGCGCGGGGGTCCCGGTGACACACGCGTGTGCGCGTGCACACACCCACGCCCCGGACATGGGGGGGGACCCCGGCCCGGCTTCCACCGGGATGATTATAGCACTGGGGGGGGCACCAGGGGCAGCGCAGTGGGGCTGCAGCAGAGATGCAGCGGGGCTGCAATGAGGCTGCAGTGGGGCTGCAGCGGAGATGCAGTGGGGCTGCAATGAGGCTGCAGTGGGGCT
>NW_010973015.1:0-2482 GCF_000737465.1 Haliaeetus leucocephalus | reverse complement strand
CGCCACCCCAAGGGGGTCCGTTCCCCCCCCCCAACTCCGTCTCTCTCCACAGCCTCCTGCACCATGGGGGGCCGGGCATCCCCGGTGTTCCCGGCATCCCCGGTTCTCCTCCTCTTTCTTCTCCCCACCGTCCCGGCCAACGCCGACGAGCTGGTGGTCCCCACTGCCAGTGGTCCGGTGAGAGGTATCCGTCTACCGGCCGGCACCGACCACGTCATCGCCTTTTTGGGGATCCCTTATGCCGAACCCCCATTGGGTCATCTTCGTTTCCAACCCCCTCGTCCGGCAAGATCTTGGCGCGGGGTGTTGGATGCTTCTTCCCACCGTCACGCTTGTTACCAGGCGGTGGACACCATGTTCCCCGGTTTTGGTGGTTCCGAGATGTGGAACCCCAACCGGGAGATGAGTGAAGATTGTCTCTACCTCAACATTTGGGTACCGGCTCCTCGACCTTCCACCACCGTCCCCGTCTTGGTTTGGATCTACGGCGGTGGCTTCTACAGCGGAGCCGCCTCCTTGGATGTCTACGACGGACGCTACCTCGCCGCCGCCGAAGGGGTGGTGGTGGTCTCCATGAACTACCGGGTCGGCGCTTTGGGGTTCTTGGCTTTACCGGGACACCCGGAAGCGCCGGGTAACGTCGGGTTGTTGGATCAACGGTTGGCTTTGAGATGGGTTCAAAGCAACATCGGCGCCTTCGGCGGAGACGCTGGCGCCGTCACCCTCTTTGGGGAAAGCGCCGGTGCCGCCTCCGTCGGTTTGCACTTGTTGTCCGCCACCAGCCGTCCCCTCTTTCGCCGAGCCGTCCTACAAAGCGGGTCCCCCAATGGTCCTTGGGCCACCGTGGGGGCGGCGGAGGGACGACGGAGAGCGGCCACCTTGGGCAAACTGGTGGGATGCGGCGGCGGCAGCGGCGGCACCATCGCCAACGAGACGGAGCTGTTAGGTTGTCTCCGAGGCAAGACGCCGCCGGAGTTGGTAGAGCAAGAGGCGGCAGTGTTGCCTCAACAAGGGGTCTTCCGCTTCGCCTTCGTGCCGGTGGTGGACGGAGACTTCTTGGTGGACACCCCCGAAGCCTTGTTGGGGGCCAGCGGTCGCCCCGAGGCCGAGGTGCTTCTGGGAGCCGTCCAAGACGAAGGCACCTACTTCTTGGTCTACGGGGTGCCGGGTTTTGGGAAAGATAACGAGAGTTTAATTAGCCGGGAGGAGTTTTTGGGGGGGGTGAGGTTGGGGGTGCCCCAAGCCAACGAGCTGGCGGCGGAGGCGGTGGTCTTGCAGTACACCGACTGGTTGGACCAAGATAACCCCGTGAAGAACCGGGAGGCGTTGGACGACATCGTGGGGGACCACAACGTGGTGTGTCCCCTGATGCACTTCGCCCAGCGGTGGGCGGAGCGGGGCGGCACGGTCTTCGCTTACCTCTTCGACCATCGAGCGTCCAACCTGCTGTGGCCGCCTTGGATGGGGGTCCCTCACGGCTACGAGATCGAGTTCGTCTTCGGGCAACCCCTCAACCCCAGCCTCAACTACACGGCCGAGGAGGAGCAGCTCAGCCGCAGGATCATGCGCTACTGGGGCAACTTTGCGCGCACTGGGTAGGTGCCACGGGGGGTGGTGGGTAGAAGACGTGGATGGAGGGATGAAGAGGCACCTACGTAGGTGTTGAAGGGTTGGGTGGGTGGATGGAGAAAAGCCTACGTAGGTGGTTTAAGGGTTGGGCGGATGGATGGATGAAGAGAAGTCTACGTAAATGTTGAAGGGTTGGGTGGATGGGTAGATGGATGAAGATGCACCTACGTAGGTGGTTGATGGGTTGGGTGGGTGGATGGATGGAGAAAATAATCCTACATAGATGGCTGATTGAAAGCTTGGGTGGGTGGACGGATGGAGAGATGGATGGAGGGATGAAGATTTGCCTACGTAGATGTTGAAGGGTTGGATGGATGGATGGATGAAGATGTGCCTGTGTAGCTGGTTGAAGGGTTGGGTGGAGGGATGGAAGGATGAAGATAAGCCTGTAGATGGTTGATTGAAGGGTTGGGTGGATGGAGGGATGGATGGAGATAAGCCTACATGGATGGGTGGAGGTAGGGATGGAGGGTAGAAGGCACAGACGGAGGGAGGGGTGGAGGGGTGAAGAAAAGTCTGCATAGGTGGTTGATTGAAGGGTTGGGTGGACAGAGGGATGAAGATACGCCTACGTAGACGTTGAGGGGTTGGGTGAGTGGATGGAGGGATGAAGGTAAGTCTACGTAGATGTCGAAGGGTTGGGTGGGTGGGTGGCTTGATGAAGATGCACCTACATAGACAGATGGGTGGAGCGATGGAGGGTAGACAACATGGATGGACGAAGATAAGCTGACCTAGATGGAGGGATGGGACGGGACGGGACGAGCGGGTGTCGAGGCCACGCTGAGGCCGTCGCCGCAGGGACCCCAACGAGCCGTCGGAGCGGGAGCGGCGCTGGCCGTCGTACACGGCG
>NW_010973014.1:0-3833 GCF_000737465.1 Haliaeetus leucocephalus | reverse complement strand
GTTTACAGAAGTTATGGGGGCCTTTTATTAATTAAATGGAAGGCTTCATAAAATATTCCCAATAAAATTTATGGTTGTCTTAAAACTTTCTAAACACCGCTATAAATTTTTTTAATAAAATTAACTGGGAAATGAGTTACTGGCCAGGATTTTTGTCACTTCAACTGCTCCGGCAGCGGTGCCGGCGGAGGGAGGGAAGGCACACGCACACAAAAGGAGCCTTTCAGGGACAAAAGTTGCGGCGGCTGCCAGGTTTACCCCGCGGTGGAACCTCGGGGTAGCCCGGGCGAGGCAGAGCAGAGCCGAGCCGAGCCGAGCCCCTGCCCGGCGGCCCCTTCCTATTGCACGCTACAATTAGACAATTTCAGCTTAAAATCCCCAGAATAACCCCAGAGCCCGGCAGCACGATAGTGCTGGGGTTGGATTGGTTTTGGGTTTGTTTGGTTGGGTTTTTTTTTCTCACACGATCCGGGCGCCACAAGTTCAGTCGTATTAATTTGGAAGCGCTTCTCCGCTCCGGTGTTTGCAGCGATACCTGCGATACCCGGCTGCCCGCCGCATTTCTTTACTCCCTGCCTATGCCAAGCCCTGTGCCTTTGCTATTCATATTACTATACTTCTCGTTGAATTAAATAATAATAAGAATAACAAAATTGCTGGGTAAAACTCTGGCTGCTTAATTAAAGAAAAAAAAAAAGCTGCTCGACTGTTCTGCATGGGAAGGATTGAGCTGTTGTGCCGTCTACTGGGCGACGGGGAAACTACAGCCAGAAACGCCTTCAAACTTTCTGCGGGAGAAAAGTACAGTTTTCGGCAATTTGAAGGGGCCGGAGGCGCCGAATTTCTCGGTAGAAGAAACAGAAAAGCGACCCCAGACAGAAAAGCCGTAGACGCAATTATTATTTCCTTTGGCTACACCTGTATAATTGTATAAAAACTCCACTTTTAAGCGCTCGGGATTTTATTGATTGCAGAGCGCGAAGCAACCAGCTGCATTAAGAGGGGATATGGTAAAGATGGTTTGAGTTTACCCGTGGGAGGCGGTTGGACATTAGCTAAATATGTTGGAGAGAGAAAAAAAAAATAAAGAAGGGGTAAATATTTGCGAATGGTTTAAAAAGTTCTCCTCGGCCACCAGCTGGCTGCAGCCCGTGGGGCTGAGGGAGCGCTCCCAGCCCGGGCAGCTCCCACCCCCGAGGATGCTCTCGGAGGGGAGCAAAGGCAATCGGTTCGATGCCTTGATAGCAGCCACGCTTTGGCGGGGCGGCAGGAGGTGGGGGGTTGCGCCAGCACAGCGTTAGTCTCGGCGGAGACGAAGCACGCACGTTGCCGTTTTAAGTTCCCGAGCCTTTGCCCGTGCCCGAGCCGCGGATGCTCCGCAGGCAGATGCAGCCAAGCTGGGTAATTCCCCTCTCCCTGCCCACTTGGCTCTCCGCTCCGTGGTACCTGGGATGCTCTCCTCAAAAACCCCAATCTTCAAGACGAGATGCAAGGAAAAAAAAAGCTTGTTTGTTTGTTTTTGTTTAACCCTCCCCACCTTTAAAAGAAACCCCACCAGCCTTGACTTTTGCAAGGCGAGAGGCGCAGAGGTGCTGTGAAATGCAAAGCTTTTGTCGTATTTACAGAGAGTGTCAGCAGCCGACTGTACGTGTAGATAAAAATCTAGCAGTCTACGTGAGCTCAAAGGAGTTTTTAAAAGCAAAAATCTCTAAGCGCCTATTCTCAATCCACACATATGCACGCATGTAGCCTAAAAAGCCGGAGACACCCACGTAGTTGAACAATAGGGGTTGTAAAAATATGTTAAATGAAGGTATAAGCAAACCCTTCTGCCACTTGCAGCAGACCAGCTCCGACAGCTCTCTGCCTTCAGAGCCACTTGCCAGAGTTCAACAGAGGGTGACATTAGCCTAAAATATTCGATACCTTTTTTTCCGGGAGGCTTTCCCCACTTCTGCTGGGCTAAGTTCAGCTCCGAGTTCGTCTCTGCGGGTAAAATTGCTGCCTTTGAAGGAAAACAACCACCTGCCTGATTTTTTTATCAACAAGGGGTTAAGGATACTTTCCTTAGAGTACATAAAGCAGAATTTAAATTATCCCGCGCCCCTGGTATAAAAAGTTGAACGCCCCTCTTGTAAAAAGTTGAACTAAGTAGCTTACCCTTTAAAATGAGTCTGAAGCTACTTGCGACATAGTACGAGAAGCAAATTAGCGAGTAACAAAATAAAAGCCCAATTTCAAGCCACAGAGAATTGAATGTTGGTATCTGACAGTACCTCAGCTCAACTAGAGCAAAGCGGAGTTTTGTCAGAGCTTTTCCATTTGATGTTCTCCTCCAAACTAATTTTCAATATTGCTCCATTCCTATTACCTAACCCCGTATTCAGCTTGGCTAATGAGCCCATTACAGAACTATTTCGGCTTGCCTCTGATGCCGATTGCAGAGGATAGGCACTAATTTGGAGCGGGGATCTGAGGTTGTTAAGCACGGTGGGATGGGAGGAAACCTGGGGGCTCTCTGAAGGCTCGGCTTGCCGTTCAAGCCGCGGAGATGGGTTTCTGCGAACGATACCGTCTAGGTAAATTTGGGCAATAAATCACCTACGCTTTATAAATAAAATAAAAAAAAAAAAAAAAAGCAAGCAAGCTTAATCTGGGCAGTAATTAATCATCTATTAAAAGGGGAAAAGTAAACGGACAGTTCCGCGCTATCTCGGCAAACTCCTCCCGAGGCTGACGGGCTGCGCGACGGCAGCGACCCGCGCAGCATCTCGCCCCGCTGCCTTTTTGGGCAAGGCGGCTCTTTTTTTTTTTTTCTTTGCCAAAACTTGCTGTTTTGCAGGGATCTACTGACACTTGCCCATCGCACGGTGGAAAGAGCGAGAGGGGAAACAAAAAAAAGAGGGAGGGCGAGGAATAAAAAGCGGTACAGAGAGGGGGTTCGGTGGGTGCCCGGGCCGGGCAGCGGCCTCGCTGCGGAGCGCGGTGCGCTGCGCGCTGCTGCGCGGCCCCGGCGGCCCCCTAGTCGTCCCCGTCGTCCGTCCCCCCCCCCTCGGCTTAAGCCGGGCCTTTCGCGGAGGGGTCCGCTGAGCTGAGGCAAAAAAAGGCGTCTGGGGAGTAAGGGAGCCTCTTCCTCGAGGTGGAATCTGGGTCCATTTGCTTATCGGATAATAAATGAGGCTTTTAATCAGGCTGAATTTCCCAGCTTGAGGAAAGAATTAGTCATACCTAGGAACAATCCAATGTTTTCTAGCTGGCTTCCCTGCCGCCTTCCTAGCAGGGATTGGGGGGGGGGGGGAATTAGCATCCAAGTGTGCTCTTTCACCATTAATATTGAAATTTGAAAACTGAAATAGGAACAAGCAGAAGAGACAAACAAACAAGAAACCGCAGAAGAAAGCGTTTGAAAGGCGGCCGAGAGATAATCCAGGAATGCCTCAGATAAGGGGGGGGGGGGCGCGATATGTGCGGAGATACCCGAAAAGTCAGAGCCTGATGAAACAGTTGAAAGAGAGATGGGAAAAAAACCAAACCAAACCAAAAACCTGTTTAAAGACCTATTAAAGGGCAGACCCAAGGCGGGGGGAAAAGCGATAATAAAAGGAGGTTAGCGGCAAGGGATTTAAGGGAGCCGATGAAGCGCAGCGCCTGGACTTTCGGGGTTTGTTTACCGGCTCCCGATTCAGAAAACAAAGAGCGGCTGGTCCGGCCGGGGAGTCAGCCCGGGGTCAGCTTGTGATCTCCAGCACTTCCAGGCAAAACAGCCCGGGCCCTGGATGCCGCCGGCAGCCCGGGGCGGGCGATGCCGGACCGGCGCCCCGGCCCGCGGAGCG
>NW_010973013.1:7413662-7418436 GCF_000737465.1 Haliaeetus leucocephalus | reverse complement strand
CTCTTCAGAGGATGTTGTCTCGGCAAACAGCTCCAGCAAGGTGTAGCGACTGTCGAAGTCCATGTGCTGCTCAATGCCATCCTGCTGGCTCAGCGACAGCAGGACATAGGCCCAGCTCCCTGTGACAACAACAGAAATTCTTCAGGCCTCGCAAAGATAACCCTCACCCCACCCTGCCTGCACAATACAGACGTGCAGGCAAGGAACAGCTCTGCTGCTCACTGTCACCCAGAACCACATTCCGTCCTTTAATCTGGGTTGGCAACATTTTGCTCCACTGAATGACACCGTATTTTTTCCACCCCTAAAGCTGTGAGATTCCCCCAGAGCAGCAGCCCCAAATAAATGACTCCAGAACAGGGTTCCAGGGGAGAAAGAAGTTAAGTTTTAACCTGAATCAGCCCCCCATCTGCCCCACTGGAGAGCCACGTGAGCTCGGGCACTAGGACAGGGAAAGCCAGATCTCTTGTGCGACACACCACCACTAGCAACCTTCCAGGCGCACTCAAGCCTCATCAGTCACTTCCGAGCCACGGCAGCTCCTCTCAAATGAGAGGACTGGGAAAGGACCAGCCTCTACCCACCAGGGCCTAAGGAAAGGCTCCCTGCCAAAAACAGGCCAGAGCCTTTCCGATTGAAAGCATGCAGCAGAGACACCCCGACACTCTGCCAAGCCCCTTGGCATAAGTCCTCCTAACAGTTAATCAGCATCCCAGCTCAGGAAGCTGTCAAGGGAAAGAGTTCCTAGGTCTTAAAGCACCCCAGACAACTACAACCGAGGCGCCCCTTGGAAGCTCCAGTCTGATCCTTCCCCTTTTGCCAACAAGCCCCGAGACACACTGCTTCCCAGGCATCCCACGCCTACAAAAGGACTGGCACCCCTCAGCTGCCCAGCAGCACCTCCTCAGCTGCACTGAGCAGCAGCAGCAGCAGCCCCCACCTGCATCGTGCGAAGCGAGGGCCCTCAGCATCTTGCCGGCACTGCGGCGGATTTGCTTCTCCTTGTGGCACAGCATCTTCATCAGCAAGTCGAGGGCTCCCGTCTCCTTGAAGGCGCCCGCCAGCGAGCCAATGCTGGCGTACGCGCTCAGCACGTGGATGGTGTTGAGGATGGAGGACTCCGGGGCCCCGGTCTCGGCCATCTGCCGGCCAGCTCGCTGCGTCAGGCTCCTGACATCAGCCTTCATCTCCAGCAGCGAGGCTTCATCCAGCGGGACATCTGCAGCGAACGGGCTGGCTGCCTTCTCCTCTTTCACCCACTGCCCTTCCAGCTTCCTCTTGCCCAGCAGCGCTGGGCAGCTGGCACAGACCTCTTCTGCAGTCATCCACATCGAGATGTTCTCCGGCTTGGTCTCTGCGGAGGAGGCACTGCTGCCTTCCACTGCTCTCTCTTCCAAGCTGATGATGCTCCACTGGATCAGGTACTCGGGCTGGCCGTCGTAGCCTCGCCGCTGCCGGAGCAGCTCCTCCGGGTAGGCCTGCAGTTTGGCTCCCAGGTGCACAAGCAGGTTGCCATTATGCCTCTCATTCACCATGGCAGGAAACGTGCCTGCAGAGACAGAGGGGGAGCTGGAGCTGGGGAGAGGCGGCTGAGGCCACAGGCTTTGCTATGGCTAGAAACCTATCATCCTGTGGCTCGCAGTGCTTGTAACGTGGCAGCACAACAAATAAAACGTGCTAGCTGTACTGGCTGTACTCAAGGTCAGCACTATAAGCCCCTAACACAACAAGATTAATAAAGCATAAGATAGAGCTCATTTTCTCCTTGGAAAACAGCACACATGGAACAACAAGATAACAGAGCAGGACAAAGTGATCTTTAGACCGTGAAACGGGCTGTGGGCATAGCAGGAACAGGGACAGCAGTGCCCAAGGAGGCCGGCTATTCCCAGGAAGCTCAACCGTAAAACCCAGCTGTGGGCTGACAGAGGTCCCCCAGCCCGGTGGAACACGCATCCCGGCCCTGAGTGCCAGCGCAAGCCTGGGCTGGAGGGCTCCGGGGCTCATCACCCGACCGGGAATAGAAGCGCGGCCCAGCAACAGGCCCGTGCCCGGGACACGGACGCTGCAGGCGGGCGGCACGGCACCGCGATTACCGGGGAGCGGGTTTCCGTGGCGCTGACGGCAGCAATAAAGCTCCTTCTAAGCGTGGGGCCAAGCGAGACCTCCCAGGGCACCGAGAAGCGCCCGGCCCGACCCGACCCGGTTGCCGCAGCCCCGGCCCCGGGCCGCCTCACCTCGGGGCTCCGGTCCCGAAGCCTCCCGTGGGTCTCCCCAAAAAAAGGAAAAGACCCGAGACCACCCTAAGACAGCTCCGCTCCAGGTGCTCACCAGGCCAGGCCGTTTCCCAACCCGCTTCCCTCCGCCGCGGGACCGGGCCGGACCGGACGGGACCGAGCCGCCTTTACCTCCAACACCACTTCCACGCCGCTTCCGGGTTGGCGAGCGCGCATGCGCGGTCGCTCCCCTACGCGGACGGAAGCTGGACGGGGCCAAAATTCTTCCGCTAGCGGTCCGGTCCCCGCTGGCCGTCCCGGGATACGGGGGGGACACACGGCATGCGGCTGGGGCAGTTCAGGACCGGGGGCGGGGGGGGGAACACGGGGAGCTGGGGGTGTTGACGTGCGGAAAACTCCCCTTGTCTCAGTGTGAGGGGCACTTGGGAGGCAGCGGGGTAGGGGGGTGCGGGATGGGGAGGGCAGCGAGGGAAGCGGGCAGCACCGGGGACGGTGTTACCGGGGCTGGGAGGCACCGAGGTCCACGTTCCCCAGCTGCGCAGCAGGTCACCCTGGCTGGCAATCACCCTCCTGCCTTACCGCACGGCTGTCCCGCTTGCCTTCACCGCTTCGCAAGTCGAGGGGAAGAGCCCGGCTGTCCCGCAGTCAGGCTTGGCACGATTGTATGGAGCTCGGTTTGATCCCACCGAGACCCCCGCTCACCCCAAGCTCAAGCTGAGGCAGCCCACAGCCCCACACTCATCTCTCCTGGAAGCCTGACTCCGGCCAGAGGCTGAACTCGGCCAAACGTGTCCCCACACTCATCTCTTCTGGCAGCCCGACTCCGGCCAGGGGCTGAACACTGCCAAATGCGTCCCGTGGGGAATGCTCCCCGAGGCCCCGCACAGAAAAGGCAGCAGTGGTGGCATGGAGAACGCTTTATTGGCCCCCCTGCCCGGCATCACTCCTGTGCCGTGACCCGCGGCAGGTTGACGTAGCTTTTCATGGGTGGGAGAGGCTTGATCTTGCGTCCGGCCCAGCCGCCCTTGCGATGCCACAAGCCCGTGTGCGGGCGCTTGCCCAGCCACCGGTTCCGGCCCGCCTTCCCGATCACCCGTTTGTTGTGGTCGACGTTGGACACGCGGCCCACCGTGGCCACGCAGGTCTCCAGCACCTTTGGGGACAAGAGAAGAGCTGCAGGCCTCCCTGGGGACGTGCGGCTGCAGGCCCAGGCGGTCGCGTCAGGGATGGTGCGGCTCCTTTACCTGCATGTGCCTCTTGGAGGGCAGCTGCACGATGGCCGTCCCGTTCACCTTCCTCAGCAGCACCCCACAAGTCCCTGCAGCGGGCGAGAGGAGAGGAGGCAGCTGCCCCGAGCAGCAGGACAAAGCAATCTCGCCCCGTGGCGAGCCTGTCCCCGTGCTGGGAACTCCCCAAAAACCCCCGCCACCACCGCCCTTTGTGCGACACTTCTTCCTGAAGTCAGGACCTCGAGGAAGCGACGGGACAGACGGAGCAGCTCCCGCCGCTCCGGAGGGTTGTTTTGCACCCTAACACGGGGAGAAGGGAGGAGAGCTGCTCCCAGTCACCCGGAGCTCTCCTCTCTGTCTGCGCTAAGCCAAATCCGGCTACAAACAGCGGCTCCTTTGCCCGGAGACGCACCGGCTGCCCGGATATACTGCGCTCCCTTCCCCGGGTGGCTCTCCAAGTTGCAGATCAGCGTGCCGATGGGCAGAGCCCCCAGCGGGTAAGCGTCCCCTTCGTTGGCCAATACTGGAAGACAAAAAAACGATGAGCTGGGCAACGAGCGGCCGGCGGGTCCCCGTCAGGGCCACCCCCGGTCCTGGCACATACCTGCCATCCTGCCGATGTGAGAGGAGTTCTTGATGACGTCCCCCGGCTGCATGTTCTCCGTGGCGATGATCCAGCGTTTTCGGCTGCCGCCGGCCACCAGCGCGATGTCAGCTGACCTGCACGGGGAATCCACAGTCGGCGGGTGGGTGGGGGGGTGTCACCCTGGGCCCGGGGCTGAGCCCATCCTCCGTACTCACCTGCAAGGGTCATAGCGGACGTGGATGACCTTCTCAGTGAAGGGCTCCGGTGGGGCCCCCTCCTCGTAACGAAGCCGCTGGAAATCGATCATTCGGTACCGTCGCTTGTGTCCCCCGCCGATCCCCCGCACACGGATGCGGCCTGCGGGATTCGGGGAACGGCTACAGTCGGAACTCACCCCCGTTCCCGTCCCCACCGGCACCGGGCCGCCCGCTCACCTGTGTGGTCTCGGCCACCCGTTTTCTTCATGCCCACCGGCCGCACCGTATACTTGACCCGGCACTTCCACAGGGGGTTGGTGGTACAGCGAGGCACCGAACCGCCCAGCCCGCGGCAGGCAGCCGCCAGCACTCCCCCCGCCACACCGGACGGAGGAAAAAAAAGCGGCGGAACGGAGAACCGGGGACGGAGCGGCGCGGCCGACAACAGGAGCGCTCCGAAAGCTCGGCACAGTCCCGCCGCCATTACGGCCGTCGCGGAGGGGCGGGGCCTCTGCCGGAAGCGGG
>NW_010973013.1:7413235-7413614 GCF_000737465.1 Haliaeetus leucocephalus | reverse complement strand
CGGGAGGTGGCGCGCGCACCCGCCGGCGGGGCCGAGGCGGCGGCGGCGGCCATGTTGGATTTAAAGGGGCTGCGCCGCTGAGGGAGGAGGGCGGTGCCGGCTCCCGCCCTGCCCCACCTCCGTCGTACCGGGACTTCGACCGGAACAGTTCGACCGCGTCGCGGCGGCTCCCCCCGCCGCTACCGAGACCTCACACCGAGCAGGTTGTTGGACGGGCGGGGTCGTGGTGCTCGGGACTCGGTCGTTTCTCCGGCCCGACGCGCGGGGCCCGTGGGGTGGGGTGGTCCTCGGTGTGTGTGGGGGAGCAACGGGAGAACGGTGGGACCCCCACGGGGGAACCCCTGACGTGGAACCGGGCCTGGGGGGGGGGGGGGGGGGG
>NW_010973013.1:7387340-7413225 GCF_000737465.1 Haliaeetus leucocephalus | reverse complement strand
ACCACCCCCAGCGTCTCCTGTCGGCAGAGAACCGGAGCCCCCGGAGCGGGGTGTGTTGGTGACAAGGGACACACGGACACGGACACAGTTCCCAGGGCCAGTGGTGGCCGCTCCCAGTGTGCTGTGGGATTCACTGGCCTATAATTAGGCCGTGTCTTCATTGCCGGGAAAGGCTTTCCGCGTAAGATAAAGAATAATACATATTTGCGCTCCCGCTATGTAATCCTGCTATGGATTTTTAATTTTTACTGGTTTTTTTTTTAGCTGTGCTGCAGCCGTGCGTACCCCCTAGCCAGGCGGGTTTGCCCTCCAGAACTAGGGAAGGGAGAGCAGCGAGACGCTTTAGTGAAAAAGCGTGTGGTGGGAGATGAGGCAAGAGAGACCTTGCGTGTCAACGTGGCTGGGGTCCCTCCTGGGACGCCCTGAGCCCTTCCCCGTGTTGGGGGACCCGTGGGGTGGGACAGGAGTCCCCACGAAGCAGGCAGGTGTCGGTAGTTGGGGATGGCACGCTTCCAGAGGCTCACGAAACATCACAGAGAGCGCCCCGAAGGTCGCGTGTTATCGCGGATGGGATGGTTGCGGCAAGAATCCGCTGGCCCCGTTGGATGCTGCGATGCTGTGGCGTTCGTCCTCTCTCTGCGTAAAGCATCTAGAGATCGAACAAACGCTTCCAGGCGGTGCCTGGCCCAGCTCTGCACTGCGCAGTGCTGACACAGGAGGATTCCCAGGGATCTTGTCCTGTCTCTGCCCGTTTCAGCGGGCACAGCGACAGCGATCGCACGGCTGGTGGGTTCTCTGCAGCTCCACCTGCTTGGCTGTAGGGGCTGGGATGGGGTTAGCGGTGGGGACGCAGGTGAGGGTGATGCCAAGTGGGATGTAAAACCTTTCGCCACAAGAGCGAGCGTAGGATGGAGCAGATCTAGCTGGGTGTAGGGCCGCCTGAGCGGGAGCCTGACGGTGGGGTAGAGCCCCTCGGGCAGCGTGTGGCGGCAGCTTGGGGGTTTGGCTCCGCTCCTCGGTGCTCCCATCGGTCCCCAAGAAGGGAGCCCTGGGCTTGGCTTGTGCGGCGCTTTCTGCGCTCCCAGGAGAGCGTCCGACCGTCCTGTTTCTGGAGCCTGGCTGCATCTCCTTCCCCTCCCCCTGCTGCAGTGTGGTTGGCTGCCGAGCGCCTGGTGCCTGCGCTTCTGCTAGAACCGGAGGGCAGCGCGGCTGACGCCGTGGGAGCCGTGCATCACTGCGGCCTGCGCTTCTCCGTGGCACTGGGGCATCCGGGAGTGCCAACGCTGGACAAGCCGCTGCAGGCAGCCAGGTACCACTCCTCTGCGGTGCGGGGTGGGGGAGGATTCCCATCCGGTGACTGAGACGGGCAGGGTGCCCAGCGGTCCTGTAACAAAGGACCGCTTTGAAGTGCAATTTCAGGCAGAGCCGATGAAAACTTTTCTCCTTTGGAAGATTACAGTTCGCCAGGTGGGCACAGAATTTCTCTGTGGTGATACTGAGGAGGGATGAAGGGGTTTCTCTGGCTTGCTTGTCCCAAGGATATGCAGCGGGCGTGCCTCCTGCTGCCAGACAAAGCCGGAGAGGCGATGACGGAGGCAGCTCCTAGCATACAGCAACGGCTCGCAAACTTTCAGAGCCTTGTTTCCCCCCCAAACCTTCCTCCCGTTAATAATCTGCTTGTTAAGCTGTTCTGAAGTGGAGGGGCACCCTACCAAAGGGGGGGGATGGGAGAGGGGGCATTGCTGGTAAGCATCTGGGAGGGAGAGGATGCGGCTGGGAGGAGGTGTCTGAAGAAGGGCTGGGGGATGGCGTTGCAGCAGAATGCTTCAGCCGGGCAGCCGGGAGAAATTTGCACAATGGTGGGAGGCAGCACCACATTACCAGCAACCTCAGGCTTCCCTGTGTCTTGCAGAGCTGGCATCTGGCACTCCCTTGCGGCTCCATGCTAGGGTCTCCTCTAGTGCCCTTGGTCTCCCGTCTCCCATGCCGCCTCAGAGTCATGGAAGGCCCCCCCCGCAGGGGAAGGAGGGTGGTGTTCAGCACACATTGGGTCAAAGATCTGGCCAGCTCAGACGCAGGGTAAATAAAGGCGGCTGAGCTTTGCTGTAATTGGCAGAAGGAGCAGGAAGCTCGAGTTCTCTCATCTGCTGTTTTGGAGGAATGTCCAGGTAGGAAGAACAGCATTAACCCCAAATACCAAAATGGCTCTCGGGGCATAAAGGACACGTCGCAAGATTTTTGACCTTGGCAGAGTTGCTGGATAAAGGCTTGATTTGGTAGGAAAGAGCCACGTAGCTCCTCAAAGAACTCCAGCTGGTTGGGGAAGCTAGAGGTAGAATAGATCCTTTGCGTATTATGTAGGTAGAGCTTTGTCTCTGAATTTGGCTGCCTCGTTACGGTTTACAAGACCCGTTTGCTTCTGGAAATAATAGCTCAGTCTCGTAGCCTGCAGTCAGCTGGTCTTTGCAACTGCCCCTGGTACACTGTGGAGGGAGTGCGGGAACTCCAGAGCCCTTCAGGGTACACAGAGTGGTTCCAGGGCACTTGCTGGTCCCAGCTGCGTCCTGGACATCTCCTGTACTCCTGAGGCACATCCAGTGCATAGCCCTCACATTAGACAGATGCCCGCAGAGGCACTGGCTCCTGGGAATTATTCTGCCTGCTTTAATACTACTTCATGCTGTCATGGCAAGGTAATGGCTTTTGCTCTGTCTTTTATAGAGCGAGACTCCCAATCAGATTCCGAAGCTAGGAAGAGGTGCTTGTCCTGGCTTCGTTCCAGCTGCTTAGCTCTCATCTCTGCTAGCCTGGAAACAGGTTTTAATGGTGTTCCACTGTAGTCCCAGGCACAGCAGATGCAGAATGGATTTGGTGAGCTGCTGCAGACATGAGCAAGAGTTTAAAAACAAGGTCTTATCAGCTGATCTGGAGGTGCTAGCACAAGCTTGCTGGTGGGGGTGGTGAAGACTGCTGTTCTGGTTCCAAGGGCCTGCTGAAAGGTGCATGTTTCCCTGGCAAGCTGGGGCTGTAAAGAGCAGGAACTGCAATAAGGAGCAAAATGGCTTTCTGCTAATGGCACGTGTCGGTGCTGGTTTGGGGTAGGTTTTGTTGGTTGGTTGTTTTGTTGGTTTTTTTTTTTAACCCTTGTTGCCTCCAGTGTCTGTATTCTTTGATCACCAAGGAATGAAAGGAGTAAGACCTTTCTGGTCTTGAAAGAAATGAGTGATCTGATACAAAACCAACCAGACCATCTCCTCTGTCTTCCTCAGAGCACATATGCTTATTGGAATTGGATCATGATTTGGTAACACAGGAATTGCTTGCTCTGGTCAAATGGAACAAAGCCGGGTACCTTTTGACTTGCCATTTCCAGCTGTGGGCTGGAAAGCAGGAGGGGGATGGGAAGCTCCCAGGTCCTTTCTGTAGTGACGTGAACCTGAGTCACTGCGGCCAAGTCCCTGTAAAGCCAGCGTACCTCCACCTTGCCCTAGGTTTCGGGAAGGTTATGCTACGGTGCATTTTTTGTTAGAGATCGTAGGTGGTGGGGAGCTGAAGCTTCTGGGACAGAGAGGAGTGTTTTGTGCTGAAGGGAAAGAGCATGAAGGGAGCCTCCTACCTCCTTGCGGGAGAGCCCTTCCACTTCAGCTGCAAATCTAGTTCCTTAGTCCTAGTTAAAATTCCCTGGGGCTCTTGCAGGCTGCTGGTTAGTGTAGACTTTCCCAGCACAGGCCTTCTGGTATCTCGAAAAACCCCTGGAGCTTCACACTCGGCTAGAGCTGGCATGTGTCAGCTGCTGCTGAAAGAAGCAATCCTGGCCTTGATCCCTGTCCAGGGGATGGGGAGGACTGGGCTGTTTCCAACAGCAGAGTCAACTTGTACTGAATTACACCTGACTCCAAAGCTTGGGGAAGCTGGTTGGGCGAAGTCTTTCTGGGCTTGGGGATTGGCTTTAAAACCATGCAAGGGGGTGCCTGGATGCTAAAGGAGAGTCCTGTTTTTTGGGCATGGGAGAATGTGGGTGAGACAACTCCTTGCCTCTGCTCCCTGCTCTGCTGCTGGAGGTGGATTGCATTGCCTCTCTCGCTCTGGGACAGAGGGCCCCTGTCCCCATGGGACCTTGCTGAAAGGAGGCATGTGCTGCATTCCCTTCTTCTGGGCCTAAGGTCAGGTTCTAGTGCTGTGGTGCCTGGCCCCTTTGTCCTGAAGTGTTGTTCAGCAAAGGCAAATGTCATAAGGAGTTTATCTAAGGAATTCAGATGAGGATTTTTCCACCAGTTCTTACTTTTAGGAGTCCAGCATTTGCCCTCTAATTTTTGGCTCTTGCTCATGTTGCAGTTCTTAACGTTACCCTGAAGCTGACTGCACACCCATCTGTCCCTTCATTTGCAAAACATCCTTCTCTTGCCTTTGTTTCTAAAGCCTTAACGTGTGTGTGCAGCTGCTCTTAGTGGTGAAGTTCTGGGGCATCATGCAGAGCTGATTGTGTTTCTTGTTTTACCCATATTGGAGCGGCTCTGGAAACGCTGACTGACGGATGTGCAGCTGAGCAGCACCGGTTCGTCCCTTTTCCGTGGCTCTGTTGCAAGTGGCCTGGGGTGGTGACCCTGAGCACAGTGGCTCTTCTGACAGCGGTGTGGCAGTATGCAAGTTTCCCGGCAGTGTCAATATGTCCTGACTGTGCAGTGGAAGCCTCAGAGGCTCTGCACAGCTGACTGTAGTCTCCTACAGTCTCTGTTTGCTTTCTGACACTATGGTATAAAAATAAGGAGAAGACTTGTGCTTGTGACACAGCCTCTGCAATGGTTGCAACCTTGGCAATCTGTTTGCTTTTTACTGCTTTTATTTTTCGTTTTCATCATCCAAGGTACTAGGTCTAGGTTTTGTTGCAGTATTCCTTAGGAGTGGAGACCCAGCTGTACATTGGCAATCTCACTTCTAGCTTTGGTGGTGGTCAGCCAATGAAGGGTCTCTTTCCAGAGACCCTTTATTCTGTTGTTTAACAGTAGTGAGCTGGCAGAGGTCCAAAGGAAAAAAAAAAACCTCCCTGCTTTTATCAAGTTTTTTGCTTCTCAAATAGAGAACCTTGCTGTTTCTTCAGGTAGCAAAAGCATGTCTCACAGCATGAGACTGGGATAATTATTATGCAAATAAGACTTTAAGCCCCATGGTTCCCTTTCTAAATGCTACCATTGCTATCTATCTCCCAAACGTGGTCACTCATTCTTGCTATGGGTCAGACTGACTCTTTTCCACAGTAAGCTTTTTTCCAGAACCAGCTGGTTTTCTGCAATTACCATATCCTTAAATCACCTTCTCCTACAGAAGAGTTTGCTGCTAAAAATCTGTGCCCGCTTCTATGCAGAAAGTGCTGGCAAGCCATCTGCAGTTTGAAGGAAGCTGCAATTATTGTCTTGACAGCATCGCTTGTGCAAGTTGTGATGGTACCCCGTGTCTCACATATACTTGGTCCAGGGACATGCGGGGGGACAGTGAACTGAATTTGTTTGAGGCATGTGTAGACCTGAAGTCTCTGTGCTCTCTGTAGCCTTCTAGCATTAGGCATCATAATCTAAGCTTTAAGGTTCACTTGGACCCATTCAGTCTGGCATCCTTCTTTCTGTTGTGGCAGCTGTTGTGGGTTTAAGATAGAAGCAGTGAAGCTTCTAGCTCTTTCCTCTTAAAGCTCTTGCATGTGGGAGCAGTTTTCAGAGGCAGAAAAGTGGGCTGCTGAAATTGCTGATGCTCTGTGATTTCCCGGTTATGCACTTGAATACAGGAGGAAGGTTTCTGCCTGGCAGAGTGTGCTGGCTGATGGATTCCCAGCTGATTGCTGCAACTGCCACAAAGCTCGGTGCACGCATGTTCCTTCCCTGTCTTCCTGCAGCACTCCTCCAAATGGGAGCAGGGGAGGGGAGATGAGATGGGTGTTGCCAGAAAGCCAGGCTATTCTAGCAGCTCACTGTAAATAGGGAAGACATGCCAACTAGAGCAGAAACATGCTGGTGGAGACCTGGGCCGTGACACCTGCAGAGCCGTGAAGAATGCAGCAGGATAAAGTAGGAGCCGGGCACTCCAGCTCCCAAGAAACCTGTTGGAAAAGCATTCTTCCTATTCCAGTCTGAATCTCCCCCTGCCAAAGGCAGATGATGGTGTCTCTTCTCCTCACTGCAGGAACCTCCGAGAGCGTTTTCTGCATGGATAAAGGACACTCAGTGCCCTTTACTGAATCTGTGGGAGTAGGAAGAGTGCTTATACAGCAGCCTCAGCGTGCCTGACCTTGGCGTCAGTTGCCATAGAGCATGTTTCCTCTCTGGAGGGCTGGGCACTGAGTGTAGACCTGAAAGCACTGGGGAGAGCTAGAAATAAGGCTCTGTAGGGAAGAATTGTCACTTTGAAGGGATGATAAGTCAGCTCCCACCAGTGTTTAATGGTTTTCTTTGCTGTGCAAGAGGTAGCAGTATTTAAGTGACTTCTCTGCAGTCTTCTCTTTGTTTTCTTGTTGGTACTTGGAAGTGAACAGCCCACGTGCTATTCTCACATTTTGCACCTTGTGTCCAGCCTGGGCCATCCCCTGTCCACTCTTGAACACTGGAAGCATGTTGGTATCTAGCAGAGCTGTGCTTCTAGGATGTCTTCCTAGAGGGAGGAAGGCCAGGCTTGTGTAGAGGTGTTTGCACAGCCAGTGAGAGAAAAGGAACCTGTATTGGTATGTCTTGAGGATTTGAGGATGTAGTTGCAGGGAAGGATGAGTCTGATGTGCTGTGGGTCAGGACGTTTGGGTTATTTTCCCTTCTTGGTCTGAAGTCTTTACAGTTCTGAAAAACTAGTTGATCGTGGGGACTGTGAAGTGCTCAAGGCTCTTTCTGCTGGAAGGGCTGAAGAAAGACAGGATGTTGCTGTAGTAGAGGCACTGGTGGTTTAACACACAGCTTGGCGATTTCTCACTTGAGGAGTCATTCCGTGCACAGTGGAATTAATGAGGCTGATTTTCTATGGATCTGGGTCTTGTCTGACTCTGTTATCTACCAAGGTGCAAGCTCTGGTGGCTTTTTATCATGAATCGCAACATGTTGCTCTTCCCAATGTGTTTGTATTGTACTTTTTAAAGATGGTAGTGAGATCTCTGTATGGACATAAGTAATGCTTTCATGAAAACTGACAGCATCTCACAGCTGACCCAGCAGACAGAGGGACAGATGAGGAAGCACTTGTGCTGCACAGCTGCGTGGGCCTTAAGGCAGAGCTCTAGTTTTGTTGTATGTGGGGCATGAGGCAGCTCCTGGGGATCTCCTTGTGTCCCAAGCATTGCCTGTGCCCCAGAGGACTCCCACTTCCTGATTTCCCTGTTTCTGAGTTTGGGGCTGTGTTTCCTTATGAGCTGAAACCAGTGACACAGCTGTTTCACCCTTTAGCAGTTGTTACCGTGGTTTCTTTGGAAGCAGGTAAGGGCCTGTTGAGCCTTCCTGGGAGGCTGCCTTGACCCATTTCAGAGCAGGACAGCAGTGCTTTGCCCAACGTGGCAGAGCTAGCGTCCTTTGGGCTGCCAGGCTCTTCCTCTGGAGCTGGGAATCGTTGCACATCTCTTCCTGAACTGTGCTCCCCCGCAGAAGTCTGCCTTAGGCATGGCTTCCCTCATTGCTTTAACACTCGATCACTTCCCCAGATGTGTTATAAAGGTGGGAAAAAAAATAACCAGGGGAGTTATGGATGAGAATGATTCTCCAGGAACTGGCAGCTAAGCAGTTTGGAAGAAAAGATATGAGTGGCAGCCAACTCTCAACAGACCTAGTCTTTTCTTCAAAACAGTAGTCTATGCCCTTTATCTTGATCTTAGTGAAGTTTTTCATGACCTTATCATATTCGTCTTCTCTAAAGCAAACTGGGAAACATCACAGTCCAGATGAGACTTTTCAGCGTAAAATGCACAATGCACAGGGTAACTGCATGTGGAGCATGGCAGATACCCAAAAGTGAAGGATACACTGAAGTATGGCTCAGGGTTGGTGCTGATGCTGGATCATTAAGTGAGTGTGAAGTCAGCATTAAGATGCTGGGGTAGGTGGGGGAGGACTTGGCTCTTGCTCAAAGGTATGAACAGGAACCCAGTCTTCAAGAGACATGAAGTGTTTCTGCCCTGCTGAGGTTCAGTAAGGTCTCTGCTGTGTGTTGAGAGTTTGCTGCCCTTCCTGAGGGATGGATGTGCATCACTGAAACGGAAAGAAAAGAGGAGCTGAGAGGAGAGCTCAGGCCTATAAAACAGCTCAAGGAACTTCTGGAAGAGTGAGGCTAAAGAGGAAGAAATGGGTGGGTATAATGAGATGTGTTACTTATAGCAACTGCCCCAGCACTGTTTGCCATCTTCACTTTCAGTGCTGCAGTGAGGAAGAAATGGGACCCCTCTATGGCTCAGGGCCTGCTCCTGGATAGGGATAGCGGTAGCTGAGCTGGGGGATCGCCCTGAGCCCCCCTGGGGCAGAGCACACAGCTGGGGAGGAGAGGAGCTCTGCTCTCTTTCTTCCTGGGGCAGCGTTTCTGCTTGCTCAGTAAAGCAGGCACAAGGCTGCTGCCCGACAAAGAGTTCAAACCGTGCAGAGGTGGGTCCTGCAGGAGGACAAAGAAAAATCTATTGGCAGCTCTTCCTCCACCTCCTCCTGCGTAATGCCTGGGCAGTTCGCCAGGTTCCTGGCGGCAGGGCTCTGGGCGCTCAGGTTGAAGCGCATCCTGCCAGCTGCGGGCTGCAAGGAGGTGCTGGTGCCTGCGCAGGGCATGGCAGCTGCCTGCCTTCAGCCCTGCAGGAGCCTGGCCTTGGAGTGACCGATAGCGAGGTAGGTGGTGGCTTTCCTACCATCGCTGAGTAACGTGAAGAGGCTGCTGGGGTGGCCAAGCTGGGAGGAAGGCTGAGAGGGGGTTAGATGAGTGAGTCGTAGAGCAGTCAGGGTGCTGTCAACCTGCTGTAAGAGGTCTTGTCTGCTGCTTATGTCTCTCACCCTCTGGCCTGCTGTGTTTTCCTAGCTCCTGGATTTTCTATGCAGTGATCTTGCAGCCACGCTAACATTGTGGGTTGTAGCACTCGGTGTCCCTGTGCAAAGGCGGTAGCTTGGTACTCTCCTGTCGTATATTTGGGGGGAACAGGACAGGGAAGGAGTGGTACAGAGTCCTTAGGCCATCCTGAGGAGACCTTGGGCTGGCAGCAGGGCAAATGAAGCTGGAAAAGCTGTTAGTGTTTCAAGCTGACACCCACGCAAGGGTTACACTAGTGTAATGGTAGCAGTTGGTGTATGTAAGCTTTCCCACACAGGCGTGATTCAGTTCATGCTGGCGGTGTTATGCCCCTTATCACCACAATGGCTGTTCTGTGCCAGGGCTGGGATTGTCAGGGTGTACTCTTCTGGTCAGGGAATTTTTTGTTTGGCCCAGTAAGGCCACTGATGCCTCTCTGTCTGAGAGATGCTCTTCCAGGAGATTTTCCACAGAGGAAGCAGAAAGCTTTGAGCCAGCATCCCTTCACTTTCTATTCTGTTTTTTCTGCAGTCGGAAGAAGTGTTGAGCTCTGACAGCCTCCTTGCATCAGTGGTCTGTGGGCAGGAGGTGTACGCATTGCAACCCCAGCTGCCAACTACAAATCTCTGCTCTTAAATGGAAGCTAAATCAGCTTTTCTTGCTGCTGGGAGTGTGGGGGTGTTGGAGGTCAGCACTGATTCTAGCCTTTTTGTCTCCTGTCCACGTGTGCCACCTGCACTGGTTGCCAGCGCTCTGTGCCACAAAAGCGGAGACACGTGCACTGCCAGCCTCATGCTGCCAAAGGGAGAGGGGACGATGAAGGGGAAGGGCTTAGAATAGGCAACCAGTTGAATGCTGTCTCTGGCTGCTTGAAGGAGGCTGTGACACTTGTGTCTGGTTGTGGCTCTCTGAAACAGCACTGAGGCGCTCGGGTTTTGTCTCTCTCTCTCTCTCTTTGTAGGGCTGCACGAGCAGGACTATGTCCACCATGGTGTACCCAAGGGAGGAGAAACTGGACAAGCTGAGCCAAGAGGAGATCATTTCCAACACCAAGCTGGTGATGCAAGGGCTGGAGGCACTCAAGAATGAACACAACTCCATCCTGCACAGCTTGCTGGAGACCATCAAGTGCCTGAAGAAAGATGAAGAAGCCAATCTCGTGCATGAGAAATCCAACCTGCTCCGCAAGTCAGTGGAGATGATTGAACTGGGGCTCGGAGAAGCTCAGGTGAGAGTGGTGGGTGACCCCCCCCCCCCAGGCGTTACCCAGGACTGACAGGGGAAGGCGAGCGTGTGGCCGTTCCCCATAAGTTGCAGGGGCAGCAAGGGGCTGAGTGTAGGCGGCCTGCATGACCCCGAGGGTGGGCCCTAAGCATGCATGTGAGGGAGATGGCAAGATTGTGGTAGTTACTGACTAGGACTCTTGACAAGGTGATGATGGCACTGTCCAACCACCTGAATGCTGTGGAGTCAGAGAAGCAGAAACTGCGTGCTCAGGTGCGGAGACTGTGCCAGGAGAACCAGTGGCTGCGCGACGAGCTTGCCAACACCCAGCAGAAGCTGCAGCGTAGTGAACAAACTGTGGCTCAGCTGGAGGAGGAGAAGAAACACCTTGAGTTCATGAACCAGCTGAAGAAGTATGATGAGGATGTCTCGCCTTCGGTATGTTGAGCAGCCACCTTTGGGGGAGGGGGAGGCTGGACCAGCAGGGTTGCCTAGGTGCGATAGCATTGCCCTGGATTTTTCCCCTTCCCAGCTACCGTGCACAGCAATGCCTGTAACTGAAGGGAGCCTGCATGGGCAAGAGTCTCTGGAAGAACATGGAGTAGCATGCCAGGATGTGCTAGGAAAATTTGGCTTTATTAGTTTTGTTGAGGTGGGGGGAGGGGGGAGATGGTGGCAGAGACAACAGGGGAAGTTGGGGGTGTTGGTGGGCTGCAGCAAGGAGGAGAGTTTGGCAGCTGACTCGGCCCCGGCTGCTGCTGTATCCTCTGAGAACCAACAGTATTGCGATTCCCATCCTCTCAGGAGGAGAAGGAGGGCGACTCTGCTAAGGACTCTCTGGATGATCTGTTCCCGAACGAGGAGGAGGAGCATGGTCCTGGATGTAAGTGTTTGCTCATGCATGGTTGCTGGCTGTCTCTGTTCAAGCCTCCTGTGCCAACTGTGCCCCTGTTTATTCCTCTGTGCCTGCAGTGCCCCACCAGCACAGCAGTGCAGTGGCAGCTGCCCAGCAGGGAGGCTATGAGATTCCTGCACGCTTGCGCACCCTCCACAACCTTGTCATCCAGTACGCCTCACAGGGACGCTATGAGGTGGCTGTGCCGCTCTGCAAGCAGGCGCTGGAGGACCTGGAGAAGACATCAGGCCACGACCACCCTGATGTGGCCACCATGCTCAACATCCTGGCGCTAGTGTACAGGTGAGCATGGTGCGGAGTGCAGGACTGGGCAGTGGGGAGGGCACGACTGGGCCGGGAGAGCTTTCTGCCTCTCCCGTTTACCAGGGCAGTGCATTCTGCTGACAGGGAGCTCCTCCAGCTTCCAGTGGTTCGCCTTTCAGAAAGGTTTTGGCACAGATGAGGTGTCTGGCCTGCCGGGCTCCCAAATATAACTAGGGACTGGCTAAGGTAGGGAGGAATGGAGAAATGAAAGGGCTTTGGGGGCTGGATCTGTGTGGAAGAAGGACTGTTGTTCGCTGTTCTGCTTCGTATGGGCTGTGGTGTCCAAATCCCGAATAACTGGTTGACTTTGCACTGCAGGGATCAGAATAAATACAAAGAGGCAGCACACCTCTTGAATGATGCTCTCTCCATTCGTGAGAAGACTCTGGGCAAAGACCACCCAGCGGTGAGTGTCTCCCTCCTCTTTCAGTCACTTCCCTTGACGTGTGGGTGCTGCTGGGTCTCGAATGGTGCCCTTATTGTGTGTCTGCAGCCAGACTATCAAGGACAACAGTGTGCTCTGTGATGCGAGGGGTGCTGTTCGCATGGTGTGGGGCTCTGTTTTACTGCTTCAGTATTTCCTGCTGTTTTGTTCAGTATGGCCTGTCAGGAGGTGGCTTCTCCTGGATCCTGCGATGTAGGCAGGGTAGCCTTCTGCCTTTGGACCTCCTTCTCTTCAGAATCAGCTGTACTGCAGGCATGAAGGAAATGGGACAGTCACTGTTACTGCTGCTTGCACCCCTTGTTTGGTCCCACTGGATTCTGCTTTGTTTCATGGAGAAGCTTATGTCTCTGCAGGTGGCAGCAACTTTGAACAATCTGGCTGTTCTTTATGGCAAGAGAGGGAAGTACAAAGAAGCAGAGCCACTGTGTAAGCGAGCCCTGGAGATCCGTGAGAAGGTACTGGTCTCCCATGTTCTCCTTCCTTCCAGCTCTCCCTGAGGGTTTTCCCCCATTACCACACTGCACCTGGGAGATCAGGACCTACCTAATCTCTTTGGCTGCTGATTCTCCCACCGCCTTTCCTGTCTCTCCAGTGGTTGCAGCCTTAGAGAGGCGTGGCAGGAGGTGGAAGCTGGAATTTCTCCTCTTTACCTCCCTAGTCTTTGGTTCCTGTCTGACATAGGCATGTCCTGGAGGGACTACAGTTCTACTAACTCCAAGAATACACTGCAGTCTTTAAGTGTTGACTTTTTGTGGCTTCTCTTCTTTACCCAGGTCCTAGGCAAAGACCATCCTGATGTGGCCAAGCAGCTGAACAATCTAGCCCTGCTGTGCCAGAACCAGGGCAAGTATGACGAGGTGGAGTACTATTACTGCCGGGCCCTGGAGATCTATGAGAGCTGCCTGGGTCCTGATGACCCCAATGTGGCCAAGACCAAGAATAACCTGGTGAGAGCCTGGGGAGAGGCCATGTGGGGATGGGGAGTGGTGTCATGGGAAAGGTGAGCATTGCCTGGTGCTTGGAAGGATGCAGAGAGATAGCTGCTAGAGGGGGGGCAGAGTTAACCTGTGTTGCCCAGTGGGGCTGGAGCTGTTTTCTTGGTTGCAGGCCTCCTGTTACCTGAAGCAAGGCAAATACAAAGATGCAGAGGTCCTGTATAAGGAGATCCTTACCCGTGCTCACGTGAAGGAGTTTGGCTCCGTGGATGGTTTGTAAAGCAGAAGCTGTTGGGGCTGGGGAAGGGTGAGCAGTTGGTCTCCTGGATCTCAGCCTAGGCTTGGCTGGTTCTGGTATCCCCCTGGCAGAGGGATGGGATGCCTTGCAGGGCCCCTTCTTTGGGCAGCCCTTGAGACACTGCCATTCTAGTGTGTTATGCTGTTCTACCTTTTCCCTCAGAAAAGGTCTTGGAGAGCTCTGGCTGTCAGTCTTTACTGGGTTGGGAATAGTTGTGGCTAAAAAGGGGAATAGCAAGTGGCACAATCATTCCCAGGCGTAGGCTAAAGTTTCTCCTGTACACCTGGCACAGGCATTCCCCCATGGGAGGACTTGTTCCTGCCTTCCCCTGTCCTGCCCTTGCGATGTCAGCTGCCTTTCTTGGGGCTCTGGCCCAGGGAACAGGGGAATCTGGAAGCCTTGTCACTTCCCTCTGGTGAGCTGCTGGCTCTGGGGACAGAGTGCTCGGTTGTGGAGGTGGCAGAGCCCCAGAGGGAGTGGCAGAGCAACAGGGTGAGGTGGTGAGTGGAGCTGTCTTACGTTCTTCCCCACGCAGATGAACACAAGCCAATCTGGATGCATGCAGAGGAGAGAGAGGAGATGAGCAAGGTGAGTCTGAGCTGCTGGTGCTGCCTGTTGATAGCAGCAAGAGCCCTGGGAGGGGAAGGAGATCTGGGAGTTTTGATCCTCTCTTACCACAGCCCAGACCTTCCTTCCTGCAGTCTGAAGAGCTGCCATGGCCACTGATGAAGGCCATGAGGGGTCTGGAGGGTGGAGAGAGAGTGTGGCTGCTCCTTGGGGCAGCAGGGAGGGAGGGGCCCATCAGAGATGCTTTTCCTGGGGTAGGGGGTTGTTAAGCCTCTCAGCCATGGCTGCATGCACTCTCTTTTTGCTTTAGTGATCCCTCTAGGGCATGCAGATGATGGAAGATGGTGGATGGCAGAGGGTTGTGCTGCAGGGCCTTGGCACTTTGTTCCAAAGAGCTGCTAGTACCCAGAGCACAACCTGCTTCTGAAGCAGCCCTAAGGCTGCCTGAGGGAAAAATGGAGGTCAAGAAGAAACTGCTGCCATCACCTGGCTTAGGAAATGGACCCAAACCTCCCGAAAAAGATGTCCGCACAGGGCAGGCCCTAGCTGTTCTATGTCCTAGCTGGCCTCTGAAAGAGGATAGACATGGGTTGTGCTTGCTTTGGACTAAGATGAGAGACAAAGAAGCTGTTGCTCCTGTTGCCCAGGCCCTGCTCTGTGCTTAGCTGATAAATGCAGCAGAGTCCTGTCTCTGCTTTTCCCAAGCCGAAGACCTCACCTGCTTTTTGTCAGGTGGGCGAAGCAGCAGAATGAAGGGCTCTGGTCTAGTCCTCTAGCTGCGGTGGGAACAGACACTGTCTCTCTCCTTTTCCTTTGCCTCAGAGCAACATGGGCTCAGACAGCAGGCTGGTAGGCTTGGCTTAGTGACTCATCAGTCCCATCCTGCGAGTCCTAAGAGCAGGGCACTAGCAGCCACCCCCACCAGCATGCTAGGTCTTCCCATTGAAGTGCTCTGTGTGGTCCCCAGTGCAGAGCAGTGCTCAGCTCCACCTTGCACTGCTCCGGTTGCTGCCCTATGAAGCCTCAGCTGCAAAGAAATAAGGTGTGCTGCCACACCATCCTATGCAGGAGAAATCAAAGTTGGAGCAGAGACTAGGCTCCCCTTGCCCCCTCTGTGATTGAGACACTTCTGGTGGTATCTTTGGAGAATTAAGAGTAGATAGTTGTAGTGTGAAGCTATGCTCCAGATAACGCAAGCTTTGCTACAGGGCAGGAGAACAGGCTCAGGGACCTACAGTTGGAGTGAGATTTGTTTTACAACCTGGGGCAAGGGTTGAACCTCTTTCTCTGCCCCTGGGGCTCCCATCCCCAGGGTTGCTATGCCCATTCCCCATGGCCCGGCATGGTTGGCATGGCCTTCCTGGCCAGGTGGTGGCAAGCAGACATGCTTGTACTGCTGGCCCAGGGGCTGGGGCTGCTGTGCTCTGCTTTGTGCTGTGTTTCCACGTCTCCTATTAAAAAGGATCAAACCCCTCTTGCAGAGCTTCAGTTCTTTTTTCCCCTCACCCCTCTTCCCTTTTGCTCTCAGTGGCAGCAGGGGCTTGGGTGCAGCTGGCAGCCCTGGCCTGCGATGGGGATTTGCCCCAAGGGATTTGACACCTTTTCCCTCCAGTTCAGCCTGGGCTGCCTCTACGCAAGCTTCAGATGTGTTTTGAGTCCTGAGTTCTCCTGTAGCTGGGGCCTGCCCAGGCCGCGTAGGCTCTGGCACAAGTAAACTTACGTGCCTATGGCTCAGGGAAGATTCCTTCAGGTGGGGTAAAGATCTGAGAAGTTATGTGCGACTGAGTAAGAAAAATGGTCCCTGTAAAGACAGTTTCTTGCCCTTGCCAGAGGGAAACTCTTGCTGTGGAGCAATGGTCCCCTGCACCTGCTAGGTGAGAGTAGCCCTGCTGGGCTCGGGGCTGAGCTGGGTGCTTTCTGCCCAGCCCGTGTCCTGTGGGTGCAGAGCCAGCAGCATGGCACACACCCCAGGGCTTGCCGTGCACAGAGTGTGGACAAGCATCCTTGCTCCCGCAGCAGTGGCGATTCCTGCTTGCAGGTGCCGTGGTCCCTACTGACCCAGGGCAACGCTGGCTAGCAGCTAGTGCCCTGCAGAATGGGTTGTCCTGGCCCTAGATCTTTCTCCCTGAGCATCAAGCTCTGCCCCTTCTCCTGTTGCCCTGGGCCAGCAGCCTCTTTGCTTCTGGCTCTGGCAGGTCCAGCCAGCTTTGGGGTGCAAAGGCTGGGCTTGGAGAAGAGACAGGTAGCTGGGCTGAGCTGCTGTGGAGCGGGTCTGACCTAGCAGGCAGAAGGGTTAGATGTGGCTGGCTGATTGCTTTGCTAGCCATGGCTGAGGGGTTTAGTGTCCATGCTGCTTGGCATGCCTATGGGGTTTTTGTTGGTTGGGTTTGGGGGTTTTTTTGTCTCCCTTTCACATGCTGGGGGGTGTGGGGTGTCATGTCCTCCAGAGCGCCGTGAGGATGGGCTGTGTTGTCCCTGCTGCCTTTGGTACCATGGAAGGGGCAAGGAGATGGGATTATGCTCCTTGCTGGGGTGGGGACATCACTTCTACTTATGGCCCAGATCTGTTGCAGCAAACGGGCTTTCAGCTTTCCTTCCAGGAACCTGCTGGGCTTCGTCACCGCATTTGCACATTGTGTTTCCAAAGGCTGGGCTGGTGTGGGGGGGTGCAGTTTGGGGCCTGATCCTAGCACCCAGTGGGAGAGCACAGGCCAGAGAACGGCAGTAGGCATGGGGCTAACAGCTCTCATCTCTCCTCACCCTGTAGAGCAAGCACAGAGACAGTGCTCCCTACGCTGAGTACGGCGGCTGGTACAAGGCCTGTAAGGTTAGCAGGTAAGAGGTGGTTTGTGGGCAGCTGTGGGCTCTGGAGGCGGTGGTCCCAGGGCTCCTGCTCACCTTCTGTCTATTACTGCAGCCCGACTGTGAACACCACCCTGAGGAACCTGGGTGCTCTGTACCGACGCCAGGGCAAGCTAGAGGCAGCTGAGACCTTGGAGGAGTGTGCAGTTCGCTCTCGGCGACAGGTAACCCCAGAGGGACCTTCCCTGGTGGAGGGGGGCATTGTGGGGCTTGGGGTGGCAATCCCACCGGTCATGGCACAGCATTTGGCTTGGAGTGTGGTGAGGGACTCTCCTGGGCCTTGCAGCCTCTGATGTCTTTGGTTTACATTCCTGTGACACCAGAGCACCTTGGTGGTTGGGGTTGCATTTGTGCCGGGGTACATGCATGTGTACATGTACAGGGTTGTGTGTGTACGTGCATGCATGGATGGAGTGGATGAGTCTGTGTACATGTGGGGAAGAAGGCATGGCTCTGAGTGCAGAAATACTGCAGCTGGGTTAGGGCAGGTTACTGGGCTTTGTCAGCTACTGGGGAGATCTGCACTCACTGGGATGTTTTCTTCCCACTAATTTTTTGTCCAGGGAACACACTAGGGATTTCTTAGGGTATGTCTCACCCTAAACTCCTCTCGATCCTCAAATAATAAAGCAGGAGCTGTAAGCACCTAGCACAAAGGCTGAAGGACAGCAGAAACCTTCACACACCAAAATGTGAAGAAAAAAAAGCTGTCAGCTTTGGGGTAGCAAGCCCTTGTCCCCCAGGGTGGTTTATGGCTTCGAGGGGGGGCTCGTTGAGCTGGGAACCCAAACAGGACTGCAAAGTGCAGGGTGGCATTTGGCTCCTTGCTTCTTGTGCTAGAGAGTTTTGGCTGTGGTGGGGCAATGGCCAAGAGAGGGGACGGGACCAAGCACAGTGATGGCACAGCAGATCGCTAGATGGAAAGAACCCAGAAGAGCAAAACAAGGTGCTTCCTTATCCCTTTCTATTTGCAGGGCATTGACCCGATCAACCAGACGAAGGTGGTGGAGATCCTGAAGGAGGGCGATGGCACAGAGAGACGTCGGAGCCTGGGGGGCAGTGTCAAGTACGAGAATGCCACAGACGGTAGCGAGGAAGTGAGTATGGGCGTGGAATGGAGCGGGGTAAGTACAAGACACCATCAAGAATGGCCTCAGCCGGCTGCCAGAGGGAAGGGGCAGCCTGGCTCAGGGCTGTCCCCGCGTGGCCTGTCGTGGCATCCTTGTCTGCCTCCATTCGTTCCCCGCACACTTCCTTACCCTCTTTCTTGGCATGAGCCAGCCAGCCTGCGAAGGTGCGTGTCTGGGCCTGGTTTCTGGTGTACAGGCCAGATATCCCCAACTGAGGGCTCCTGCTTCCTTCCAGCGGACTGCCAGGCCCTGGCAATGCACAGCATGAGCTGGTCCTGGTCTGCCCTTAATCTTAGCCTTGCATCCTTATTAACATCTCTCCCTGCTGCTCCCCTCTTGAGGCCCTGGCTGAGAACATCAGCCCCATCTCAGGCCCGTGCAGCCTCTGTGAGCAACTTGGCTGTCTGTCCTGCACTGCGCCACTGGCGATGCTGAGCCCGGGGAGGGTTGCGTGTGTGCGTGTCTGGTGTGTCTGTGACCGAGCGACTGCAGGGCGTGGGAATAGTCTGCAGCCAGCATCTTTGCTGTTCCCCTCTGCTGGCCTCGTGCCCTCCGTAGGCTCTGGCCAAGCAGAGGTGGTAAAAGGCAGGTCTTTGCGGGATGCCGGGCCGGGCTGACCGGTGGTGGCAAAAGAGGCTGCTGTTAGCTGAGGCGCAGACAGGGCGACCTGAGCCTGTCTAGGCTTGCTCTGAGACTGAGGGACACTTTGGTCACTAGCGCCGAGTTTGGAGGAAGGTAGCGGTCCAGGTCTGGGAGAGGTGCCTTTTGTCTTCTGCAAGGAGGAGGATGGAGAAGAGGCGGCAAGTGAGCATGGTGCTGGTGGGTGCTTGGCTCGAGGGCTGCTAGAGCTGTTAACGCTTACCGTTCCTCCTGCAAACTCTAGTTCAGAGCGTAGCGTAGCTGGGTACCCAGGGGTTATTGCGGCCTAGCACGGGTGACACACTGAGCACACGGAGTCCTTGCTCCCCCCTTACATCTGCTGTCACTAACCCTTCCCCACTTGGCTCAGCTCTACCCCAACCCGCATGAGCTCCCTCCCTTCCTTCTTCCTCTTCCCTGTTGCCATGACAGCCCCTCAACACCCAAGCCTGAAGCCTGCTGGCTCTCTTGATTGTGGATTGTACCCAGGAGGTGGCTGGAGGGGACCTGGGGAGCTGAGCTTCGAGGGGACCCGGCAGCTCTGCCAGATGCGGGGCTGTCCTCTGTCCCAGCTCTCAGCATCGTGAGCAAAGAGGGTCCTAGCCCTGGCAAGGCACCGACCCTGGACCCTCACACTCCCTAGTTAGCAGAGGGGCTAGACAAGCACAGAGAGAGGGCTGCAGGTTTGGATTAGGATCACCTGGTCCCTGTCCTGGCTGGTGTCTCTCTGCAGTTCCTCCTGGCTGTGGTTGGTGTTGAGTGATTGCTTTGCGCTGGTGATGGTCTGGGAGACCTTCCCTGACAGTCTCTGAGCTGATCATCCCGAGGCAAGCAGGCAATGCGACCCTCTCCCCCAGCCTGACCCAGCCAAGGGGGATAGTCCCTGCTCATATGACCCTTCCCCAAGAGGCTTGGCAGGGCTTCCCTGAGCCCAGCCAGCTGTAGATTGAGGGTTTGAGGGCTAGCCCAGCACCCTGGGGGGCACGGCTGCTGCCACCTGATGCTCGGTGCCTTCTCCAGCCTGCTGCACCTATCGCCAGCCTCCTCTCCCCAGCCAGCAGCCCTGTACTGGGCTGCAGCTCCCCCCAAAAGAAGGCTGAGGCAGCTCCCGCTGCTCCTGTCTGTCACGGCCAGTTGCTCCCTGTGCTGGTCTAGAGACTTTTGGACATGCTGCCTCACGGCAGCCTCTGCTGCCATCCCTTAGCTGTCAGCTGCTGCAGGCACAGGGCCATGGGACACCCCAGGGTGCCAGCAGCCTCTGTGCTCTGCTGCCACGGGCAGCTCTGGAAGCACCCCAGGGCCCGGACCAGCTACTTGCTGCCCAGGTAATTGGCCTGGGAGAGCCAGGGTCTGGCCTGGGAGAGCAGGGACGGCACCAGCTCAGTGCTGCTGAGGTCTTGGCAGGCACCCCGTGCCTGAGGCTCAGGAGCAGGCAGCTCTCAGAGCAGGGAGACCCAGGCTGTCCCTCCCAGAGCTAGCTGTTCCTGCCAGCCTGCTCGAGCGTGTCGGCAAAGATGCGAGCCGCCTGTTTCAGCCTCACAGGACTCCCTCCCTGCCCAGACGTGGCCCGTTGTCTCTGCATGCGGCCTGGGCCCTGCCCCACCTGCTCCCTGGGTGACCTACAACCTCACGGCCTTGTAAATTGTGTCTTTCTCCTCTCTGTGCACTAGGCTTAAATGCCTCCCGAGACTCCCTCTTTCCCCTCCACCGCAAATCACCTGGATGTTTGTGTTGTATCTTCTGACTTTTCCTCCACACCATCCCTCCTTCCTCGGCAAGAACTCCACGCCAGTCCCCCAACCCTCCCGGCGCGCGAGGGCACCGCGACGCCTGCCAGAGGAGTGCCTGGCCGCGTGGCCCGGTTCCAGTCCCGTGGCCGGCAAGAGCAGGAAGAATCTGCGAGGAGCTGCCTGCTCCCCGAGGCCAGGGCGACGGGCCACCGTCCCCTCGCGTGCCCCTACCCCCAGCCTGCCCTTGCACATCCCTGGGGACCAGGCCTGCGGGGGATTGTCTTCACTCCAGCCGTGCCGACTCCACCGTCATTAGACATCCTCAACCCTCCTAGCTTGTTCCCTCCATCTCTGCAGAGGCCAGGACGGAGGCACGAAGATGGGAGGCTGTTTTGGGAGAGAGGCCTGGCCTTGGCAGGGCTGTCGTGTGCCCAGTTGCTTTCTTCCCTGTAGGCTTAGCTGATGTTAGTGCCCTGTAGCAAACCTGCGCTGGCCACCAGTGAGCTGGGCTCTCCCTGCAGCACAGGGCTGTCTCTCCCCGTCTTGCTCTCCTCCTCCCTGCTGAGCTCTGCAACCCAGGGGCAGCATGCGGGTCTCTCTGCAGGGGCACGGGAATGTAGGGTGGCCCATAGCTGCTGTACATCCAAGACAAGGTGAGGGGGTGACAGCCAAGGGCCATGCATGGAACAGGGACCTGCCAGGACAGGCATGTTTGGTTGCAACCTCCTGAGCTGATGCTGTAGCTGAGTTCCTCACCTGATGGCATTAAGGGGTGAATCAGCTCCCCGTAGCTCCAGGGTCCCCAGGTGTGGCTGCTGGGAGAGGGAGAGGTAGGGGTGAAGCTGTTTGCTGTTCCTTGGAGGCAGAGGAAGGGTAGGAGGAAAACAATTTTTCTGCAAGGGGCCAGACCCCAGGCCATTAGAAGTGGCTGAGATGGGGAACGGGCCGTTTTGGAGCAGAGTGGTTGGGAGAAAAAGGACGTGCAAAGAAGGATGCGAGGAAAGGAAGAGCTGGGGCTTGGGGTGCTCTGAGCACGTGGGGGCAGATGGGATGGCTTGGAGGGAGGTTTCCACCGGAGGAGAAGGGGCCAGGTTGCTCATGGAGGAGGGCAATTCTTGAACACAGGACCTGACTCGCCAGGCGTGGTCCCTGGGGCTGTCACTCGATGTCTGGCTGTCCCTAGCCAGGTGGCTGCGAAATCTGTAACCCCGTTACTGCTAGGAAGACGGTGCTGACCCTGGCCATGCGTGGGGGTGTCTCCATACCTCTGATGGGACTCCAGACCTACACAGGGTCTGGAGATGTCGGTCACTACTGGGAAAAGGGGATGTTTCCCAGGGCCAGACCAGCACTGCCTTGAGCCTCCCACCCTGGGGTGCACACCCTCATCCCACCTCCTATGAACCTTCCTGGTCCTCCTACCCGGGAAGAAAGCTGGGGAGGCTGCAGCCAGCAGGATAGAGCCCAGAGGCCAGCGCAGGACAACCCCCCCCCCCATTATTTATTTAGCTAGATAGTTTCTCTCATGCTAGTCATCTGGCAGGTTGTGATACTAAACGTGCTTGTGTCTTGTCTGGGCCTGGCTTTCCTGCGGTGGTGCAGAGGCCTTGGGGCACATGCATGCTGCTCCCCTGGGAGCTTGTGCTTGCTGAAAGGAGGTTTTTGTCCTCAGGACCACAGGGTGCGGAGCCCAGGGCTGAGTGCTCTAGGGCTGCATCTTCCCTGGCCTCTCTCTCCCAGCGCTGCTCCATGCTCCTGGAGAGCAGGGAGTCCCCAGTGCAGGGTGCGTTCAGGCCTCAGTGCCACCTGCCCCTGTGTTTTTGCCACGTCCTGGACCTGGTGCTGTAACAACCGTACCTCTGATTAAAGGTAGACAGACCCGAACCGCTGCCCTGTGCTTCTTTCCATGCTTTGTAGGCCAGCGTCGGTCAGCCCTGGGGTGGTGGGCGCAAATGCTGCTGGAGCAGGTGTGGGGGTGCTTGGTGTCCGTGTGCGTGCAGGGGGACGTGCCCCCCCCAGGGCATCTCTCCCAAGCTGAGCATTGGCGATGAGGGACCTAGCTCCACCATGCCTCTCCCTAACCTCCAAACTGGGGTTGCTACTAACCTCAGCTCTGTAGCTGTGTGTGGCAGGGCTGCCCTGGAGCGTCTGAGCTTGGACCTTTCCCAACTGAGTGTTTCCATTAGGCAGAGAAATACCCCATTGTGTCCCCCAGTGCTGAGCTCTGCGTGCTGCCAAATGCTGCCCAAGTCCTCTGCCTCCGTGCAGCAGGCAGGGTGGGAGCACGCAGTGGAGAGCGGCTCAGTGGTGGAGCTGCTTCTTTGAGTGCTCTCATCCTGGTGGGTGCAGTGGGGTGGGGGTTCTGCGGTAAACCAAGCCCCATAAATGTTCTGGGTTAAAAATAACCCTGCAGAAAAGGGAGTGGGGAGAGAAGGGAGGCTATTTTTAACCCAGTATGCAGCAGCATTTGGTTCTGGTGTTGGTCTGCAGACAGTCTGCATCACTGTAGCTGGGGAAATGTGGCTCCATCCTCTAGCCCTGACCCCAGACCATGCTTCCTGGCTGGATCCTGCTGCCCTTGTATCATGGTCCAGCTCCTCTGACCCAGCTGTGTTCCCTTCTCCACCCCTGGCTTGTGTGCCCTGGCAAAAGGAACAGCGCCTGGCATGGCAGTACCCTGCAGGGAGGGTGGTGACCCAGCATGAGTCCGGTGGGGAGGCAAAAGATACTCCACTCCATCTTTGCTAGTGTCGCATACTGATGGCCAGCTCCTCCAAAACCTGCCCTGGATGCCTGGTGCAGGAGTTCAATTGTTTACCTTGCTAATATTTTTGGTGCTCTCTGCATTCCTGGTGTGTGGGTTCCTTGCAGCAAAAGCACATGGCTCCTAGTTTGGAACCCCCTCATCCTGACGAGAAAGTGAAGAGGTTCAATGCACTTGGCTTATCCAAGAAGGGATGAGATGAATACCAGGAGAAGGGTTTGCTGGTGGGAAAAGTCCCGTTCAGCTGTCGGAGAAGGGTCTAGGGCTGGATCAGCTTTGGGTAATCGGAGCGGGGAGGTGTTGGAAAAGCCTTCCCCAGGGCCACAACCTGTCACAGTCAGCACAAGGGGGTGACTGGCCTAAGGCAGAGCCCCTGCTTACATGCAGAGCTGCATGGAGATTCCTGGGGCAATTCCTGCTGCCAGCCTGGGCCACAGAGCATTTGGGTCATTTGGACTGGTACAAAGGGGCTCCCACACATGCTCGTAAGGAGCAAAGGGCTTTTGTGGTCACCTTGTCTCTGTTTCTTCTGCCCTGATGTGCCAGGGGCCACCGGGATCAGGAGCAGGGAAGACTGGTGTTACCAGGGAAAAGTAACTCCACGTTAGCAGTGGTGCCACAACTTTGCATAATGAGCATGCCTGGCCACAGGGGAAGAGCTCGGTGCCACGATGGCAGTGGAATGAGGTGGGGAACAATATTTAGGGCTGGTTTTGGTCTTTGGAAAAAGCAGGCAGCCATAAAGAAACCCCTCCAAAGTGCCACCTTGGGGCAGCTAGCGGGGCTGGGCGCAGCTAAAATTGGGGGGCTGAGGAGAGTGGTGCCTGCTTGGCAACACAGTATTGGTGCAGCCAAATGAATGCATCCCGGATGGAGCTGCCTGAATTGCTCAGCAGGCTGAAAGCTAAATGTCGTGGGGGTGTTAGAGGTGGGATGAGGCCGTGTGTACGTGTGGACTGGTCTTGTCTGACATGAGGGAGCCTGCAGGCTTGGCATGCGGGACCTGAATGTGCATCAGGACGAGTGCTGGATGGAGAGGAGGAATAGCAATGGCATGGTGAGGACGGGCAAGGGGGAGGGGGACGATAGTCTCCAGCCAGCAGCAAATGAGGAGAAAGTCCTTGAAATGAATGTCCTGGCAGCATGTCCTGGCCTGATAAAAGTACCCCCAAGCTTGGGGCTCCCATCAGGGCTTGGTGCTTGCCTGGCCCCTGGGACCTCCCTGGTAGCTGCTGCCTGAGCTGTCGCGGGTGATGGAGCTCTGCCACGTTTGAGCAGGGCTGCGGGGCTGCCAGTGCCGTTTGTGCTGGTGGCCTGGTGCAGGTCAGCAGCCTGGCTGGGTGTTGGGCTTCCACCAGGCAGGAGGGAGGATCGGTCTGAATGAGCCAGGCGATGGTGGTGGTGGGGGCCCCCAACTCCATCGTCATTGTGTCTCATGGAGAACCGGGGTGAGGGGGAGCCACGTAGCGAGCAGTAAGCCTGCTCTGGGCCAGGGCTTAATCCTCAGTACAAGAGGGCATCTGGAGCCAAGCCCAGTTCCTGGCCACTCATCTGCAGCACGCCAGAGCCTGATCGGTGCCGCTCAGCCGTCGCCCTGGCTTGTGTCTCTGTGTCCAGGATGGCAGTGGCACCCTCCAGCGCAGCAGCTCCCTGGGGAAAATCCGGGATGTGATACGGAGGAGCAGTGAGATGTTGGTCAAGAAACTGCAGGGCAATGGTCCCCTGGAGCCCCGGAACACCAGGTAGGGACCAGGGCTGTGAGGGCCAGGCTGGGTGCAGGGTGGGTGGTGGCCCTGCCGCTTTGGGAGTCGGGGTCTGGCCAGGCGCAACAAGATCACGCCTCTCCTCTGCTTCCTTGTAGCATGAAACGAGCTGCATCATTAAATTACCTGCACAAGTCTAGCGATGCTTCGTTTGAGGTAAACACCGGGCGGGCAGCGGGGCTGGTGCAGGAATGGGTGCTGGGGTGGGGGCTGTGTGGCCATGGCTGGTGACGCTGGCCATGAGGGGCACGGTGGGCCACAGATGTGATGCTCCAGGCTCCACCGAAGGCGTTCATCCATACAGATGTACTCCGCTGCTGCGTGGGGCTGGAGCTACTCTTGCCTTGCCAAGCGGTGGCACGGGCCAGTGCCCCCACTTGCACCCCCCAGGGCAGCTGCGTAGCCCCTCTTCTGAGATGGTAGCTCCACAAATGAAGGTGTTGCCTCCAAGTAACCACCTCCCTGCCTGCTGAGCTCGGCAAACCCTCCAGCCGCAGAATGGGAGCCGGGAGAGCAGAGGTGGCACCTAAGGGGGCTGGTAAGGGCGCTGGGGGAGTCCTGGCCTGCAAGGCAAAAGTGTGGGGGGGTAGGAGGTGGGCTGGCAGCTTTTTGGGGGACATGGATTTGCAGGTACCGGTCCTCACGGGCGCTGTATTTTGCAGGGCACCCAAGGCCTCCGCGCGGAGAGCAGAGGCCTGAGCGCCAGCAGCATGGACCTGTCGTCCCACAGCTCCCTGCTCTCCTCCAACTGACCCGCCTGCGGGTGCCCCCTGCATCTGGCAGCTCGGAGCTGCACCCGCCACCTTCCCCACCTCAACTGCTCTGGTTTTTTGTTGGGGTTTTTTTGTTGGGGTTTTTTTGTTGTTTTTTCCTCCTCCATCACCGGCTCTTGGGTTTCCCGTCTACCCACCCATCCCCAGGGCCCCTCAGCAGGCCCCGACTCATTTGGGAATGGCAGCCCACCCGCATGCTCCTCTGCTACGTCCCCAGGGGCCGCAACAGCTTCGGTGGCAACACGCTCGGCACCAGACCGCACACCTTTAACCAGCTAAAAAAGAAAAAAACCAAACCAAACAAAAAACGCCAGGCCGGTGGGAGTGAAGCAGCCCTGTCGTGGAGGGTGGGCGAAGGGGGGGGGGGGCCGCAGGCCCCGGCTGTGGGGAGGGAAGAGCTGGGGAGCGTGGCGGGATCCCCCCCCCTCGTTTCCCAACGGTTGGTTGATTGCTGTACTTTATTTTATTAAATAAAACCGACCCTAGAAGCGACCGCGCCTCGGCCTAAGGCTTGGCGGGGCGGGAGGGGAAGGGGG
>NW_010973013.1:7380281-7387330 GCF_000737465.1 Haliaeetus leucocephalus | reverse complement strand
CCGCTCGCTTCCGGGTGTGTGTGTGGGGATGGCGCGGATCACGCTGGAGGATTTGGACGGTCTGGGCGAGGAGGCCGCAGCCGGCGGAGACGGCGAGGAGGAGGAGGAGGACGAGCAGGAACGGGGCCGGTTGTTCGCGCACTGGGAAGCCGTAGCCAGCACGCACCGAGTGAGCCTGCCCCGGGGTGAGCGTGGAGACGGGCTGGAACGGGGAACGGGGGATCCGTTACCGGGACAGCCTGGGGGAAGGTGGCTCTGAACCGGGCCGCGGAGGCGGTGAGGCCGGGAGAGGCTTTCCACGGCTGACAGCGTCCTGAGAACCGGCTTCGAAGCCGGTGGCAAGTACCGGGGGGTTGGCCGGACCGGACCCCGGTGCGCGGCGGGATTCCCCTCCGCTCTCCGGCCTTGGCGAACCTCGCTTCACCTCTGCTTTTTTGCCTTGCAGACATGGCGGGCCCGATCGTCCAGATGACCCGGCACAACCAGGCTCGCGAGCCCGTGCCGTACGTTACCCTCTCGCAGCATGAGAAGGTGAGGCCTGCTCCTCTCTGCGCGGCCAGGCGAGGCTGGGGTGGGTGGGTGGGTGCCGCCATCACCGTCGCCACCGCCAGCCTGGGGAGCGGGAAGAGCGGCTTCCTCGCAGAGAAGGCAGCTGCGAGTCAGCTTGCGCGTTGCCGGCCTTCCAGAGGTTTCTGCAGAAGCGCTGCAGCCAGGATGGTGACTCTGGATTGGCGCAGCATTCTGCCATTCCTGCGTCGTCTTCTGTGTTGAGTAACGGCAATGCTCAACTCCCCAGCCTTTGCTGTAAAATCGGACTAGTCGTGCTGCTTTCTCTGGTCTCTGGGGCTTCCAGCTGCCTCCTTTACCAACCTGTCTTCTGCTGGGGTGGGCACATCCAAGTGAGCAAATTTTCAGTTCAGAGTCTGCTCCCCACCTTGCTCAAAACACTCTGTCGCGTAGCTCAAACTCCTGCTGAGTTTGTGTTTGTGCTAGTTATGTGGCTACCGGTTGAGCTGGCGATCTCAGCTGGCACAAGATAAGGATGTTTCTGTGGGGAACACGGGGCCTGGCTGGCAGACCTGAGCATGTGGTGGTGTTTGTCACAACTGCCAATCCAAAGGCGGTAGCTTCTGCCTGAAGATCTCCCGTTCTTGCTGGCTAAGTTGCACACCTCCTCTCATCTCTTGCACAAAAGGGTGCTTCTGCGCTTTGAGAAATAACTGTGAAGAAGCGCTTGTCAGACTGGTTCCTGCGTCTCTGCAGGCTTGGTTGGGCTTGCTACCAAGAAGACATCTGTCCCTTGTCCTCTAAATGAGGAGAGCTTAACCAGTTTCTTCTGGGCTGAGGTCCAGCACTCCTGCCTGTAAAAGGTGTCTGAGGGTTGTATAGCTCTGAACTGGGGCTTCACCACACTCCCTCTTCCCCTGTTCTTCTGGGTCCCAGGGACTTCTCTGGGCTCTTCTCTACCTATGCTGGTCCCAGGCAGGAATGGGGCCCCAAGACTTTGTGGGGCCTGAAGATCTTTTGTTGCTCTTGGCATCCCCTCTGCACCTGAGGAGGATTCTCAGAGTTTGATTCTGGGGCTGGGTGAGGAGATAGAAGCCTCTTCGTGGCATTCGTGCTGAGCGGCCTCCGGAGCTGGGGCCCTTAAGGGCAGGTTTCCCAGGCTCGGGCAGGTCGTTAGTTTTTGGTTGCTCCTCCTGAGCTGTCAGTGCTACAAGCCCTCATCCTCTTGGAGGCAAGTGAACTGTTATGCCACCTGCAGAGCCTTGCTCTGTCAGTACTCAGTCAAATTCCCTAGCTCACATCGCAGGGACCTGTTGCCACTGGGTCTGTGTGAAGCACCTTCACTCTTCCTCTTGGTCAGGTCTCATCTTCTAGAGCGGTGCTGCTGAACATAATAATCGGTCTGTGGAAGGACCAGACAGCACGCCTTGCTGGGCTGATAGGTTTATTTGCAGATGCTGTGGCAGATGAGAATTGCAAATAGCCTAGAGGGACTGGCAGGTTCCGTGCTTGGAAAATGCTCTTGCTCTGCTTTGCTTGGTGGGACAATAGCAGGCATGGCCCCATCTAGAGGGTGAATGCTGGCTGGCCTGCAGTGTTTTGGGGCACTCTTCTTCCTGGCAGCCCACCGATGCACATGAGCAGCCCAGATGCCTTCCTCCTGCCTTTGGTTTGGCTTTCTGAGTAGAGACCCAATTTGGGTGGAGGCACAGGGAGGCTGCGCTCAGTGTTGAGGCTGGTCACCACTTCCTGCCACACTCAGTGCCAGCACAGCTGTGGAGCACAGAAGTCTGGAGAAGTGCCCTGAGCTCTGTGGAACAAGGTTGTCTCATGACTGCTTTAATCTGGCTGAAGAACAAGCTGAGAGCAGGAGGATAGGTGCTGGCTACAACTTCCCTGCCCCTCTTTATGCAGTACTTGTGGTTATAACCATGCCATGAGCTGAACTACGAGCAGAGCCAGATGCAATCTTCCCACTCCCCTTGCCCCCCTTCTGTGTTGGGTTTGTCCAGAAGACTGGGCATCTGTGCTGGAAGTAGAGATTCTGACCCATCCCAGAAAGCTGTCCCCTCTGCTCCAGCTGGGTTCACATCTCTTCTTCCTCCTGTCAATTCTTGGTATGGGAGAAGAATCCAAGAGGAGTTTTGTTCCAACCTTCACAGCTCTTCTGGGTGCTAGAGCTCTTCTGCCAGACTTTCCCTTCTACTGGGGACGAGGCTTTCTGCTTGTTATCCTCTGTGCACGCAGTGGTCCAGGGAAAAGGCACTGCCCCTGAGAATAACGTCAACCTTACTGGAGGCCTTTGGGTGCCTGGAATCAGGAACATCCTTGTGAGTAGGCAGGACAGTGACTGGAGAGGAGCAGAAAGTCCTGTGCCCCCTGCTGAGGATGTGCTGTATTCCTTGTGCATGCCAGGAGCCTCCAAGCCTCCCTGCACCCTGTCCCCTGTCTGTGCTTTTCCTTTCACTGACTTTTGCCCAGTGCTGTTAAGTGTCCTCGTCTGAGGTGCATGTGATGCCAGTTCCCCTTGCCTTCTCCGGCCTCCCCTGCCAATCACTGACTAGCAGGGGGTCTCATTTTGGCAGGGTCCTGTCTCCCCAGTTCCTGCCTGTCAGTGTTGGTTTTGCCACCCAAGTGCTGCAGTGTTGTCGGTGTGCTTGACTCTGACTTGGCTTGTCTGTGGCCTGTTTCAGAGCGAGGAAGCAGCCTACGAGGAGCGGCGGTACCCAGCTGGGAAGTGGGCATGTGTCACCAAGGGGGAGCCCATGTATGAGCAGAGCATCTCCATGAGCTTCATGAAGCTCATGCGCTACATCTGCAAGGAGAACTCTGTAGGTGTGTGCAGGCAGGGGCTGGAGGGGGCTGGCAGGCCGTATAGAGGGAGGGCCCTGCCGCTGTTCATCTGGAGTGGGGAGGAGGGCTGCCGCTACTGACCCAGCCATCTCAATGTGCCTGCTGCCTTCCTACCTCCTTCCAGGTTGCTATCTGGGCATGACAGTCCCAGTGCTCAACGAAATCCACCTGACCAAGGAGGGGACCGAGCTGGAGCGTGAAGTCGTAACTGCCTATTATCTCCCGGGAGAGTTCCAGCAAAACCCTCCTGTTCCCATGGACCCCGAAGTCCGCATCACCGAGAGGGCACCGCTCCGGGTTATAACCAGGTGACTCCAGCACCAGAGGTGTTTTCTCAGCTCAGCAGGGTGTATGAACTCCCTGCATGGCTGCTGCGCTTCCTTGGACAGAGGGATGGGAGCCCTGGCTGTGGGAAGGGGGAATGTGCTGGCTGTGTTGCTTACGTTGCTCCCTTTGCTGCAGGGTTTTCTACGGGATGACCACTGAGGAGACGATTCTGCGAGAGATCGCTCTCTTCTGGGAGCTCTTGGGCTCCACAGACACTGTGCTCCGGGAAACCTACATCGTGGCTGCTTATGAAAATCCCAGCATCCCTCAGCGCCGCAACGAGATCTGGTTCATCTGCCGAGCAGAGTGAGTCCCCTCTGTGACCGCAAACTGTCCTGTGACTGGACCTGGTGTAGATGGCAGTTCTGACCCAAAGGAGACGAATGCACATCCTGACCCACCGTTCACCCACAAAATGACAGACCGGGAGACTGCGGGGTGGGTTTGCACTCTACCCTGCGAGGGCCCAGCCAGGGGAAAACCTGCCTGGTCTGCACTTCACCTGCCCCTGCAGGGGCCGGCTGAGGCTGGAGCTGGCACCGGGGAGAGCCTCTGCAGCAGGCTCCTAGTGGGAAGCACGCGCTGGGGTCTTGTGTAAGGCAGTAACTGTGTGGGCTTGTGCAGTGTGCTAGCCTGACCTGGGCTTCTCTCAGCTCTGAGCTGGGGTTGCAGAGCCGTGCCAGGTACGCTAGTGGGGCTTGTGGTTGGCAGAATCACAAGCTGATGGTGTCCAGAAGGTAGATGACTGTGTACGAGGTGTGGGGCTCTGGGCTCTGGCCTGCTTCCTGTGAGAAAGGCTGCCTGTCCCTAACAGAGCCACTGAAATGCTGCTACAGGGACGGTGGGGTTCGAAGGAGGAAAGGCTCGCTGCAAGCGAGATGTGGATCGTGAACGTTTCCTGCTGGGATGGCTCTCTTTGGACTGTTGGGTGCCTCCCTGGCTGTCACTCGCCATCCCTCAGCCAGGACTGGGGTGGTGGCAGCCTTTGTCCATCAGTTGTGGGTGCTATTTTGCAGACCTGCTGCAAGCTGAGAGGGACGGGTCCTGACAGCAGCAGCAGCGGCACCGCTGTGTGTCGTGTTGTGCATTGATCAGTGAGTTTCACACCCATTGAAAACCGTCACGCTTTCCTGGGGGAAGCTGGCAGTGCCAACAGTAAATAAACCCAGCTCAAACCACTGCAGCTGCAGACCACTGATAATGGGGATGGGGGGTGTCCAGGTTGGCTCGGGAAGAGCCTTGCTCTCTCCTTCCTCAGGATGCTCCAGACTGCAAAGCCGTGGCTAATTAGAAGGGCTCTAATGTTTGCCCAGCTTAC
Organism: Haliaeetus leucocephalus; assembly: GCF_000737465.1. Classification (NCBI taxonomy): domain Eukaryota; kingdom Metazoa; phylum Chordata; class Aves; order Accipitriformes; family Accipitridae; genus Haliaeetus; species Haliaeetus leucocephalus. The sequence goes on along the minus strand of NW_010973013.1, from coordinate 7,382,325 downwards.
GGCCTCGTGTTCGGCCAGGCACAGCCTCTGCTTTGCTGCACAGGCTGCTTCAAACAACTGTGGCCACACTCCCCTGCAGGTGAGGTGGTTTTCTGCTGGATGGGGTCTGCTCTAGCCTCGTTTTTCCCCTGTGCAAAAAGTTGGCTCCTTTGACTCTACTGCACATGGGCGCCTGATCGTGGGGGCTGAGAATTCAAACGTGACTGCACATTGTGCTGGTTGGCTGCAGGAGCTGGTGTGCTTTTGCAGGGATGTGCTTAACTGGCTCAGTGTGGAGGAACTTCTGGCTGCTTCTGACCCAGTTCCCAAGGAGTTTTCCTCCTGCTGTAACTGGAGGTGTGCTGTGTGCCTCGCCTCCTGCTGCTGCTGCCCAAACTCTGGCTCTGGCCCTTTAGCCCTACGATGCAGCCAGAACTGGGGGGAAGGCCAGGGCCAGCTCCGTGGTCTCATTGTCGTAGCAGTGCAGGTGCCTTCTGCTACTCCGTTCTCCAGTCAGATGCTGTTCACTGCCCTGTCCAGGCTGGCTTGTCCTCCTGCAGCGAGGGAGCCTGGCTGCCCAGCCTGTGGCTGTGGGGAGAGCAGAGCCGAGCGTGTTACACCCTTCTCTTTGGGGAAGCAAGGTAGCTTCAGGCAGAGTCTGGGCAAGCACAGCAAGAGCAGACCGTGGTTTCCTGGCTATCTGGTGGTGCAGTTCTTGTCCCTGGGGCACTCAGGGCAGGTGGGGCTGAGGAGGTGCTGTGACAGCCTGCAGCTCTGAGGGCTGATGTGGCAAGCGCTCCTCAGATTAAGAGTGGCGATACCGGGATTAGCAGCGCTGGCTGCTGATCACTTCCCTCCTGGGGAAAGGAGAAGCAAGTCCCTTACGTGAGGCTGGGGTCCGGTAGCTCAGCGTCGGTGAGAGCGCAAAGTCAGCCACCACATGTGAGACAGAGACCCTTCCTCTTACTACACGTCAGGTGCTTTGCTTGCCCTGAGCTTGCAGGTGGAAGTAAAACTTGCTTTCTAGAGCTTGCTGAATAGGCTGCCGCTTCCTCTGAGGCTGCTTGGTCCCCAACCACAACCAGAACAGCTTTCGGTGAGAGGAAGCGGTGGCTTCTCTATTGAGAGAGGACTGGTCTGCGGCTACCGGCAAAGCCGCACAACCGCGCGCCCAGCTGGGGCAGCTCCGTGGTCTCCCAGGCCCTGCTGGAGGTGGTAATGGTGGGGGCTTCTGGTGCAGCTCCAGGCTGGCACCGCCATAGAGGGCAGCAGGCGTGCTCCGATCCAGTGCCAATGGGCTTTGCCGAGTCAAGGCTTCAGCGTCCTCCGTGATGGATCCAGCAGCGCTTTCGGGGAGGCTGCGGGGCGGGGGGTCTGACGGTAAGTCTTCCAACAGTATGAAAAGCAGCCAGAGTTTTGGAGGCTCGACAAACCGTCTGGAAAGCTGGTGTTCAGAGCTGCAGCTGCCAGTGGCAGTGGTGTGGAGCCGCAGCAGGTTGCACGGGAGACCTTCGGCTGGGCACCGAGGCCTCTGGCCCGCGCCATGCAGGTGGCCAGGCCAACTTGCACTGCTGCGCCTTGAATTTGGGCGATGCAGAGGAGCAGCGAAGAAGCAAAGCGACGGCGTTGTGCAGCTGGGGCTGCGTGTCCAGCCCTCTACCTGCCTTCGGGTGCGATGCCCCTGGCTCCCCGGTGCCCCTGTGCTTTCACAGGGTCCCTCAACAATACGGCTTCTACTGTCCACCTAACGAACAGTCAGCCTGGGAGGGAAGCTCTTTTATCTCCTCCGCGGCTCCTCACCACCCCACGTTGGGGCTTGCTACGACTGGGAACTGGAGATACCCAGCTCCTTCTGCGGTTCCCAGCCGGCTAGCCCTGATACCGAAAAGCCGGTCGAAGAAACTCTCTAAGACTCAGAGTTTTAGAAAGCAGGCATTCTTTATTGCAGCGCTGGATGCACGGGGGCTAGTTCCAGCTAGCGTGCATACCACTGCTTTAGCACTAACAGGTTATATAGAATAACTAATTGCGTATTAATCAGATTAGTATACATATACATAAAAAT
>NW_010973013.1:7337793-7379406 GCF_000737465.1 Haliaeetus leucocephalus | reverse complement strand
CGATGGGGCCCGACCACCCCGGGACGAGCCCGTTGGGGCTCCGGCGTGGAGCAAGGGGGCTGCACAGAGCCTCTTCGCCGTCCTCCCGCCCCCTTGATGCTATGGGAGTCACCGGGACGCCTCGGTCCGGCTCTCCGTTCCCGGTCCGGCTCTCCGTTCCCGGTCCCGTAAGCCCGTCGGGGAAGAGTCGTGCTTAAAAGGAATTCGGATGCAAACGCTCCAGACGTTTTGCCGTCCGGGGAGGGGGATCCTGTGCCCCCTCTCGCTGGGCTCGGTCCCGTTTCGCAGCCACCGCGGTTGCGGGCTGACGCCGGGGCGGCTGTTTGTGTGCAGCGGGTGGTTTTCCCGTGAAATCACGAGCGGGTCAAAACTCGGGAGAAAAAAAAAAAATCCAGTGGGCTCCCACCCGGCAGAAAATCAGGGCTCCCACCCGCAGGACTCAGGGCTCCCACCCGCAGAAACCGGTCTCCCACCCGCAGAAATCAGGCTCCCACCCACCGAGTGGGTTTTTGTCCCTCGCTGAGCGCATCCCCATGAGCCATCCCCCCCGTTCCGTGCCACCGTGCCGTGCAGGGGATGAGCCAGCCTCCCTGCCTCTTCCCAGCTCTGCCATTCCTCCTCGGTGGTGCAGAGGTTTGGGGGGGCGGCTGGTTGATTTTTTTTTTTTAATTTTTTTTTCCCTGGCTGCTGTTTTTCCGACTGCAGCCACAAGGCCCAAACCCGCCTTCCCTCGCTCTGCTCCACGGTGTTTCTCCCTGCTGGCCTCCTAGCGCCATTTTCCTCGCCTGAGGAACCCCGGGGTTTTGGCCGTGGTGCGAGAGCCACGGGGACGGTGAGCCGATTTCCAGCTCGGCTTTGAAAGGTCCCACGGCTGCCCCGCGCCACGCTGCCTCGGTTCTCGTCCCCTTTCGGTTGGCGACGGGCCGGGTCCCGCGCGTCGCTCCCGCGATCGTACGGTTCGCTTTGCAGTTTCTGCTGCGTTATCGAGAGCGATCTTGGCGTAGCACCTGGGGACGATACCGCCTCGGAGGGAAAGGTATTTATAGTGCTGCTGCGCTGCTCTTCACGTGTCTGGAGCCGCGATTGAGCCCTGCTGCCAGGCTGCCAGTAATGTCCAATTTACAGCCGATAAGCACGAAAAGCAGCACTTATTTCACTGATTAGGACCGTGATTGCCGTTTGCCTTGGCAGGCTTCTGGGGAGGCTGTTTCTGGAGGAGGAGGAGTGCGTTGCTTTGTTTGGGCTCTGATTTGGAGCCGTGGGGCCCCGTGGACCTGCCGCGGCATTCGCCTACCTGCCAGCGTGCCGCCACCGGCAGCTGGGATGTGCGGGCCTGCCTGTGAGGGTTGTCCACCGCCTTCCCTGCCGGCACGCTCCCCTCTCCGGTTGCTGGAGTTTCTGTGCTTGCTCCAAGCACGTACTCTCCTCCTAGTTCCTCTTGCTCAGCAGGACCACGTCCTACAGCACCGGGAGGAACGTGCTGCCGTCCAGCGCACGGGACGCTGTGAAAATAAATCTCAGACGCCAGCCGTGTGGCCAAAACGTACGGTTTGATGTCTAGGTTTTTAGCGGTAAGTTTTGCGGGTTGCAGGGCAGCATCTCCCTCTGCCTGCGGATGCTGTTTGGAGAGAGGGCTGGGGAAAGACCGGCGAAGTGTGGGGTATCCGTGGCTGACGTGGGTCCTTTCTTTGCCACGTACGTGTTCCAGGAGTGCTCGGTGCCTGGACTGCTGGTTCCTCTTCCTCCATTTCCGTTGCTTGGCGAAGCTGTGATCTTTCTGGCAATGACACTGCAGCGTGCCAGATGTGTGCTGGCTTCTGCTGGAACATGTGGTTGAAATGCTAGCGGAGGAAATATTTGCTGAGTCAACTTTTCTCTGAAGCTAAAAAAACCCCAAAAGGTCTATTTTGTTCTGGAAGTGCCTCCGTGTCCCACGTTGAGCTGTACATTTCCGTATGGCAGTGCTTTTCTTGTGCTCACTAGCAAGCCTGCTCCTAAAGAATAAAATCCCTGAAAACAGGAATGATCATATAGGATCTGAGAATTTCTCCTGGGTTTAAAGGGTCCATAATAAATTTCCAATAGTACAACTTGGGTGACTTTCGCTCTTTGAGCTAAAGCTGCCATCTGTTTTCCAGCGGCTCCAAGTCCTCTGCAGCCAGACCAAGAACTGTGATAGTTGATCTGAGCGAGCATCCCTTCAGCCGCCAAAAAGCTGTGCTGCTCAGCACATTTCTGGGCTGTTTTGGGGCAAAGCGGTGACAAGCCAATACCATTCTTTTCTTCTGTGATCCCCCTTGAGACTTGGCTGTGCTCAGGCAGTGCTCCAGGCAGGCTGTAACCCCGACGTGGCAGGAGCTTCAAAGGCACAGCGACTCCGTAGTCATGGCTATAGGCACTTCTTTGTCTGCACAGCGGGTGCTGGACCGCTGAGAGCTGGCACCGACCAGAGGGTTGTCATGTTCTGCATCCTTTAAAGATGTCCTCTGATCTCCTAATTGATCTGGAACAAGACCGTCTTCGAAAGGCAGCTGGGCAGGTGTTTAAACTGCAGCAAGCACCTGTGTTTAGTTGCACGGTGGGCGATGAACGCTCTTGCTCCCAGTCTGCTTGAAGCCCTCTTGCTCAAGAGAGGTGGGTGGATGGCACCGCGCATCTGCGCGTGGCTGGGATGGATAGGTCTCGCCTTGTTTGACCAAAGGCTGGTCCAGGTTACATCCAAGCAGATAGGCATACGTGCCCTAGGAGGGCAGGCTGCGCTTTCTCCAAAGGCCATGGAGCCCAAGGGGAATGGAGGGCAGAAGGTAGGAAAGGGGTGGGGAGAGAAGAGCCTGGCTTTGGGGCAGCGGGCAAGAGCTCAAGAGCCAGTCTGGCTGTAAGTGATAAGGCACTTAAAAAAGATCTGAAGGCTGTGAGGCCTGGTTACAGGTATTTACTAGGGGAACTTTACACTAATATTTTTCTTCCCTTCTTTGCAATTCATCTGCTATTTGAGCTGCAAAGATCAAAGCTGTCTTCCAGCAAGCACACGTGGACTTAAGTAAATAGCTGGACCTACACCTCTCTCCAGTGAATAAACACTCTTTCCTCCCTGAACATTTTCAAGCGTAGCTCTCAGGCCTGGAATGCAAAATATTTCACATTAGCAGTGGGTGTTTCCACTGCTTTCAATATTTAGGAACTTGGAACAAATGCTTATTTAGCAGCAGACAGACTCGGGTACAAACGTGCTCTTTGTGAAGGCAGTTGCTGCTGCGGTGTTTGCAGGGAAATTCCCCTGAGACGGGAGGACATGCGATTGTTTGTCCAGACCCCAAGGAAACAGGTCTTGTTCTCCTAACGTGAGTGGCGGTCTCGTGGGGTGGGACAGGCAGCTCTTTGGAGGCCTGGAGGGCGGCGAGGCTGACAAGATGCTTGGCATATGCACAGGAACATCCTCTTTTAGGAGGATTTAAGTTGCGCAGGCTGTTAACGTTGGGTTTGGAGGGGGTTGCAAAAGTTCTGAAATAAGAGCGGTGGATTTTGCTGTGTGAGAGAGGCAGCTGTACCGATTCACCTCCCCAGGCGAACGCCTTTGGCGTGGCGATACCTCCTGGAGAAGGCTGGTCATGCCCGAGGTGGGAGAAGGGCGAGTGTAGTGTCTTTTACCTTTATAAGAAATCAACTGTGGCTTGAGGGAGATGAAGAAACGATGATTTGACAATTGGTAACGTGTTGGTTCTTTGGCATCAGCGTGCATTTCAGCATGGCAGAGGTGCTGTGCGGGGTGGCCTGTCTCCATGTTTTGCTCCTTGCCTGGAGGACGTTGGGAGGTAGCATCCAAGAGCTGCTTGTAAATACCTTTAGTCTGTTAGACATTATATTGCACAGTGGGGTTGAAGGGCTGTGCTGTGAATGTAGCATACCTTCTCTGCCGGCTTGCCTGGAAGAAGCAATCCCACTGCTGGGCACGGAAGGATTTTTCTCGGAGAGACGTGACAGGGAGCAGATAGGGATGCTGCAGTTTTCACGCTTTTCGTGTGGCTGCCTGCTAGAGCAGGGGCTGTTCCCTGGGCTTTGTCGTGGTTGGGAGGCTCTGCGCATGGTTCATGTCTTGTTCCTGATGTCCTTGAGAGCTTTCAGCGCTCCAAATACGTTGTGCATCCCTTGCCTTTGAGGGTGGTTGTTCAGAGGGAGTGCGAGTAAGGTGGGGGACCCTGGGGTCTTTTAGAAGCTGTTTGCTCATTTCCTAATGCCGAAGCTGTTGAACCACAGCATAAGCAAGCAAGCACACAGCTTTTCAATTCTGGAGGGTATGGCCTGGGCAGGGTCCTGCTCTTCCACCTCCTCCATCCTACCCAAGCCCCTCAGGATCTGCCCTGCTGGTTGTGTTGATGAGCTGTCGGCTCTCCGTTTATCTCTTCTCTTCCTTGCCTGTTGCTGGGGGATCTGGTCCAGGGGTGCTTTCTTCCATTGCTGTTGGGTGCTACGTGAGGCAGAAGTGTCCCATTGCCTCTCAAGTCACCCCAGCAAATCTCCCTTGCATTGCAATGGGAACTGTTACTATTGCTGTTTGGTTTAGACTGGACAGCTGGTGTCCCTAAACAAAAAAGGGCCGGACTGAAGGATCATCGTGAGGAAGACCATCTTCCTATGCCTTCTGAACGTACCGCTGTGCCGGCAGCGGGAAGGAAGAGAGGCTTGCAAGGCATGTCTTCATATGGATGTAGGTTGGTTTGGGAACTAGACCAAAGTGCGACAGAAGCTTTGCAGGATGCTCACGAGTGTCTGTGGTCTCAAAGAGCAGTGGCAGAATAGTTGTCTGGGGTTTCTTCTGGATGTTCTCCCCCACGGGAGATGGGTGCAGGCTGGTCGTAGCGAAGCTCCTGTGGGCTCTTGAGGTTGGAGGCGCGTTCGGTGCATTAAGCTGCTGCAGCTCGCTGGGTCCAGTCTGTGGGTCTGGTGCTGCTTGAACTCCGGTTGAATAAAGACCTGTCCAAAGGTTTGTCCAATGTTTCCTCTTGCTTTGGCACATTGCAGCACGGTGAGGATGAACCCGTGTCACCCCATCAAGGCAGGGACTCCATTTCGGGTCATTCCTTTGTTCTGGGGAAATACTTGGCAGCAAGCGCTGTTCTCCTGTGTTTACCTGTGTCTCCTTTTAATCTCTGCAGCCCCTGCCGAGTAGCTGGGGAAGATCTTCAAGCCAAACACAAGTGGTCTTTGTTTCAAAGCATCAATTTGTGTTGGCAGCCAGGTCTGCAGCGCATGTGCTTTTCATTGACTGCTGCTCCAGCTCCGTTCCTCACTCCTGCCAGCTTTTTTTTTTTTTTAAATTTAATACAAAAATGTTTTTCCTGAGCTTAAAAGGCTGAGCCGTACAGTACTTCTAGTCTTAATTTAAGCCTTGCCTTTTTTGGGGAAGCAGTCTCTGTCTGTGCACAGAACAGTCTGCTTTCCTCTCCTCCGAGAGGTAACTAATACGTGCTGTCTGATCAGCAAAGAGAGAGGTGAGGGGGACTTCAGAGTGGTTTGCAAGCTTCTGAAAGCCTGGTCTGTGTGCCTGGGATGAGGAGTTTTGGTGTGCCGGCCCAGCTCGGACTGTTCCCGAGCCTGTTTATCTTAGAGCATTTTGGGAAGGTTGATGGGTAGGTGCTTTTGTTGATACTGTTACTGCCTGGGGCTGCTCTTTTGATTTGGTCGGCTTTCAAAAGTCCATCCTCTCTTCTCCAGTTTTGACCCTCTGAAGTTGTTCTGCAAGGACTTCTCTTCAAAATGCATTTTAATCCTTAAAAGTATTAGGTGACATCCAGGCGAGGCCCAGGCCACTACTTAAAACGTTCCTGTTGACGGTGAACGGGTGGATGCTGAGGTGTCAAGGTGCCCCAGAGAGCGGAAATGAAAACTAGCCAGACCCAACCACAGGAGAATTCATTTTGGGACTTGCCCAGGGTGGAACGTCGCAGGGATGAGTCCTCGTGAACTCCCTGTCCCCTTGCACAGCGGGTGCACGCAAATTGTGCGTCTGGAATTGAGGCATGGCTGTTTGTAACCAATGATTCCTCGTGTGAGATGGAGCTTGCCGGTGGGATACCGATGGCCTGTCAAATTAAGCTCTGATTTGAATGGAGCAGGGAAGGAAGTTTGGCATTTGTGGACAGGGCCCCTGAGCATGTGTGAAGCGAATTCACCGCTGTCAGATGGTCTGGACCGCCGTGAGGTTGGGGTGGCTGGGCTCGGTGTTCGTATTGCGCAGGGTGATGAATGAGGAAGACGGATACGAGCAGACTCCTGTTTGGAAAGTGGGGTGACACATTTGATTTTGGGGGCGTGAACCCTCCCGCTCTGGGAAAACGAGATGTTGCGGGCTGGGAGAAAGCGATGGCACACGCAGGGTTGCTGCCGGTGCTGGGAGCTGGTGCGGGAAGGGGCTGGGGTTTAAGTGAGTGAGTATTAAAAGTCTACTTGTATTTCAGCCCCTGGCTGACATCCGTTCGGTTCCTAGGTGACTTCTATCCTGGAGGACAGGAGCGTCCGTGAGCGCTTTGCATTCAGACCTCAATGCTAACGACAGATATTTGTTTTCAGGGTAGCTCTAAGGTGACAGGCTTTAGAACTTTTCCTCTCCTGCGATGCTGTTGTGAGGTGAGGTTTGTCCCGGCACGAGGGATTTTACGCCTGGGTGCAGCTCAGGCTGCCCTGAAAAGCAGCCGAGACAGTGCCCTGCCGCTGTCGATACGGCAGCGGCAAGTCGGCTCCGTCCTCCATCACCCCAAATCGGAGGGCTCTGGCCGCCTCGTGCCGTGGTTCTGGGGAGAAACCCCGTTCTGGCTGCAGAGGGGAGGCTTACATGCCTCTGGGCAGCTCTGTGCGGGGTTGTCCTTGCTGTCAAATGTGATGCTGGCACAAGATAGGCACAGTATTGCTTAAGACCAGCTATAAAACTCCCTCCTCATTACGGTTGCTTGTTGGTCTCTTCAGGAGCACAAAGGAAGCCTTTGATTCCAAAACATACAGCGACTCTTCAAATGGTTAAAGGCAGGACAAGCTGCGGCTTGCAAGTGCCTTTATTGCTCTCCACACAGTGTGCTTTGGTGTGTGTCCTGGCTCTGCTGGGAGCCCCGTCGCTTGCGTGGCACGGGGTTGCGGCGTGGTGCTGGCAGTGCCTGCGTCAGTGGGAAGCTTTCATGGGAGGAAAGGTGATGGTTTTTGTCTTTCCCAGCGAAGATGAGATCAAAGAAGATAAAACCAGACAGTCGCCACGCACAAGGCAGCGCTTCCAGCTCTCCTGAACCATATCCATGGGAGCATAGGTGGGTTTGTGCTGCTGAGGACGAGTCATTCAGTTGCCTCTCCGCAGCTTCCCTGGAGAGGGACCAACACCCAAAGTCTCCTCCAGCAGTTGAAGAATTGTGCAAATCATCTCGGACCAAAGAAAACGGAGCTTCCTGCGAGTTACTTGGTGTTCTTTGTTCCTCTCCCTCCGTACTGGGAGCCTGGGAGATAATCTGAGAGCAACCGGCAGGCGCTATGGGAGCGGCTGGATCCTGGGCTGAGCCTCCTTCGGTAGCAGCGAGACGGCTGGATGTCGGCCGATTTGTCTTGAGACCACCTTTTCCTCCAGCCAGCTTTGAAGAGATGTTCATCCACCATATTCCAAGCAAAAAGCTTGGCTACAAAGACAACGGGTGTGATTTTTCTCTGCCGAGTTAGCTCCTGGTGGCTGTCCCTGCGTGTTGCGTGTGCTTGCAGCCTTCAGGTGTGTACGTGGAGGCTCGCCTTGCTGGGGTCTCCCCTGCCACGGCAGCGTTGACCCTTCTGCCCCGGTCCTGCCTCTGTCTTGCTGCCTTCTTGTTCTGGCCCAGGTGTTCCTTTTCCAGCTGCGCCCCCTGTCTCCCCTCTTCGTGGTTCCTCTTCTGCATCCAGCCCCCCACCATGGCATGCCACGCGTCCCCTTCTCAGACCTTCCCGGCACTCGGTTTCTCTCCTGTGCCTGGCTGTGAGCGCTGCTGTTTTGCCAGGTGTGGCTTCCTCATCCCATCTTTTGAGATTGGTCTCATCTCCTTGAGCCAGACACCCAGTTCACAACAGTGGCAAGAAATCAGAGCAGAGCTGGGGCAGGGCTGCTGAGATGTTCAGGGGGTTCTCGGAAATCGGGGACTTTTGATGAGAATTCTTCTACTCAGCTAAGGCAAAGTCTTAAAACCACGTGGCCTGAAGCAGAAACTGTTAATCTGAACGGCTAACGTTTTGTTTGCTGGGATTTGGTCCTGCCTCTCCTCGGCTGGAGATGCTCTCCTGCCTGGCTCCTGTGCAGGCAAAGACGTGCCGTGGGTTTGATGGAGCAATCCATTTTACCTGGATTTCTGAGCGGCTGCAGTGAGCAGCCAGGGACCTGCAGATATCTCAGCGCAACTTTTTACTCTCCGAGACCTGGTTGTTGGGTGTCTGTTGCCACTGTTTGTGCTTCCTTGGCATTTGGTTGCTTAGGATGTCCCGGTGCTCTTCCCACTGGTGGATTAGGGACTGTCCAGTAAGAATTATTTGTTCTCCAGATACATTGGGAATCGGCTATCCTGCTGCTGTCTCTGTGAGTCTGTTGTAGCCAAGCTTTTGTTTAGTTTGTCACTGGGGCTTTGCATTAGATCCGTCTGTAGCAAGCATTCTGCCTAGTTATCGATTTGTAGAAGTATTCCAGAAAGTGCTCTGCTTGCATATTCTTCCCACTCAGTGACTTTTCTCCATTTTTAGCTGAGAGGTAATGTAGCAATGTCTCATAGAGAAGCTACCTTTTAATTAATATTGCATGAGCAGAGGAAATATTAGCTTCTCTGTCTACTTGCCTATTTTTGTGGCTTTTAATATAGATTCATAAATTGCTCTAATGAAAATAAACAAGGAGCTGTTCCTTTCTGTGCCCTCTTTGCTTTCAGAGGTGATACTGCAGGTCCAGTCTCCCCAGTGATGTTTTCCCCCAGGAGGCAGGTCCTGGGCTGTAGGTGGACAGCAGTGCTGCCCTGCACAACCAGAAACGGTGATCGTGAAATGGGGCTGGTCTTCAGCTTTCCAGCGATGAAAAGAGAAGGAGCTGGATGAAATCTGCAGACCTGTAGGGCACAGCTGGGGACAGAGATGGGGAAAATGGATGTGCAATGCACAGCAGACAGTATTAACTAGTGTCCCCGAGATGCTCGTGAGGGGTGACACAGAAATGATATGAACCCAGAGAGAAGCCCTGGGCAACCAGTCCCTCCTCTGCAAGCTTCAGATGCAGGCAGAAGTCAAAACCCAACAGCGTAGAGCCCATATAAGTAGGAGAGGCACCAACGCAGCTAGTTGGTGGAGTGAGGCCTTTTTCAGGCGTCTCCTCAATGCCTTTTGGCAGCTCCACTCGTCTCTGGCACTGCTGGATGCGTGGTGTAATTTTTAGCTTACAGCACCGTGGTGGCTGCTAGGAAAAAAGCCAGTGTGTTTTGTTGGGAGTGCCTTTCCTTGGGAGCTTCTTCCCTTCCTATGGGAGGGGAGCAAACAGGTCAAACCTGCAATAAAACCAAGTGGCAAAGCAGGATGCTCCAGAGACTCACTCACCTCGAGCCGGACTCCTTGCGCCGTGGGGAATACGGCTGCCGGATTGCCCCTGGTATAGTGCTGTATGGGGCATCCTCCAGCCTCCATGCCATCCCCCTTGATCCTGGGAAAGCCGAGCGGCTGGATGCGTGCCCGTGGGTGGCCCATGCAGAGCCAGCCGCGTGCCCGGGTGTACAACCGAATCGCTAGAGCAGTTGCCCCGGCGTGGGTGTCGCTTTCAAGACGACGGCCACTGGATGAACCATTTCTCCCATGAGCTATAAGCTGTCTGGAGAGCTTGGCCAGCTGGATCTTCGTGGCAAATCCATCTGAGCCTCTACAGGCAGATCACTAAGGGAAACTTAGCTGTAAATACACCGCCATGACCTGGAGAGAGATTTAAAATATTTATCCCAGAGCAGGGCTTGGGAGATAAATAAGCTCCCTGTCTGCTTCCTTGCGTGCAAGGCTCGGGAGCGCAGCTGTCCCCAGCTCTCAAGAATCCTCCTTGGGGCTGGAGGGTTGTTTATGGGTGGACTTGAAGTCCCTATAGATAGTGTAAACATATAGCTGCCAGCAAAACGGCGAGGGGGATGCCAAGGGTGTCCGCGTGCTCGTGTAGACGTGACTTCTCGTCTGTGCCCCCCCGTCCCCCCCCGCCAGCTGCTGTCCCTGCTCTGCTGCTCTCGGGGCGTTTGTGGAGCTTGCTGGCGAGCCATGTCTGGTTTGGGGTCTGCCGGGTAAGGTTGTAACCCTCCCACCTGGCCCCCTCAGAAAGCAAGTTCTTCAAGACGTCCTGACCAAGCACATCCAAGAGCCAGCGCAGGTTTGGGTGGTACTGGGGAGGTTTTTCTCCTTCCGATGGGTTTGGTGGCAGCATGCAGAGAAGCAGGATGAAGCAGCTGGCTTCGCTTGGAGGCCTCGTGTGTGTGTGTGTGTGTGTGTGCTTCTTCTCTTTGCACTGCTTCCCTTGCCCTGGCCTCCTTCTCCCCCCCGCCACCTCCCTCTTTTGTCTCTGCAGCCTGAGTTTCCATTCTCTGGGCTGGCTGGGGCTCCTGTTTGCTGAAGGGAAGCACCAGGCAGCTTTATGGAGCTTGTTCTGGTTTTTTCCCATCGTCTGCTGGAATGGTGTTTTCGGCTGGAACAGGAAAAACGTGAAGCCCTGGCCAGGGGCTCCCTCTGCACGCAGGCAGCACCGTTGTGGAGGAATCCCTCTTGGCTGGGCTTGGGATGGCAGGAGTAACGTCAGCCTTCAACCCTCAGCTTGAGCGAAGGGGCGTGAAGATGTCCTGGCGAGGTGTGATGCCTGGAGGTGCTGGCCCCCAACTACCAGGGGATGAGTTCTCAGCCACACGGACCTTGTGGGTGAAGCAACGCAGCCTCATCCCCGCAGGATCTTGCCTCCGGCCCCAGGGCAAGGAGTGTCGAGTCCCGAGCCAGCTCTGTCGCGGCTTTTCCCTGCTGGGCAGGACCTACCTGGCTGTTCAACACCGCCTGGGCTCTCCTCTACTACCAGAGGGGTTTTGCTTGGTAAGGACCTTTGCGTTCTCACACGCTCCTTGCTTAAATTGCGAGCGAAGCGTCGTCCTTCGAGACCGTCGCACAGGGAGCACGCGGCTCATCCTGGCTCCGCTTGGCACCCGTCTGCCCCGCTCCGTTTCGTGGGAGAAAAGCGCGGTACCTTTGCTGTGCCAGCCGGAGAGTTCGGCCTCCGGATCAGCTGTGTCTCCAGCCGGCCGTGTGCTGCCAGTAGCACGTCAGCTATAAATCAGTGTTTCTGAGGAAGCCAGGGAATCGCTCAAGGGCTCTGAGCAAGCCTGGGAGAGTCGGTTGGCAGGACCTGTGGGTGCAGCAAGTCTGTCGCTTGGTGCTGAGTCACCCTTGAAGCATTTGTGTTTCTCGCTGGGGCTTGGCAACACAGCTGGCGACGTCTGCTCTGGAGCCTTTGGCTGACGCACCATTAAAGAAGGTTTAATTGAGCCAGCAGGATTCCCAGCTCCTGCACTGGGCTTGTGGCTTTCCTGTCTCACTTGTTCCTTCTGTCTCTGTTTATCTGCCACCAAGATATTGTCCTGGCCTTCCTGGGGGTCCCGTGGCCACCCCTGCCTGTGCTGCTCAGCGAGCAGGCACGGGTCCAGCTGCCTGACCAAAGCAAGCTTGCTTCTCCACTAGCCAGCAGCCATGGTGCAGAAAGTTGCCAGCATGTGCCTGTGCCTTGAGCTTTTGGGCAGAAGAAGCTGCGGTCTGGCCGCTAACTCTGCCCTATCCCCCTCCCAGCTGCACCACCCCAACGCTGTGTTCGTGGCTTGGGCTGGTTCTTTGTCTGGGTTTGGGGGCTCAGGAGGGCTACCTGGGCTTCTTTTAGGGGCGTGGGACCACCCGGTCGCCTCGGTGGCCCAACAGAACGGCATCCTTGCCCTGGGACCAGGCGTGTCGTCCCCCCCGGCGATGCCCATTTGCGGAGCGTGGCTCAGAGCGGTGTCGACCTGCTCCTGCGGGGCCGAGGCCAGTTGTTCTGGTTCAGCAGCCCAAGCTGTTGCGGGAAGCCAAGGAGCTTGGGCTACCGCTGGGGCTACCCTGGCTTGCTCCAGTTTTCCTCTGTTTGAGCAAGGCTGCTGAGATGTCAGGACGGACCGTGGGGCAAAGGCACAGCTAGCCGTTCAGCCCAAACACACCTTCCATACCTTAAGTAAGGTCACTAGCAAATCCCTCGCCCTTGGAGACAAAACTGCGCAGCGTGGTGGCTGTCCCACCAGCCCAAGTAAGTCTGCTCACGCAGTGGGAAATGCCCTGGACCTCGCTCCCCACCGCCACCCTGTCCCTGTCCGCAAAGGTTTATCGTGTCGTGTTGCTTTGGGCTGGCTCTTCTGTTACCCTGCTGCTTTGAGCCCACAGGAAAGCAGGGTCTCTGCTTGCTGCCCGTGCGAGGATGAAGGCAGGGAGCTGTGGAGAATAGAGGCTGCGGAGCCGGTATGGCATTTATGAAACTGAGCTTGGGATGGTCTTGGAAGAAGCAAACGTGAGGGGTGTGCGGCTGGGGAGGGGGCTGGGATTCACAGGATCTGTGCTGAGGAAGCAGGATGGGCACCATGAGGAACAGAGGTGGGAAAAGCCCCAAACTCGCTTGAACTGAGCGGGTGAGCGACGTGCCGGCAGCCGTCAGGAGTCTGCAGCTGGGTGCCTGGGCTCACTGTCCTTGTGCTGAACCTTTTTCTCAGTTATACTGGTCTTTTCTCCTGTGGCACAGGTGTGAGCCGTTCCTGCCTGCTTTGGGACTGGGGCTATGTGCGATGGAAGCTGCAGGCGTCTCCCCGCTGTGTGTGGCAGGGAGCTCTTCCCATGGCCAGCTGCATCCCAGCGCGTTACTGCGAGCGCTGCCTCAGCGTTTGCTCCAGCAGTTGATTTACAGCGCTCAAACCCCAGTGGCTCTGTTCAGATTTCTTGCGATAATTGCTCAGAAATTGGGCTTAGCCATTCCCAAGTATGGGATCCTGGGCAGGGAGGGAAATCCCCCACAGCTTGCAGCCTCTCTGAACAGGTCTGGGGAGGCTAATGGGAATTGTGCTAAATGGTCGCAGCTTTTCTTTTTTTAATTCTAAAGCTTGGTTTGAAGGGCAGAGTTGCCTTATTGATGGTTGCTCGAAGCCAGTGTTTAAAAGCACTCCTCCAGACAGAGGGCAGTGGAGAGAGGTGCTGTGGGGCACCAGGGGCGAGCTCAGGCTGCGGTCCCATTGCAGAGCACTTGTCACTCACTGGTGGACCAGCAGCCAAGAAGTTTCCAAACCTGGGCTTGCATCTGCTATACATCATAGGTCTCCTGGTGGGGTCCATGAGGGTGGTCAGGGTCTGGACAGATGTAATCTTGCATTGGCACACAGGGGTGGAGGCGAGGAAAGATTGGGCCAGCTCTGCTGTTTCCATTTGGGATCCAAGCGAAAAGGCCAGGTACTGTGGGATGAGCAGATGCCCTCAGCTGTTACAGAGTGGGAATGCCTCTGTCCCTACTTGCATCCTGGGTTGCTTCTTTTCTGGATCAGTAAATCCCACCTGGAAGGTTGGATATCCGGGTGCTTTGCATTTGAAACTTTGCTCATGGATGCAAATGGCTGTGCTACAGGTTAATTTGACGTAGCCTTCCGTGGAGCATGCGGAGAAGAACTAGGTGCATGGCCTGCGTGGTGGTGTGATAACTGGCGTGAAGCGGTGGTGTGCAAGCATCGCGTCTCCTGCAAGTCCGGAGCAAACCACCGCAAAAGGGAGAAAAGCTCAGTGGTCATCCGAGCAGACCCGCACTTGGAGCAGGGCTGTTGGATCCAGGTGTGTGGTAGAACTGTAGGGTGTTTTCCCAAGTCCCTCGTCGTCTTGATCCACACCAGTACGACCATGCTGTGTTTATCCCAGGCCTGGAGCTCCTGAGTGCTGGTGCAGTTCCTCACGGCTCGCGAAGCCAAAGCCACTCTAGCGGAGCATTGCTTGGAAATGCTGTTTTGTACCCATCCGTTTGTGCTGGGGACTCAAATAGGAGCGATGTTTTTTCCTGGGTGCAGAGTGAGCTTTTGTTTTTACTTTAACTGGAATGGGAAACGACGTCGTTTTAAAAGGCTTGTGTGGTGGGTGCCCAAAGGCTTTCCAGATGTTGGGCTTGATCAGACCAAGCCTGCCGTGTTCAGAGCTCCTTGCCTGCATCAAACCATTTCCATCTGGCCTGGTGGGAGAGAGTGGTTTATTGCAACTCTACCCGTCTGAGAGGCTTTCTCAACTGGAACCTCTTGCACAGAGGAACTTGCTGGCTGGAAATGATTTGGAGATGCAAATCTCTCTGGGTGTTTGGCTTGGCTGCTCTTTCCGTGGTATCTGCTAAGCAGTGGAATAGAGCTGTGTGTGGAGCAGGCGTGCTCTGAGCAGCTGCTTTATGTGGCTGTAGGGACCGACCAGCAAGGCAGGGGGGTTGCTTGTGTTATTAAGCATTCATGATTTTTCCTTGCCTGCTTCTACAGCTTCAGCTGGTGCAAATGAGCCTGCTGGCTCTGTATTTGTGACCAGGAGGGGAGGAAAAGCTGACCCATGTGTTGTTCCCAGTCCTGGCACGCCAAAAATCTGCTTTTATAGGAGCATGTTCGTAATGAACTGTGCCAGTAAACACATGGCTTGCTCGAGCCGTGAATGGGAGGTCTGCATGGGGCCCTGTGCTCACCGAGAGCCTCGCGAGGACAAAGAGCAGATGCTGGCGTGCGTTACTTGCTCCGTGGCAGCCTGCATCCTCCGGGCTGCAGCAGATGGGGAGCGGGAGGTGGGATCAAGGTACCGAGCGCTTGCCTGGTCCGGTGACGGCAGAGAGGGCAGGACGAGAGGCCAGGCGAGTGGTTTTACTGCGTGCTGCTCTTTGCGGTTCCCCTGGCCTGGGGAGGGCTGGCTTTGCTTCTCCGCAGATGGGGCTGTTTGCAGCAGAGGCTGGGTTGGAAGGAGCCTGGGTGCTGCAGGCAGGGGAAGGAGTGCTGCTGACAGCTTGGGGTGATGACTGGGGATGGGGAAGAGAGAGAAAAGGAGGGATGTGTGGAGTCCATTGGGGCCAGATGTCGTAGGGACAACGGGGCTGTGCCTGGCTGCAGCAGAAAGGAAAGGCTGTCGGGGGAGAGTTGCAGTCCCGAGCATTAGCAGCGCTTCGCTGTCTAGAACCTTGCTCCCTTTTAGGAACTGCTGCCAAGCTGCTGGCGAGGAGTGCACAGCCGGCGCACGAGGAGTTAAAGCTGCATGCGGTGAGCGGAGCCTTGTTCTCACAGGGGGCTCAACGCTTCTGGACCAGCAAGCTCGGGATGCTCCAGCCCAGTGATTTGATTGCCCAGCCTTCAGAAGCAGGCTGGGGCTTGAACCCAGAGTGTGCTGCTCTTTGATCCAAGAGTGGCTAAAAGCAAAGTCCCAGGACTGGAGCCATTCCTGAGGACTCGGCAACAGAAGGAATTGCTGCCTGCAGACAACGATGTTTAATAAATTGCTCCTAAAGACAAGACCTGTTTGATAATTCTTTCTGGGAATGTGTTATTGAAACCTGTGAGAGTCCAGGACCCTGAACCCTAACACAGTCCCCACTGTGCCTTTTGTGGCCTTGGGATGGAGCACAGGTCACGGTCTTTTCCAAAAATATGCCTATGGTTGCCTTTGACACCAGACTTCTGCTGTGGCCCAATTGTCTTTCCCAGAGAACGTGGCGATAAATCAGTCCCGTGTTTGGGGCTGTCCATGTCCATCCCAGATTGAGCTCCTCTGGGACGTGGGACCTGAGTGTGAGCTTCTCGGTCCTTTCTGCTGAGGTTTGATGCTCTTTTCCTTCAAGGGGGGGCCTTTCTTGTAGTCCTTAACTCTGCCCCTGGGCTTGCAGTGAGGCAGGTGGTCTTCGTAGCTGTGGCCTGGGTATTTGGTTTTGCTTGGGGTTAGCAGCAGCTAAGCATGCTGCTGAGGGATGCAACGGCAGCTTCAAAGCAATGCGCTGCCTGTGCCTTCCTTGCCTTGTTACAGGTCTACGGAGCTGGGAGCAAGTGCTGCAGAGCGACGTGAGTCCAGAATGCGTTAGCTCATCCAAACCTTCTTTTTCCCTTAGTGATTCCTCACTGAAGAGGAATAGCCTGGGTTGATTGCAGAGGCTTCTTTTCCTCAACGTTCTGAGCAATGGCAGCGGCAGAAGCAGAAAGTTCATAGCGTGGGTATGGTGGGGTAGTGGTACATCAGCTACGGATTCCCAGGTGGCAAAAAGCTATCGCTGCCACCTTGCTTTGCTGAGGTTTGTTAATTAGCTGACACATCCAGAGTTGGCCGCGTGGTAGAAAGTGGTGAAAGTGTCTCTTAATCCTGCTCTTTCAGTCTGGCATTTTTGCTAACTATTAAAGAAAACGGACAAGGAACAAATGTTTAGCAGTGCGTTACCAAGCTCTCTTGTCTAGTTAGGTGCTGAGCTGGGGGTGTAAGTACCTCCAGCTTCCACCTCAGGGCTGAGACTTGCTGGTTGTGCACCCCCAGGGAGCACTGGCTCCACAGTGGAGCTGGGACAACTGGGAGCTCCCCTGCTCTGGCACGGGAGCATTTGAGGTCCTCTGTGCTCTGCGAGGCCAGAACAGACGCTGGCCAGCCATGTCCTCTGCCAGAACTCCTTGGGGGAGCTGACTGTGCTAGTTTTTGCAGCCAGCTCCTTCCATTGCATCCTGGTACCCGCGGGTCTTTGTTTTATTTCTTTCCTGGAAGCCAGCTCTCCCCCTCCACAGCTGGGGCAGATCTGAGGCCTCCTGCTGGCAGAGGAGAAGAGGAGGAGGATGATTCCTCTTTGGGGAGGAAGGGTGCAGTTTGAGTCCTCCGGGCTTTGCTGCCCTGGGCACTGCAGATGAGTTGCAGCTCCTCTAATCTGCTGTTCCAGATGCAGAACATTAAAGGAGCTGGCTTGCACATCTGGCTGAGCTGACCCAGGGTGAACTTTGCCAAGTGTCCGTGGAAGCAAGTCTGCAGAATAACGCTCCCGGGGCCTGGCTGGAGAGTGGGGCTGGACTACAAGCTGCAGAAGCCCCATGGCACTGGGCTTGCTTTTCAAACCAGGAAACCTTAAACTTGCACAAAGCCCTCTTCCCAAATCCCATTCCCGTGCTTTTAGTTCCTTGTTTGGTTGCAAGCATATTTGGTATTACTCATCCTTGCATCAGCTGTGGTGTCTGAAGAGGTTGGTTACCTAGGTTCTTTTGAGTACGAAGTGACGTAGATCCTTTCCTTTTCCCTTTCTGTCCTCTCTCCAGAGCTCTTTTAGCTCGGTGAGGAGGTGCCCAGGAGCTGGGCAGTGGGCATGCCTGGCGGTGGGTGGCTCGGGGTTGAGGGGGAGCGTGGATTTCCCATGGGACTGGGGACATGGAGCCGCTGCAGCGGGCTTCCAGCTCTGCTGGCTCCCTAGCCGTGCCAAACGCCTGCCAAGGCTAGCCATCGCCTGCTGAGGTCTGTGCCGGCTTTCTTTCTTTCTTTCTTTCCTTCACAACTGCTGCTCGGTGCAAGTGCCCCGGGCAAGCCACTAGCCAACTTGCCTGTTGCATCCCCGGCATGGCCGTAGGTGAGCGAGACGGCTGCAGAGACAGCAGGGATCTGGGGCTGTGCGGCAGCTGAAGGCCTTGTGGTTGAGGCTGCATTCCCAAGCGATGTCGTTAGGCAAGGAGACAATGATTTTCGGATTGCTTCAAGATGTAGGCGACTCGGTCCGGCAGGCGGGGCGGGAGATGGGCCGCCTGGTCTCCCCGGCTTGCACAGTCGTTCTGCGGCACCAAGATGGGGTTGAGCTGCTTGGAGCGTCCCCAGGCGAGCGCTCGCTCCTGCGGGGCTGCTCGTGTGTGACACACGAAACGACGGATGGGAAACCTGGCTCGGGTCGAGGCTTGGCTTGTAATGCTGCCTCGTGCCCTTGCAGCCTGAAAGATGACCGAGAAGGTTTGGGCTTGCTGCCGTGGCAGGGACTCGCCAGGCAGAAGGTCAGCGGTCCATGACGTTCGTTGCCTGTTGTCCAGCTATCTCCATGGCACAGCGTGGGAGGACGGTGTCCAGCCTCAGAGGTGAGCCCTGAAACACACGGTTTGGCAGTTTACTGCCACCTCCTTCCCCAAGAGCCCTACAGTGTCTCTGTGCCTGGGATGGACCGAACCTGGTGCTGCCCAGGTGGGAACAGGGATGTGGGATCCCCCAAAACTTCAGCCCCGATTTCCCAGTGCTAGCCCCCAGCTCTGCCATGTCTCCTTCAGACCCTTATTACACTTCTGGTGCATTTTTGTGATGATGAAAATGGCAACGCCCGATGTCTCTCGCTTTTCTAGCTCGGGAGAACGGCTCCAAACCAAAGCATTCCCGGGCTGTGCTGCAGCCTGCTGCCAAATCACTGCCGTAATGCTGTGGCAGCATTCGATGGGGTTTGGCTACCATGGGGCTGGGTCTGCTTTGCCAGAGGCGTGGAGAGCCCTTTGCTCCCTGGCAAGCTCATAGGATTGAAAACTCACTCTGCAGAGCTTTGGGCAGCAGTGACTAACCATAGGGTTGCTCACAAAGTCTGTCCTGGATGCGGCTTTCCTGGTTTTGTCAGCCTGAAATGCTCTGCACACGTTCAGCCCGCTGTGGCCTTTGGAGGAGGCTGCGACGTCCGAGTCCTGGGGACATCCCAAGCCCGAAAAGTGAATTGAGATACACGTGGTAGAAATTCAGGCTGGCAATGCAGGTGTTAGTGTGAGTGTTTTTCCTGGGAAGCGGCTATTTGCCTCCTTAAATAAATGAAATTAATTTTGAGCAGGGGGATACCTCTGCATGAAGGATGCTGTGTTCCTGCCTTCGGATCTTTGCTATAAGTATGCTCTCGGGGCCGGGATGTGATCTGAGCCTCCTCTTCTCTCCGTCCTTGTGCGTCCCGCTGATGCCTGTCCCCTCCCTGCAGATGATTTGCTCGGTGGTGTGTGGGAATGATACCCTGGGGACCTGTAGGTACCAGTGCAGCTTCCCTGCACAGTTCGCTTAACCTTCATCTATTACCTCAACAGGAGGGTTTTGTATTTCAATTAAATATCCTTTGGGTAAAACACCACTGGGTGTTTTCAAGTGCGCTGCATTTCAAATGTGTTTATCTAATCTGGCTGGAGCTTTCCTGAAAAGCTTTCTGTAGCCACAGTTGAAATGGTTTTAGGCCAGAAACATGTGTTGAGGGTTTCTTTTTCTCCCAGTCAGGGATGGCTTGTGTCACATACATACGCAGAGTGGGTGTTTGCCACCGCGCTCATTTGGGACTGCTGCTTGGCGTTGGCTTTGCAGGACTGTGGCTGGCCCAGCTGGGTTCCTAGGGGAGAGCTCTGCACTGGCTTGGGCTTGCTAAGCCGACTTTCAACAAACTTGGTGTTGCTGGGTATTTTTGGGGGTGGCTCTCACTGAGGGAAGAGAAAAAGTCAATTCTGCTTCTTTCAGCAGCTCCTAGCAATGCAGCCCGGCCCAGATTAGCTCACGAAACCACAACAGAACCGTGCTGTCGTGAAGGTGTCCGGTCAGACCGAGCAGGGGTCACCTTTGCTCTCCACCGAGCGCTGCGAGAGCTCTCTCGTCTGCCAGCTCGGGCAGTTCTGGCAGCCTCCCATGGCTAAGCCGTGCACGTGGCTCTGCCGCGCAGTGGTGCTGGGAGGTCCTCTAGGTCTTCCTTCGGTACAGGTGGTGATGTCTGTTGGCTTTATACAAGTTTTACGCAAACTCTGGCATAATGGCATCCCAGACCATCTGCTTGGACAGCTTGCTTGAGCCTCTGTCGCAAAAGCCCAGATGAGATGGAGAGGATGCATGAGCCCTGCTGACTGCAGCCATTTGCTGGACCAGGGCTCTACAACTTTTATGGGCAAGTGCAGCACATCCCATCTCCAAACACCGGGCCCTGGTGCTCTGGATGGAGAGTGCCATGAAAAGCTGTGTCCAGCTCTGGGCTTCTGACATCTTCCACCCCAAAACGTCTGGACCACATCTAGCTGCTTCCAGTCTTTCCTCGTAGCCCAGATCTGAGGTATGGTTGCGACAGTGTGTCCAGCATGTGCAGCCAGTCCATCCAACAGCACCTTGGATGCTATTGTCAAAACAAAACACAAGTTTATGGCTCTTATTGCACTTCAACACTTACTTATCCCAGTTTACTTTGGCACTTGTGCTCATGAGGCGTTCATCGCAGGGATCTCACTTGAGCTGAAACGGTTGTGTCCGTTTCCCCAGGATGGAAGACAAGGACATAAACAGTTTCTCCTGTTTCACCAGGGAGCTGGATCCCGGTGTTTCCTGACACCTTGTAAAATCCCTGCTTCCCACGTGGAGCTTGTGCCAAGCCTTCATCATGTCTCTTGTCCACAGAGCCGTGTCCTCCTGCCCGGACGTGGGGGATGCTGAGGCAGCAGGATGTATGTGATGAGGCTGCTGAAGCTTTCAGCTGACCAGCGCTGAGTGAAATGCAATTTTGCTGGCAGTGATGGGGCAAAATCAGTTCTGCTGCTGTTTAATGTTATGCTGCTAATGCTGACAATTTAATGGTAGAAGCACACCCAATTTAAAATATCATGTCTTAATGGCCTACACCTTCAGAGAGAGGTGCCTCATCACTAGCTCCAGCACTAGCATGACTAGTAGGCTGTGAAAGGTTTTGGGATGCTGAGACCCCAAGAAGAGAACTGATCCATCTCCTTCACAAGCTCTCCTAATGCACGCTGCTGCCTCGCACGTGTTTTGTACCGTACAGGTCTGGTTTGACGGACGTGTGCCTTGGTGCCCTGAAGCACATCTGTGGAAAAGGACAGACCCAGCTCCTGTAGGTTCAAACCTGAGTGGATTTGACCGTCCTGTTCCCCTTTGCTCCTGTCTGTCTGTCTGTCCCAGCAGCCTGTTTTGGCATGAGCCAAAGGGTGGCTGAGATGTCCTATCAAACTGTGTTCCTTTACCAGGCTTTTACACAGACACCAGACAGGAGGATGTGGCTGAGCCTCCAAGGAAGAACCGTCCTTCAGCTGGGCTTGGATCCTGTTCGTGTAACTCATCCAGGCAACCACTTTCTGAAGCCGTTTTCCTTACAGTGGTGGGAGCGCACTGCTTCGACCACTTTCTTGTTTGCCTTTGTGAGAGATTGCTTCCAAGATGCTCGGAATCTGCCTGCCTTGGCCTCTTTCCCTGCAGAGCACGGTGCTGAGAACAGAGTCCACCAGCAGTCAGCGCGTGTTGAATTGCCCTTTGTCTGCTTTCCTTTCTGCGGCCAGCTGGTAACCGGAGCAGAGCGCCTGCATGGCTGGCTGTGGCCAGACAGCAGCCAGATTTAGGAATACGCTAGCATGGTCCCTCGGCGGCCACGTCAGCCAATGCCTAGGGAAGCGCTGGCTGCTCTGTCCCTGCGACCCTGAGCTCTTGGGTGGGGGCTAGTGTGTGGAGGAGGATTCTTTGGCTTTTCCACCACTGCAGAGAGATGCTTCCAGCCTTCTAGAGCCACCCCATGGCCGCTATCAGACCCTGGGGTCAACCATTGCAATTTCTTGTTTCTGCTCCTACTTGCAAGTGGGGTGAGTCCCCAGCAGAAGCTTGGGGTGTCACTGCTGCGTCTCCTTGTGCTGTACTCCAGCAGCTGCTGTGGTTATTCCCATGGGCAATCCTTGTTCCAGACCATTATTTTTTTTCTGGGTAGTTTCTGAGGATGTGGAAGTGAGACAGAGACATGATCCCAAGGAGAGGAGCTTTGAGGAAAGCCTAGAAACAGTCTATGGGTGTTCCTGATCTGGGGCAATCTTGACGCATGGCTGGGACTTAGGACGCGTCCCAAAAAAAAACAGGACAAGAGGAGCTCAAAGAACCATCCGAACGGCCCAGGAAGCTGCTTGCTCTCCAGTGTCTTGGTGACTGACTTCTTGGCTCATACGCCACGAGACATCTCTCTGTTCAGGCTGGAAGCGTGGCACTCGGCAGCATGTCGGGGTCGCGGGAGCTCCCTCCCGTCGCTCCCTCCCTGGAGCGACAGCCTTAAAGAGGCTGTGCTGGAATCTGAGCACAGATCTGTTTGAATTCCCCCACCGGGGCTTGTTTTTGGCAGATGTGCTTTGGGCTGCGTTTCTCCTAACGTGGCGGTACCAGCTGTCCGGAGACCCTTGAGAACAGCACGTGCTTACCTACTCCCTTCTCCCCGTTCCCCATGCTCTAAACGTGCCCTTATTTTTCTGTCTTGCAGCTGTGGGGACTCGGGCAATGATCCTTTTCACCAAGGAGCCGTACTCCCAGGATGCCCTGCACGGCCGCAGTGCCATTCTCCGCTGCGAGGTGGAGGATCCAGCAGACGTGGAGTTTGAATGGCTGCAGAACGGGCTCCCCGTTCGGGACACGGAGCAGCGCTTCAAGGAAGGCAGCAACCTCCAGTTTGCTGCTGTCGATCGGCACCGGGATGCCGGGGATTTCCAGTGCGTGGCGAGGAACTTGCTCACCGGGGAGGAGGCTCGCACAACCAACGCCTCTTTCAATATCAAGTGTGAGTGTGGGGAATGGGCAGCCAGGCACACGCCGCAGCCCGGTGCTGCCCACCGTGGACGGGGCAAAGCGCTCTCTTGGAAGGGGCTGAGACTGGAAACAGCTTTGCTAGGCCACCTGCTAACGCGTTTGGGGGCCGTGGTCAGACGGGGATCGGACGGCATGAACTGTGCAAGTAGGATTCCTCCCCAGCTACCGTGTCCTTCATGCCCTCTAGGCCGCTTGTACCTTCTGATGTCCCCAAGGCTGTCGGAGATGCTTTCTCCTGCCACCTTCCCCATTTGTATATATGAAACGGGGATGTTACTGCACCAAGTGTGTCCTGAGCACTGCAGATCCTTTCAGAGCCCCTCTTATCCCTCAGAGAACAGCTACACGGGGCAACGTGGGGTGTTCGCAGGTTGGGTGCCCCTTTCCTCCGTGCTTGCGTCCTTGCTGCCTGCTCTGGTTATCACTGAGTCGGCATCCACCTGGGCTCCATAGGTTTGGAGAGCCAGCTGTGTTCTCGTTCTTTGATCCCACAGGGATTGAGACAGGCAGTGTGGTGCTGAAGCAGCCGGCCAGCGTAGCCGAGATCCAGCCCTCCTCCGCAGTGGTGCTGCGGTGTCACATCGACGGCCACCCGCGGTAAGGGTTGCTTCCCGAGGAACGGACCCTGCCGGGGGTCCCCCTGCACCTTCACTGCATGCTCTTCCCCTCTTTCTCTCTCTCCGTCTCTCTCTCCTCTCTCCCGCCGAGGATTCAGTAGAGTCTAGGGAAGGCGAAAGGCAGGATTGAGCCTGTGGCTGAGCACCGGGGGAGAAGGCAAACGGCTTCCTCGGAGCCGCGTAGCGAGGAGCACAGTAAGGACGGGCTGTCACAGTCCGGTCGCTGAGCTGCTTGGTGTGCTGCGGTCACTCTCCGTTGCTTTCCAGTCATGTCCCGTCCACTTGGCTGCATGTCTCATGGCTTCGTGTCCGTGTCGGGGCCAGCAGCGGGGACGGAGAGCCAGGGAAATGGGCCATCTCTGGGCTGTCTCCTCCGCACATGTGCTCTCTGGGGAGCCCTGCCGGTGTCCCGCACCCGCTCACCCTCTCGCCCCTGTCTCGCAGCCCCACGTGGCAGTGGTTTCGGGACGGTACGCCTCTCCCCAACGGCCACAGCACCTACTCCGTCAGCAACAAGGAGCGAACGCTGACCCTGCAGAGTGCCAGCCCCGACGACAACGGTCTCTACTACTGCTGTGCCCGCAGTGCCGTCGGCTTCGTCTGCAGCCAGAACAACTTCACGCTGAATATCATCGGTGAGTTTGTGTCCCGGCTGCTCGGGGCTGGGGGGGCTCGGCTGTTTTACTGCTCTGCTATCAGCCTCCCCTCTGCTGCAGGGCAGGAGGCAGGCTAGATAGAATCATGTAGGTTGGAAAAGACCTTCAAGATCGTCAAGTCCCAACCATCAACCATGCCCACTAAACCATGTCCTGATGTGTCAGGCTGGTGTGACTTTCCCGTGCGAAGCCTCTGGCTGGAGACAGGCCTGACGCACTTGGCCGGGTTTGAACCCTGCCCCGTCTACGGGTGTTAATCTGCCCCTGCTTCTTTCTGGAGCAGGTCTATGCCATCGTCTCCGGTACCGGAGTACCAGGGTCCTCCCTCCTTCAACAAGGTTTGGACCCTGGAGGCTGTAGGTGCTGCCGGTTTGGCTAAGACCAGTGCCACCGTGGTGCCGCGTGGGTGAGACACCCCGCTGGCCCTTGGAGGCAAGGTCCGGGGAGAGCAGGAGATGTTGACCTTAGAGAGGTATTTGGAATCAGCCAAGGGAATTTGGAGTCCGGTGACAGGTTTGATCCATTCGCTAGGAGCCCAGGGTGCTCAGGGCCTTGCCGTGGAAGCAGAAGGGCTTTCCTCAGAACGGCTACCGCCCGCAGACCTGGGCTAGAGCCGTGCTGCCATGTCTGCCTCCTTTGGGCTCTCAGGGTGCGACCCGCTCTTTTCTTTGAGTTTCGCCCAGAGCAATGGTGAAGGGATAGATACCACAGGCGGCTCTGCTCTTCTCTTCTCACCCTCCTGTGGTCTCTGCCATTGCAGATGAGAGCTTTCCTCAGGCGGTGATCGTCCCACAGGACCTCATCGTGACCAAGAACGAAGAGGCCATGTTCGACTGCCAGTTTGCGGCCGTGCCCCCTCCCACGCAGGAGTGGCTCTTTGAAGACAGCCCCATCACCAACAGATCCAAGTAATAGGGACCCCGGTGATGTGGGTAGGGCTGGGAGGAGAGGGGACACCGTGTTCTGGACGGAACGGAGAGAGGCCAAACCCTGGCCGTGCCCGAGGGCAAGCGTTCGACGTCAGGCCGGCCGTTGGGATCGGTTTCTCATCTTGGCTGGCTTGGGTTTAGCAGGGCCTCGGTACTTGTGCGTGGCTTTTATCTGCATAGGGCTCAGCAAGCAGTTTGTCCTCAACCGGGTCTGTGGGGCTGTCGCTCCTAGGTGCCCACGCATGATAATCCCCGGAGCTGGGGATGTCTGCCAGCCCCAGACGTTCGTGTGTGGTGATTTCGTGGAGCCAGGGACACCTCAAGCCCCAGACGCCCACGTAGGACAATTCCCAGAGTCAGGGACGTGTCCCAGTACCAGATGCCCGCAGGTGTTGATCCCCAGCCTCAGGGACACCTCCCAGCCCCCAACACCTGCACAGCGATCGCTCGCACCTCCAGATACCCGTGCGTGGTGATCCCCAGAGCCAGGAATGTTTGTGAACCCCCCCCCAGACACCTACTCATGGGGCAAACCCCAGAGATGGGGACATCTCCTAGCCCAGGCTGCCCGAGGAGGGTGATGCTGGAGCCTGGCAAGGCAAGAGGAGCTGTCTGGGTGCCAGATGCCCGGTGGCCCAGCAGCTCCCGGGCACCATCTCTTGCCCCCCCCCGCCCCGTCGTGGCTTGTGCCAGCTTTCAGAGCTGGCCCAGCCTGGTGACCCATCTTTTGGTGGGAGCCAGCACTTCTCCGAGAAAAGAGACTTCCCTGAGCTCATTTCCCCCACGAAGCGCGTGTCTCGCCGTCTCCTCGTGTATGTGCGCGGCTCCCCTCGCGCTCGGGAAGCTTTGCCTCGGTCCAAAGTTCTCCCTTTCGGTTCCGCGGGCTCACGTAGGACATCACGGGGCTGTGGCTCTGGCCCACGTCCCGCAGAGATGCCCGCTGAGCCTTGCCTCTCCCCACGTGCCCAGGACCACCGTGTTCGCCAACGGCTCCCTGCTGATCACCCAGGTGAGGGCTCGCAGCACCGGCGTCTATAAGTGCGTTGGCCGTGGGCAGAGGGGGAAAGCTCTGGTGCTGAAGGCGACTCTGCGGCTAGCAGGTGAGGTCCTGGGGCTGGTGGCAGGGCGGGCAGCGGGTCCCAGAGTTGCGGTGTCGCTCTGGAGCGACGTGACGATATAGCAATGGGTCAGTACGCGGGAAAAGTGCTTGGTTTAATCTGTGAAATGGCTCATCCTTGCCGCCTGGCTGAGGGGAGCAGACAGAGCTGGTGAGCTCTCTCAGCACCTCGGCTGGTACCTCCCGTGGGGATGATGAGGCTGGTGGGTTGGCTACGTGTTCCTGCCCTGTTTGAGCCCTGCTGTCTATCGCTCCTCTCAGAGATCGAAGAAATGGCCCCCTTCTCCCCGAAGGTGTTGACGGCGAACCAGGGGCACCGGGTGGCCTGCGTTGCCCCGCGAGGTGTACCCACGCCCCAGGTGTGGTGGGAGAGGAACCAGGAACGAGTTCCCACTGCTGGCAGGGTGCACCAAGAGGCAGAGCAGCTCGTTTTCACCAGTATCACCGAGACGGATGCGGGGACCTACACGTGCCACGCTGCCAACAAGGCTGGAGAGAAGAAACAGGAACTGAGCATCACTGTGGCGAGTAGGCAGCTTTCCAAGAAGGGCTGGGAGCGGAGAAAGGGGCTGGATGGAGGGTTGGGGTGAGCTGGGGCGGGATGGTGCATCACCTCTTTGATACGGAGAGGCACATCTCTCATGGCTGGCTGCACGCTGTCTGTCTGGTCTGCCCTGGTGCTGGCCAGAGAGGTGGTGAGCGGCCTCGTGTAACCCCTTGCCTCCGTGCCCAGCGGTACCCAAATGGGTGGAGATGCCCAAGGACAGCCAGCTGGAGGAGAGCAAGCCAGGATACCTGCACTGCCTCAGCAAGGCCTCCCTGAAACCCACCGTCACCTGGTACCGCAACGGCGTCTCCATCTCTGAGGTGAGGCGATGGGGCAAGCCCCTGCTGCTCACGGGCACTTCGGCCAGGTACCTGCTCAGCTCCTTCCTCTACTGCTGCTGTTTCTTGCCTTGCTCCTAGGCCCAGCATCCCTGTCACCCCCACTCTGGCCATGTTCCTGGCACCATCTCCCTCCTACTGGTGTATGGGTGCACGACTGGCTGTCTCTAGCCACTTGGCTGGGAGCCAGCCCTCCGCTTTTGGGGCAGTGACGAGGGAGGTGTCACTGCATCTTGCCTCAATTCTCCACGTGGGTCTTGGCAGGGCTGTGTCTTATCTGAGGCGTGGTGCGGGCTTGTGGGAACGTCAGGAGTGCCACAGGCAAGGTTCTGAGCCCAGGGCTGGTGACAATGTCATTTCTGCCCCGCTCCCTCCCTCCCTCTGGGCAGGACTCACGGTTTGAGATCTCCGAGAACGGGACACTGCGCATCAACAACGTGGAGGTGTACGATGGGACCATGTACAAGTGCGTGAGCAGCACGCCAGCAGGCAGCATCGAGGGATACGCACGGGTGCACGTGCTAGGTATGCTGCCAAGCACTCCGCATCCTCCCCTGTTGGGGAGCTCTTTTGCCTGGCAGGGTGCAGGCGCGATACCCCGAGCTCTGGTGCTTTCTGCGGCTGAGGGGGCCTTAACAGCACGTCTGTCTTTTGCAGAGAAGCTGAAGTTCACCCCGCCGCCCCAGCCGCTGCAGTGCATGGAGTTTGATAAGGAGGTTACAGTGTCCTGCTCAGCCACTGGCCGGGAAAAACCCACCATCCAGTGGACTAAAACAGGTAAGGGGTGGGGGGGACCTGGATGCAGTATGTCTGTCTCTGACCTGGGGCCCCAGGACCTTTGCGTTGGCCCACGTGCAATGTGGGTAAAGCGGCGGTGCTGCGGCTGCCTGGTGGCCCAGTGCTCCCTGCGTGACTGCTGCATCCCTCTTCTTGCGTCCTGCAGACGGGAGCAGCCTGCCATCCCACGTCAGTCACAATGCCGGCATCTTGTCCTTCCACAAGGTGAGCAGGAGCGACTCGGGGAACTACACGTGCATCGCCTCCAACAGCCCGCAAGGCGAGATCCGTGCCACCGTGCAGCTCGTGGTCGCAGGTGAGGGCTCTGTGGCAGGCAGGCGGGTTTCCCACTGCGCTGGCCTTGCAGCGGGTTTGCCTGGGTGGCAGCCCACCGGCATGCCCCGGCAGAGAGAGAAATGTTTGGCCTGACCCCAAATTCTGTCCCGTGGCACTTGAGTGTCTGGTCTGTCAGTGCTTTGCAAACAGCCCAAGAGGGCACGTGCCGCTGAGCCAGCGCTGGCCCTGCTCCCTTGTGGGAGCTCAGCACCGTTCCCAGAAGCTGACAGCGTTCGTGTCGGCCTCTCTGCCTTCAGTTTACGTCACCTTCAAGCTAGAGCCAGAGCCCACGACGGTGTACCAGGGGCACACAGCCATGTTCCAGTGCCAGGCAGAGGGGGACCCCATGCCGCACATCCAGTGGAAAGGGAAGGACAAGATTTTGGATCCCGGCAAGCTGCTGCCCAGGTACACAGCCTCCATTCCAAACCGAAACGTGGCGCAGCGTGGTGTTCCCCGTGCCTACCCGGCACGCGGGTGCCGATGGTGCGGTCTCGGGTTCCCAGCTTGGGGGGCACACGGTCGGTTGTCTCCGTGTCCCAGGGCCTGGACTCTCCTGGCCTCGGGGTTACCTTTTCTGCCACAGCCTGCCAAGCTGCAGCTGAGCTTGCGACCGTTTGCTCTTGAGCCTTGCACAGCCTGAGCTTCGGGACGATTGCACTGGGGACACGGGGCTGAGGCACCCTGGGAAGATGGGGCTGCAGGTACCCCAAGCCTGCCTCTGCCCTCTGGTGCTTGCAAAGGGCTCTGTGTGGTTGGCAGGATTCAGATCATGCCCAACGGCTCCCTGGTGATTTACGACGTCACCGCCGAGGACTCTGGAAAATACACCTGTATCGCCGGCAACAGCTGCAACATCAAGCACCGCGAGGCCTTCCTATACGTCGTAGGTAAGGGAGGTGCCCAACGTCGGGACTTGGCCTCCTGGTGTCCCCAGCAGCTCTAGGCTCTGCTTCTGGCCCCACTGGTGGGTCATGCCTGCTAGGGAGTCATGGCAGCATCCCCATCGGGATGCGACGCGGTGTGCTGCGGCTGGACGAGGAGGTGGCCGCAGCAGCGGGGGGGGGGGGGGGGGCTTTTCTCATTCCACCAGCGCATTCCTGAGCAGGATTTGGGAAATCCCTCTGCACCCTCATGGGTTTGGTGCTCTCTGCCCCACAGACAAGCCGGCAGCAGAAGAGGATGAGGGACCTGGCAGCCACACACCCTACAAGATGATCCAGACCATTGGGCTTTCGGTGGGGGCAGCTGTTGCCTACATCATTATCGTGCTGGGGCTGATGTTCTACTGTAAGAAGCGGAGAAAAGCCAAGAGGCTGAAGAAGCACCCGGAGGGCGAGGAGCCTGAAATGGAGTGTCTGAATGGTGAGGCCGGCACTTCTGGGGGTGGGGGCTTCACTGCTGGCCCGTTACCCCTGGGCTGGAGGGGCTGAGGGACGGGGAGCTCCCAGGGAACAGGGGACTCCTCATTACCCTGGAAGTCTCTTGCTCTTGATTTTGGCTATGGCTGGTGGCAGAGACCTGCTGCCAGGTGAGAAATAGGCAGTTAGTGTGAAACCTGCATCCCAGCCCCACGTTGTGGCCACCTCTGTCTGCTGAGTTACGTATCGCTCCCGCTTTCCAGCACCTGTACGTGGCATCCCATACACCCTTTGCGAAGGGGACGGGAGTATCCCTATTGCAATGTAAGGAAATAGTAGTATTCTTCCAGCCTGTTCAAATCACAGTTCAGCAGCTCCTGGTGCTAACGGGAAGACTTTTCACTGAACAGCCCTGAACTCTGCTGTGAACTCACCCTGTTATCTCTGAAACCCATATAAGCTTTGAGCATCTACGGCATCCTCCAGCAAGGACTTCTGGAGCACAAAACTATCTCTTTGCTTTCCAAGCTTGTCACCTATCAGCTCTGCACTGGAACACACAGCTCTTCTGTACGTCTGATTATTCCTGCGAGTGCCTTTTCTGGTTGCGCTATCGCCTTTCTGAGATGGGGAGCCCCAGGCAGGACTTGGTGCATCCAGCTTTGCCGAGTGACACAGCTGGGCTCTGTCCTGTTCCCAGCTGTGCCACGGGCTTCAGTTCCCTATCCGCAGAGCTCGCTCCGGAGAGAGAGCAGGCAGCTCGGGGCTGAGCCCACCACTGTGGATTGGACACCGGGGTTGCTTTCGCCAGCCCTCATGTTTTATCTCTGGCTGCACCTCCCAGTGCTCCATGTCCCTCTGCAGCTGGCCACAGCTGGCCTGTACCTTTGCTGCTACCTTTGCAAAGCTACCTTTGCTAAGTTGGCAGCTTTGGCAAACCGCTGCCGGCAGCAGCCCTTCCATGTTGTACTACCCTGGTGCCTACTTTCTGTGTGTCCGTCGGAGGATGTTCCCTCCGGTCCTGTGGCAGCCGAGCTGCTTTTTAACAGCTGTTTCCGTGAGACCCTGCAAAATCCCCGCAAATAGACTAAACTGGGTCCCCACTGTGCATGAGCTACATGACTCCTTCAGTGAACCCGAGGTCTTTGAGGCATCGTTTTCATTTCCAAAAGCTATTTCAGCTCTTTTTCCTGACGTCGTGGTTGTCCTTGCATCACTGATACCAGTGAGGACTTGTGAGTGATGGGGTGCAGTTGAGCGTGCTGCCCTTATAATTCCCTGGATCTCCCCCCACACTGTAAATGCAGTCATCGTGCTTCCCCCTCCCAGTTTTCCAGCACACAGCCATGTCCTGATGGCGTGGGGGTTGCTGTGAGGTCCTGGCTAAACATCCCTGCTGGGTTTGTCTCCTGTTTTTCCTCTTGTATTGGTACTTTGAACAGAGCCAAACCTCCAGAAGAGAAGTCTGGCTGTGGGGGAACCTCCTGGGAGCAGGGATGCAGGAGCATCTCTGCAGCTTTGTGCTCTGCTGGTGTCACCACTGTGAGCTCTTCTGTGGACAAGTCGTAGGCAGCTCACCTGGTGCCGACAGGCTCTGGCCAGCATCCTCTTCCTGGGAAAGGATTTGTTCTCATCTTTTTTGAGGTGGTCTCAGATTTTTATTTTGGCCTATGTTTATTATATTTTTCTTTTTATTCTGCCAGACTTTGCCTCTTCTTATCCCCTTCATTTGGAACCAGTTTAGCTGTCAGAGATGCATCCTCACTGCTACAAGCAGACCCAGCTGCCCAGACGTCTACACTCCTTTTTGGTACTTCCATAGCCTCTCTGGAGAAGTGGTTTGTGTTTGCTGTCAGCTCCAGTGGAGTCACCCCCTTCACCATGGTCTTCAAAGATCTGGCTCTTTTCCTCCTTTTGATGTGGTCCCTCTTTAGCTGGGTGACCCGAAGTATCTCAGCACCTACCTGATGACAAGTACTCCCTGGCTGGCCACCAGCTGACTTTTCCAGTGCCCTCAGGATCCAGACAGATTTGACCTTCCTGTGGATTTGCAGTGGATCCTTCCTATGGATTTCCTATGGATCGATGCACTCCGAACAAGTCAGTCACCTTCCAAGGTCACGTCCTCGGTGCGCCACATCCTCTGTAACAAGGGTGCTTGCTCTCAGTGTCCCTGTGTCTGACTGTGCTGCTTTCTCTGGGTGAATAAAGACATAGCATTTGGGGAGGTTAACGGCTGGGGGGACTGAGGGGAGCATTTGATTTCTGTGTTGGCACATGCTAATTTCTCCAGGGCAGCGTGGCTGCGTCTCTTTCTCCAGGAGATGCTCAGGCGTTGCAGGCAGGAGGGCAAAGCAGGCAGCTCCTCTACACTTGGTTCCCTTCTGGACTGCTGGATACGTAAATTAAGCTTCCTGTTCATTTTTGCGGTCCCTTTTGTTATTGACTGTCTTGTCAAAGCTCTGTGAAACACGGGGATGTCTGTTCTCAAAAGCATCTGTCGTTGCTGCCCGCTGGTGCTGTCTCTCAGTGGCAGCATACTCGCTCTGCAGCCTTTGGTATTTTCTTGGCACAGTTGCAGCGGTCGTCTTGTATTATCCTCTTGGCTTCAAGCTCGTAGTCTTGAGACACCATCAGTCATGAGTGCAGACAGCACAGGGTCAAACAGTCTTGCTAATAATTAGCATAAAAACAGGGAGAGCGTAAGTAGCATCACGCTTTGATTTTACAGGGTAGGTGGTGTTTTTTCACTGTCGCCTTCTGCAAATGTTACTCCAGCGTGTGAGAGAGGACGGCTGTCAGTAGCTTAAGTCCACGTATCTCAGCTCCAAGCCTACCTCTGACAAAGCCACAGTCCCTGTCATCGTGGCCAGACCTGCTCAGGATGTGGTGGTGGGCTGGTACCTCTCTCGTACGCGTTCGTTGTAAGCGTGCACGTACACATGCTGCTGTACGATACCCCTTGATGGAAATTACGGGCAGTGGGATTCCTGTTGGAGTTACCTCGTGTTGGGTCAAGTCTTAACGTTGTGATTAAATCCTTTTGCGTGGCCGGGTGTTTCCTTAACGCTTGCTCCTGGACTAGCTGAAATGGAGTGTGCACAGTGATGCAGGGTGATGCTGCACGTGTGTCAGCCACCTTAGCTCAGTGCTGTGCCCCGCTTTACGTTCAAACTCCTGCCTTCAGCTTACGGGAAGCACCGCTTCCTAGTGCCAAGTCCGATCCAAGCAGTCAATGCATTCAAAAATCAAGGTTTGCTGTCTATGAAGTCTTTTCCCCTACGAGCTGCCGGTAAAATGCAGGGTTCTCTACTTTCTAAAGGCAATAACGTTTTGTCCTGTTTGTTGGCTTATGTTTGTGCCAGGGAAATTTCTAGCGGAGTTCCTGAGCAGAAAGCTTGCTGGGGTTGATTGCAAGGACGGTGCTTCCTAGCACTGCTTGAACCCAGCGAAGGAAACTCCAGGCTGATCTGGTCTGACGGGTTCAAGGTTACCAAGGACAGGAGCATTGCTGGCTTTCTGGGAAGTGAGCAGGAGCAGGGGAGTCAGGCCGCAGCAGCTAATGCCAGAAAGTCGCTTGGGCATCAAGAGACTGCGCTTAATAGCGAGCAGGGTCGTCTCTGCTCTATCTCTTGCCTCACGCGTCCAGTCTCCTGCTGCTGCTCCGCAGTTTTGTCAATGGTAGTTTGGATGTAGCCAGCGCGTCGGGATGACCGAGTGGCATGGGATGGACAAGGCCAGATGGGTCTGGTTACCTCTGGGACCAAAGCCATTGCTCAGCATCTGATTTCAAGGGTGGCTGCAGGGCTGCCAGGGATGGGGCCAGACGTGAGCCCGGAGAGGGAACAACTGTGCGGAGGCCGCCCTGTTGCCTGGGGCTAGACGTCAAGCTGGGGTGCTTGCAGCCAGTTGCGGGTGCTCGGAGCGTCAGCCCCAGAAGGGGCCGATCCTTAGCGTGACGTTCTCTGCGCAGCCTGGCGGGATGCTGAAGCCGTTTACGCTTCCCTTGCAGGTGGCACTTTGCTGCAGAATGGGCAGATGACAGCAGAGATCCAGGAAGAAGTGGCCTTGACCAACCTGGGCAGCAGCTCCGGGGCCAGCAAGCGGCACAGCGCTGCCGACAAGATGCACTTTCCACGTTCCAACCTGCAGACAATCACAACCCTGGGTATGCTGGGACAGCCTGGCCCTGACCCCGCTCCGGCAGGAAACCTGCGGCTGAAAGCCCAGCGTGTCCTAGCCAGAAAATTGGATGTGCTGGGGTACAGAGGGCCCCGCAGCCGCCGGGCTGTCAAATACATACGCTGTCTTAATGTATGCTGCCTTCCCATGTGCTGCTCTACGCTTCCAGGCAGGGGGGAGTTTGGTGAAGTGTTCCTGGCCAAGGCAAAAGGTGCGGAGGATGGCGAGGGTGAAGCACTGGTCCTGGTGAAGAGCTTGCAGACAAGGGACGAGCAGCTGCAGCTGGATTTTCGGAGAGAGGCCGAGATGTTCGGCAAGCTGAACCACTCCAACGTGGTGCGGCTGCTGGGGCTGTGCCGTGAGGCAGAGCCGCACTACATGGTCCTGGAGTACGTGGACTTGGTAAGGGCTCTGCCAGCAGCGCCTGCAGCGAGGAGGAGGAGGATGGGTGGACAGTGGGCATGGGACCTGCAAGTGTGGCACGGTCCAGGCTGGCAGCACAGAGCAAGCAAGGTGTAGGGAGACCAGGCTGAGCTTACCACTGTTCCCAACACGTGGAGGAGTCTCAAGGGGAATGGGGGGGGTCTCCTGCAAGACCTGGAGGTGACTTTGTCCTTTCCCACATCCTCCTGATTTCTGGTTTATGTCCAGGACTCCACTGAGTAAGTTAAGCTATGGGACTCCGTGCTGCAGAATGGCTGCGAATGCTAAGGGCTGCTAGGGGGAGCCTGGGAGTTGATGGGAGAGAAATCAATTTGGGACATGAAAAACGTCCTGGAAACGTCAGGCCTGCTTATCGTAGCCAGTTGAGGCCCAGAAGTGAGATACTGGCTTGCCCTGCAGGGCAGGGACCAGGAGGGCAGGTGGGGGACTATGGAGATGAGGATCCGTGGGCCTGCCCCACCTGGGCACAGCGGGGACCGATGCGGCTGGCAGCACGGAGAAGTGCTGCCTCTGAGTTGCTGTCTGTCTTCCAGGGGGACCTGAAGCAGTTCCTGAGGATCTCCAAGAGCAAGGATGAGTCTCTGAAGCCGCAGCCCCTCACTACCAAACATAAGGTGATAGCGCAGCTTTGGAAGCGCTGTGGGGCTTGGGGACCCCCGAGGCAGGCAGCCAGTGGCTGACATCTCCCTTGGGGGTCAGGTGTCTCTCTGCACACAGGTGGCCCTGGGCATGGAGCATCTTTCCAACGGCAGGTTCGTGCACCGGGATTTGGCAGCCAGGAACTGCCTGGTCAGTGCCCAGCGGCAGGTCAAGGTCTCATCCCTGAGCCTCAGCAAAGACGTGTACAACAGGTCAGCTGGGAGCCTGGCAGGGGAATGGGAGGGAATGGGATGGCACCGGTCTCATCGCCTGCCTGTCCTGCCCGCAGCGAGTACTACCACTTTCGCCAAGCCTGGATCCCGCTGCGCTGGATGCCGCCTGAAGCCGTGCTGGAGGACGAGTTCTCCACCAAGTCAGATGTGTGGTCCTTTGGGGTGCTCATGTGGGAGGTTTTCACGCACGGGGAGATGCCCTACACCCCGCTGGCAGATGATGAGGTCCTAGCAGGTATGTGGAGTACCTCCTGCCGTCCCTGGCGTTGTAGCCCGCATCCTTTCCTTATGGTAGAAGGGGCTGGGTGACGTCCCCGTCTCTTGACACGGTGCTGGTCCGACTGGGGAGAGGCCGTTCCAGCCCGCGTGGAGAGATGCTGCCCACGAAGAGGATCGCATCTCTTCCCAACGGCCCCCTTCGGACTTTGCTTTTGCGCCAGGTCTGCAGTCGGGAAAGACGAAGCTCCCGCAGCCCGAGGGTTGCCCTTCCCGCCTCGCCAAGCTGATGCAGCGCTGTTGGGCCCCCAGCCCTAAGGATCGACCCTCCTTCAGCGAGCTCGCCACCGCCCTTGGGGACAGCCCAGCCGACAGCAAAGCCTGAGCATCCCGGCCCTCGCCGGGGAAGGACGCGGCGCGGGGGCGGACGGGGGTCTGTAGGTGCCCGGGGAGCCCCCGGCGCTCCTTACGGCCCCTTTGCTGAGCCTGACCCCGACGCGCCAGCGAGCGGCTCGGCACCAGCAGCTGCTGGACTCAAAGCACAAGCCAGTGTACCCCAGTGTCCCCCCACCCACCCCTCTCCTCCACGGGTCCCAAAAGACAGCCCTCGCTGCCTCTCGCTCTCCGCCTGCCCAGCCCGGAGCCCTCGGGCTGCTGGCGTGGATGGAACGCAGCTCTTCCCTCTCCCAGTAAAGAGCTGGGCTCCAGTACCAG
This sequence comes from Haliaeetus leucocephalus, assembly GCF_000737465.1. Taxonomy (NCBI): domain Eukaryota; kingdom Metazoa; phylum Chordata; class Aves; order Accipitriformes; family Accipitridae; genus Haliaeetus; species Haliaeetus leucocephalus. The sequence continues at coordinate 7,343,707 of NW_010973013.1, read as the reverse complement.
GCTCTCCATCCCCGCTCGCCACACGCATATCTGCTGGCCTGGCCCGGCTGCTCTCTCCGTCCGTCTGTGCTAGGCATGCCTGGCTCTCCCGCGCCCCACGGGTACAGGCCAGCCAGCAGGAACACAAAAGTGCCTGGCATATGAAGGAGCTCACTACCTTTCCCAACTACCCTGTGCCTTTTGTTTTTTTTGTACAACGACTCTGGGCAGTACCCCCTCTCTCCCTCTTCCAGAGTGCCGACTCCTCCCTAACATAGTATTTCTGTTACTGGAATGCAGCCTAGAGTGGGTTAGTTTGTTTGCTTGAGCGGAGGGTACCGCAGCCAAGAAGGGTTGGGTTTTGTTGGGTTTTTATGTGCTGCTCTCAATAAAGAAGGCTTTTTTTTTGTTTGGGGTTTTTTTTTTTTTTTGGTCTTTGTAAGATGCTGCTGTCAGATGGCTGTTTGACTGTTTTCTTCCACTTGGTTCCTGGGAAGGGTTGGAGGCCAGTTCCTCAGGCATCTGTCTCCTGTGTTTAACCCTTTTGCCCCCTTCCCAGCTGGATCCGAGATGTCATTCCCAGCCTGTCGTGGCGTGCCCTGAGGGAGCGCTTTGCCTCAGCGCTTACTGTCTCTCTGGGCAGGCGTGTTTTGCTCTGCAAGAGGGACATGTGTCTCAGGAAAAAAATGTCCCTCTCAGATGCCCTGCAAGCAACCGCGTATGGACACGGTGACAGGCCCCCCCCCCCCGCCCCCAGTTCAGGTAGCCAAGCTTTCCCAGCGACTTTTCTGCTTTGTTAATTGGGTTTGTGCACCCACCCCTGTGGCCCTCGGGCAGCTTTGCAGCCAGCGCGGGGTTGCGTTTTCACACGGGAGATTTTCAGCAGCTGCTTCTGCCAGGACTGAGGAGTTAGGCAGGGCCAGACCTGGATGGGGATACCGGGGGGGGAATCCTGCTTTCGGATGCGGACTGCAGCCCCCTCCCCTGTGTCAATGGTCCTGAGCAATGGCAGGGTCCTGCCAGTCTTTTCCTGGGGAAGACGGGGTGGGCAGATGATATACAAGAAGCCCCAGTCTCCGCAGCGTGAACGTGAGCCAAGCCGGCATGGGGTAGGTCTTTTCCCTTGGATCCAGAGTGGGATGCTGGGTTTGGCCAAGGCGCAGACCAGACCAGCAGTTTTGCTTGCTGCACGGCTCTGGGTTGGGAGGGTTATATAGAAAAAGCCAAGCTTTTCCAGGAGGGCTACTGGGGCTGGACTTGAGGCGATGTGCACAAGGGAAATTCATATTGGGTATTAGGAAAAACGCTTCCCCCCAAGGGTGGTAAAGGTCTGAGTCCCAGAGAAGCTGCGGGATCTCCATCATCAAGAGATACTCAACCCTGGACCAGATAAGCCTTGAACAACCCAATCTAGTTAGCTCTGCTTTGAGCAGGGATGGACCAGAAATGTCCGGGATCCCTTTCCCCCCTCTGCTACCCAGAGGGGCTACGGAGATGCTGGAGGGGGAAGAGGGCTCACTTCTTGGAATGTGCTAGCTGGCTCAGAGCTCAGATTTGGTCCGGGGCTTGGAAACGGGGTCAGCTGGGCCTGTCTGGGCGCAAGCAAGTTTGCTGTCTACAGAGCAGAGTTCTCAAAAGCGTTTGTCCCTTTCCTGACGCTTGCGACGTGTCTCACAGCTGGGAGCTGTGGAGTTTCTTCAAGCCAAGGCCTCTTGGTGAGCTAAGCTGTGGTTGTGGCTGGCTCTTGGGTCCCTCTCTTTTCTCCCTAGACCTGGTGCTTCTTCACACAGTGGGCTTGGCAGCAGGTTCATCGCCACCCTGAACCCTTGCTGCCTCCGTGACCCTTCTCCAGATGGCCTGGGGCTGGTGGCATTGCGCACACTGGGAAGACCTGTTTCGGGCAGAAGTCCCGGGATGTGCCTTCTCTCCCCCTTGCAGCTCCACGTCCCTCTCGTCGCTCCTGCCCGTCCTTCCCAGTTTGTACACAACAACCCTTTCGAAGCGCGCAAGTGCCGCAGCGCTGCTGCGTGCGTGCTCTCCAACTTGCAAGTGACCTCTCACATGCGTTTGCTGTTTGATGTCCTTTCGTTCCATCTCTCCCATCCGTCCCATTCCTGTGGACTTCCCTGCCTGCTGCCCTACGTCTCGGGGAGGACGGCCGCGCGCCGTGGACTGATTCCCGCAGCCGAGTCACTAACGAATGTGTCTTGTCTTGCCTGTGCGTCCCTGTGGTATTCTTTACCTCTAGAGCATGTCTTGCCCCAGAAATATTCCCAGCTGGTTCTGCAACCGCTTCCTTGGGCATTTGTGGATAGATCGTATCGCAGCCTGTCGCTCGATCCTTCTAGCTGGACTAGAGTTCCTCCACTGCAGCATCTCATCTCATCCCTCCACAGGGGTTACCCGCTCCATCCTGCTCACTGGTGCTGTTCCTCGGAGGCTGTCTGGGAAGCGAGGGGCAGGTAAGGGCGGTTGGACGGCATCAGCCGACAGGCCAGCGAGTGACCTGGAGTCTCTGCCCCAGGCGAAGGCCACCTGCATATTGGACGCAATGAGTGATCCCTTGTCCTCCCACCTTGCTGCCCCGTGTTGGACGTGACAGGCAGGGTAGCAGGATTATGGCTGTGCTCGCCCAAAATGCTCCTGGGTGAGCTGGAGATGGAGCCAGGCACCCTCACTTGTCGGGGAGGACCTAGCCAAGCAGCATCTCTGTGATGGCACGGCTAGAGAATAGAAATTCCAAGGGCTGCTGGAGTGACATCCTTGCTCTGCCAGCTTTGTGCGTGCAGGTATTTCTGTGTACTGGGAGGGACGACATGGTTGCAGCGGGCTGGTTCTGTGAGCGGCGTCAGGATGGGGTGCTCAGCTTTATCCCAACACATCTTGGGGACTCGAGTGCCTGTTTACCACGCAGTCAAGACCTGGTGACTACAGGGAAGCACCTAAATGGAAAGGCACCAGAGCTAGGACAAACTCTAGACCCAAAGGGTGCTGAAAGGCGGGGGTTGGGATTGCGTATTTTGGGGAGTGATGTCATGAAAAAGTTCTGTATCCTTGGGGATGGGACAGATGTTGGCCAAACTAATTGGAAACAGCAAGCTGGGCAAATAACAGTTCTAGCTAAGTGCAGTGGAGGAGAGCAGAAAATCAGAGCCCCTGCAGGAGAATGAGAGGACTCAGGCTGTTGACAGAGGTAGGATCCAATTGCTTCAGCCCAAATTGAAGGAACGTCTTAAAAAAAAAAAAACAAACCAAAAAAAACCCCAGCCTTGGGAAAGGAAGACAACCTGTGGTATCCAAGGCCAGGAAGAACAGCGCAGCTCCATCAGAGCAAAGGTCCGCTTAGTGGGCCACCAGCTGCGGCCAAAATCGAACATTTACTGTACAGCCTAAGAGGATAGCAAGCAGGTATGCGCTGTCCCAGCTAACAACTCCCTAAAGCATAAGGGCCTCCAAACCAGGCATTTCCAGCAGTCCTTGATGGTTTTTCTTGCCAGAAAGTTATCCAAGTCGCCCTTACACCTGCGCATGCTTCGAGCACCCCAGGGGCAATGAGCGCACAGATCCGCTGCGCAGCTTGAAGAAGCACTTTTTGGTTTGCTCTGATTTCATCTGCTGCCCCGTGGCTCTTATGCAGCTGTGTCAGGCACCTGTGGGCAAATTAATGGGCCTTAATTGTCCTAAGCAGCCTCACGTGGGACCTCCCACCCTCTTGAGCTGCATTTAAGCTCAAGCCCGGGGCTTTCAGTTTTGTTTTAAGCAATCTTGTAGGTTAATCTGTTTTGGCCGTGCCTCCAGCCCTGTCTTTTAGGTGTATATTGTAGCCGTATTATCCAGCCCTGATTTCAGCCCTATCTCCTGACCAGGTGGATACTGGACCTTGGTTTATCGCTCGCTCTGTGGATGGACCCTGTTACCAACAACTGCCTCTGCTCTGCTCAGGTACTGTGGGACTATACTTGTTAGCGAGGGCACGGGATCACCCTGAAATACTGGCTCGTCACCCCTCGCAGAGGCAGCCCCGCTCATGCTGCTCACTGATGTCACATATGAGGGGCAGAAGCACCCCTCTGCTGACCAAAAAGCACATTAAGAAAGACCTTAACCTCATTTTATGTGTGCAGCAGTACCTCCAATCTAGTTTTTGCTGCTCACAGATGAGATCTGGCTGTTAAAAAAAAAAAAAAAAAAAGCATCTACCTGTACTCGGCAGCAGTCAAAAAAGCAGCTGAATTAGCCGTAAGAAGATCAGCAACAGGATGGAAACCATCACAACCCCAGCGTTGAGGGCAGAGGGTGTTTAATAGTTCCCCAGTAGAAATAGGGATGAAGAGCTGGAAAAGGATGAGAAAGGGCTCGCTGCAACGGTCTAGAGGAGTATCGCAAAGGGGACGCGGAGGGCTGGGGTGATGCTGGGGGCAGCTGGCACGGGCAGCATCTTGTCTGGAGGGATCCTTGGGGGTAATTGGGTAAGAGGCTTTTAGGGCATAGTGCCAAGTGCCGTGCCCACAGCTGTGTCAGAAGAGGGTTAGAAATGTGAATTTTATGACTTGGGGCGGGGGCTGTAAATGAGAACAGCTCTGAAGATGAAATGGGACTGTCAAGTGGCCAAAAACTTGGTTTAAGGTGCTTTCAGCTGCCACCGGGTGCTGGTTTGGTTAGGGTGTTGCTGGTAACTTGCGTCCTGCGGGTGATGGTGGTCGGGGAACAGGTTTTGGCTCTGCGGCGTTCTTCTGACTGCCTCGGTGAGAGATGAGCATCCCGGGAAGCTCAGAGGCAGGCTGATCCTCCGTCTCGGAAAGCATCCCCAGGATGAAGCGAGGGGAGGGGAAGGATGCCAGCAGAAGGGCTGAGCCAGCCCAAAATGAGCCGGTTCTCACCTCTCGCCTGTGCAGTCTGCCCTGCAGCCTGGGGAGCGAAAGGCTTCCCCGCGGACCCAAAATCGGAAGGCTCCGGGGAAGGAAAAAAGCGTCTACGGGTGAGAGGATCCCCAATCCCAGTACCTGCAGCAGTCGCGCGCTCGTGGGTACCAGTCGCTCTCAGCCCTAACCAGTGCGTCCGGCCGCCCTGAGGGTCTCGCTGACCCTTCCTCGGCTTGGCGTGACGGGGGGCCAGGCCTCCGTCTCACCTGTGCCAGGTATAGTTTGGGCTCAGCTCAAAGGGAGGGTGGCCAGGGCATGTGATGGGGAGGCATGTGAGTCCCAGCAGCCCTGCTGGGAGCTAAAAATGGCATGTGTGCTCACTGGAGGAGCACGGCCGGCGGGGAGGAGGGGGAGGCGGTGGCGGTGGAGGGGGGGGGGTGTTTGGTTTTATAGTTACTCCCTTGCTCCGTCGGAGGTTGGCCCCAGAGAGCAGGAGGCAGGCGGCAAAGCGCGCGCGCGTCCTCCGAGCGATGAGGCCAACGCGCAAAAAGCTTGCGGGAGATGCAGAACTTTCCCTCCGTGGGGTTCCCAGGGAGGCAAACCGGGTCTCGTGGCAGGGCTGGTGTTGGCGGAGGTGAGGTCTTGCCCCGGGTTGCAGCTCCCGCCCGTAGGACAGGGTATGGTGGGAGACGGAGATCCCTTTTCTCAGCCAAGGATGCGGCTCCGTCCGTCCTCGCAGCTTCGAGCTCCGGGGCTGCCTGGTCCCTCTTGCACCCGGTTTTTGTTCAGGTTCACACCTGAGCGGAGGATGTGGGAGCAAGAGGGGACGACGACACAGGTCCCAGTCTGCGTAGTGGGGCTGTCCCAGTTATCTCCCCACGGGACAGCCGTACCCACGGGTGGCTGTGGTACAGGATTCGGTTCTCTCTGGCCTCGAAGGCAGTTGTGGCCCATCCTGGTGAACAGAGACCCCTTTTTCATCCCACCAGCGGTCAGCTGGTGCTCCGGCGATGCGTATTTGGGTCTTATCTTGCCCGGTCCTGTATCCTGAGCACCCGTGGGAGCCCCAGCCC
>NW_010973013.1:7336385-7336744 GCF_000737465.1 Haliaeetus leucocephalus | reverse complement strand
GGCGGTGGAGGAGGAGGCGGCGGTGGGGGTGGCGGGGCGGTGAGCGGCGCCAAACCCGGTAAGAAGACGCGGGGCCGGGTGAAGATCAAGATGGAGTTCATCGACAACAAGCTGCGGCGTTACACCACCTTTAGCAAAAGGAAAACCGGCATCATGAAGAAGGTACGGCGGCACCGGGGACGGAGGGTGGGCTCCCGGTGTCGGTGGGTTTTACCCACCTGTCCGTAGCCGGCGGGACCCCCGGGCTCTTCGCCTTCCCGGCCGAGCGGGGCCGCGCCCGGAAACGGCGACGGCTTCCCGGTCCCGCCCGGGGTTGGCGGGGGGGGGGACCGGGCTCGGCCTCCGCTTCTTCCGGGGGG
>NW_010973013.1:7304969-7336216 GCF_000737465.1 Haliaeetus leucocephalus | reverse complement strand
CTCGGTGCGAGGCGGTACTGGGTTCCACGCCAGTCCCGTGGCCCAGGTGGGCTGCCCTGCCGGGCCTTTAGCCGTAGAAGGGGCCAGCGCCGTGTCCCGGTCGATCCGGAACGCTTCCCGCGATTCCTGGCGACCGGAGTCGTCGTGCGAGGCTAAAATCCGAAAGTTGGGGGATGTTGGGTGCGGCGGGGTGCTGCTGGCTCGTCGGCGTCCGCCCCGCCTTGGCGCTGGGAGCATCCCCTGAACCGCTGGGCAGAGCCGCATCCCAGCCGAGCCGGGCTTCGCGCGCCCTGGGAAGGTGGGAATGGTGGTGGGATGCTGCTGGGCGGGATGAAGAATGAGGCCGTCCCGTCTATGGCAGCTTGCGCGAGACTGCCAAGTATGCCGTGGTGGCATGGGAAAAGTGGTTTTCCAAGCCCACGGATCGATCCTGGGGGATGGTAGCCTTACTGTAGGGGTGTCTGGGTGCAGCTGGGCTCAGGACTGGGAAGACTGAGAGGGGAATCTGGGTCCCGATCCGGCTGGGATGTCGGGAAGGAGGGAGCAGAGGTGTGTGGGCTGAGCAGCATCCTCCCACATGGCTCGGCAGAGGTGAGGGCAACAGGCATCCGGATGCTTGGAGAAGCAGGGGTGGGCATTCCGGAATGGGGACAGCCCAGTGTCCCCGTGTCCTCAGGCTGCTCTCCTGAGGGGATCGCTCTTTTCCTGCCATGCACATCCCCTAAGGGCACGCTAAAGGAGATGGGAACAGCAGCATGGGGCACATCAACCTGTAGGGAGCCAATCTTGAGTTGGTTTTAGAGGCCACAGCTTCTCTGGGGTGACGGGGAGCCGGAGCTGGTGTGAGCAAGAGGAGGGACGTGCCGGGGACTCTTGTCCCGCGCTCTCTGCGTCCCTTCCATCGGTGACCCCCTGTTCTTCCCTCGTGCTGCTGGCAGGCCTACGAGCTCTCCACGCTGACCGGCACTCAAGTCCTGCTGCTGGTGGCCAGCGAGACGGGCCACGTGTACACGTTTGCCACGCGGAAGCTGCAGCCCATGATCACCAGCGAGACGGGGAAGGCGTTGATCCAGACGTGCCTCAACTCCCCGGACTCGCCCCCGCGCTCGGACCCGACCACCGACCAGCGCATGAGTGCCACGGGCTTTGAGGAGACGGACCTCACCTACCAGGTGTCCGAGTCGGACAGCAGCGGGGAGACCAAGGTAACGTTCCCTGTGCTCAGCTGGCACGCCTGGGAGGCGCGGGCTCTTCCCGTGGGACTCTGCTGGGAAAGCCCTGAACATCCCCGGCCCTCCTGGAATAGCAGCTTGGGAAGCTGAGGGTGGGTCCCCTTTTGCCGCGATTCCAGCGAGCTCGGGGCTGGCTCCTTCTGCTCGGCTGGTGGTAGCCGTGATTCGGAGAGGGAGGCAAGCGGGTGGCAGGTGTCCTGGCCTTGGCAGCGGGGGTCCCCACCGGCCCGGCCCACCCCCCCCCACGGCCGGTTCTCAGCGCCGTTATCTCTCCCCGGGTGTCTCCACGCTCTCGCACTCATTGATAAAAATTTGATTCTGCCTCCATGGCCTTATAAGGCCTGGTTTCCCTCGCCAGAGTCCCTGGCAGGGCCCCTCACATTCCTTATAAGCTGCAGCTGTCTCTTGCTTTGGTGCTGTTTTGGAAGGGGGCAGGGAGGACATGGGGAATGGAAACATTTGGCTGGATGGGCCTTTTCTGCTCCCTGCCCGGTGTCCCTGCAGGCGCCGGCTCTTGCCTGCCCATGTTGCTCGTGGCTTCTCGCCCAGGGTGCTGCCGAGGGCCTGCCTGTGGGTGCGGAGTCAAGCAATGGCCCTTTTTCTGCCGGAAGGGCCCTGCCTCGTCCCCGCATCCCCTGGTGCCGTTGTGAGAAAGCTGGTCCCGACATCCCTGCCGCTTCCTTTGCAGGCTGATGGTCGGGTCCGCAGGTGCTTGGAGATGGGAGGCAGGGGGAATTTGTGGTGCAAGGCTGGGACGACGTGCTGAACTGGGGGTTGTGCCGCAGCTTCCCGGGCCGGCGTTGAGTGCTGTTGGGCGCTGCGAGTTGCTGCGGCTCTGCTGCACCCGCGCTCGTGGCGTGGGTGCTGGGCTTGCTGCAAAAGCATCCTTCCAGGCGAACGGTGGCCTTGTGCTAGGAGCCCTCCAGCCGACTGTACGCAAGCCGCAGCAGCATCCTTGCCGTACGGTAGCCGCTAAATTTCAGCAGACAGAACCTGGAGAAGGGTGTTTGAGGGCTCTGCAGTAATCCCAGAGGCAGGGAGCATGGTCCCGAGATGTGCCCAGCGGCCACGATTCCTCCCTGCCCTCTTCCCCCACGTGTGTGCAGTGCTGCACCGAGCAAAAGCTTACCGCTGCTGAGCCCTGAGAAATACCAGTGGTCCCAGAGATCCCTGCAGGCAGAGGAGCTGTGGTGGGCCGAGGTGTTGCTGGCTGGAGAGCGATGTGCTGGAGCTCAGCAGAGTCCCTGGGAAGGCTTCCCGCTGATGGGATCCCAACAACGGCCCGGGCTGTCCCAGTATGGCGTGACTCCCTTGGGTGCCTCTGATTCCTAGTGTGAGCTGTGCCAGCCCTTTCCCGTCGGCAAAGGAGCCTGTGGTCACCAGCAGATTCTCCCTTGCGCAGCCCGTGTTTGTAAGGACTTGTGGCTCTTGGGCTTCTCCTGGATGGAAAGGCAAGTCCTGTGGGCGTTTTATCATGAGACAAGTTACCTACGCCTGGAATAATTTGGAGGCGCGGGAAGCGCTGTGTGTGGCAGCTGGCTTGTCCCTGGCGTGAGGCTTGTCCGCATCGTGTCCCTTAAGATTTTTTTCCTGAAAATACTGCTAGGTGGCCCCAAGGGAAGCGTGCTCTTGGGGTGCGGTAGCTCTGCAGAGGGGATCTTCTTAACACAGCTTCTCTCTGCCCGCTTTCTGACGCAACCCTGCAAGCTCCATCCCAGTACTTATGAGTGGCAATGCTTAGCGTGGAGTGCCTTGTGGCCACAGCCAGCATTTGGCATGGGGCTGGAGGAGCCCTGCGGCCCCGTCTTCTGCTTGACATTCCGGTTAAACCCACCCGTGGCCTGCTGAGGGTTCTTGTCACGGCAAGCCCTGGGGCTGGGGACCATCCCCACCCTGAGCCTCCCTTTCTGCAGGGCTGGAAGCCTGGTTTGGTGCTCTTGGCAGAGGTCAGCCCCATTCAGATAGACCAAGAAGCCCTCTGAGGATGCATGGAGCCTGTGGGTGGGCCATGCTAGGTGGCTAGCATCCTTGCTGAGGGGTGGGTGGTACGCAGGGCTGGGTTACGGCTGCCTCGTTGCAGGAAATTAAGTGCCTGGACCGTCAGGTCCAGCCACATAGGATGCTCCGAGAGGGTCGAGCAGTTGCTCCCTGGCATTCCCACGAACTCTGCTTCCTGAACTTCTGTACAGACAAAACCTGCTTGTCTTCAGCTGCTGCAGCAGAGTGGGGAGCAACGCAGCCAGGCTGTTACCTGTGGTCGGCAGCCTGCTGGTGTTCCTTTGCACTACAGCCAGCAGCAGCTTTGGCATCCTCCCGCTGTGCCGAACCCAAACTCCGTGCCACGGAGCTGAGCTCGGGCTGCAGCTGGGACTGGGGGACACTGTACTTCCAAGACAGCACCTATATCCTCACCATGGTACTGTGATGTGCTGACCCGTCTGATTTTTTGCGGGCCCCAAATGACACAGTGCCCTCCTGTAATCTCCCGGGTGCGGTTTTGTGGGAGAGGGGATTTTGGAAGGAGCTCAGGGGCTCTAGATTGGGGCGAGAGCATGGGAGTAGCCCTGATCTGGTCATCTCTTTTTGGGGTAGGAGAAAGGTGGGATTCTATGCGCCATCCGGAGCGCAGAACAGGTGTTGGAGACCAGTTTGGGATTTCCCATGTACCTCCAAGGCCAGTTGTCCTGCAACATCCGCGTAATAACGCTGGCCGGGGGGGTCTGAGCTGTGCTGAACGGCATTGTCCCAGGCAGCTCCCAGAAGCTGTGGAGTTGGAATCGTTTCTGTCCCCAAGACCCTACTATGGTCCAAGATGGGCATCAACTGGCCTGGGCTGTGCCCCGTGGTCCGCTCACGCTGTCCAGCGTTTATCGCACGTGCCGCGGCGGCGTGGGTCTGTGTAGACATCTCCCACCGCTACCTCTCTGCTCCGTGTTGATTCCCCAGGCGCTGCTCCGCAAACTGAAGTTTGCGGTCAGCTGTGGTGGGGAATGGATGTGCAGCTGGATCAGGAAGGGAAGGGCCCTTCAGGGCTGCTGTGCTGGTTCAGGGCTTGTCCGTGGCCCCCCTTGGATCGTCTCTGCTGAAGGTGACCCGTAACTTGGCCCCTGTTGGAGGCTGGCCTTGTGCATGTAGTCTGGGCTTTGCAGGATGCTGGGGGGGACCCCAGGGGCTCTGAGGCATCCCAGACAGGCATGAGGAGAAGGCAGTGGGTGTCCAATGCCAAGGTCTCTCCCAGCTCTCTTTCTGTACTGGAAGCTATTGTTGCAGTCCAAGAGAAACGCGGCAAAGATGGGATGAATCCGAGTCTCACCTGTGGCGGAGATGGGGCGTGCGTGGTTGGAGCCTGCTGGCACGGCGTCCCTCCCAAACACCTCTGCTGTTCCCATCATACTGAGGGAATTGCCCTCGTGCTTCTAGGGAGTCCTGGGAATCTTCCTGAGCAGGGTGCTGTGAATTTTTGGGGATGCCTCCTCCAGCCCTGAGAGTACGGAGTGTAAGGGGGGGATGCCAAGTGCCCTGGCTGCTTGGGCGCTCTGTCTCAGGGGTGTACAGCTTTAGGGCTGCGCCTGGGGATGAGTGAGCCTGGCTTTTCCAGCTGGGAACAAGACCCACCCTGCTCCGCTATGGACTGGGGGGAGCTCTGCCCTGTCACCCACGCGGGGAGGGCACCCACAGCCTCGCATGTCCCATGTGGGATGGCAGGAGTTTGCGGTTGAGCTAATGGAAAGTGCCTCCGCTGGGATCCGCTCTGTTGTCACGTGCCTCTTCTAATTCGGACTTTGGGGACTGCGGTGCCAAGGCGGAGGGGTGTTGCTCTCCTCCCTCCCCAGGCCCTGAGGCACGGCTGAGTGCCCGGGATTGGCTCCCCCCTGTCCAAAATGGGCTGCCTTCCCTTTTTTAGCTGTTCGTTGAGCTGTGAATTCCTCGTTCCTGGCAGCTTGACAAGCTGGGAACAAGGCTTAGCACGTGGGAGAGCTGGGCCCCCCAGCCTGCAGTGGGAGGGGTGGGAGTGTGGCAGCCTTAACTCTTTCCAGGCGTACCGGCGGCTCTGGTGGGACACGGGGACAGCAGGTCCCCCGTGGCATGGTCTCCAGTGGAGCAGTGTATTTCCAGTCCGCTCTTGGTCAGCTGAGCAGGGCAGGAGAGAAGCCATGGAGACCCTGGGTATCCGTAAAGAGGATTTGGGAGAAGGAGGCGTGTTGGGTGAAGCGTGACTGCCAGGGGCAGCAGGGATCGTGCTGGGCTTGGTTGGGTCCGGCAGATCCAAGCCGTGTCCAGCCGCACGCCTCGTGGCTGCGGAAACTGGGGTGTTACGTGCCCGGCAGCCTGGCGTATGCGTTCCTCCCTTGTTCCCAGACCCAGGAGGCTAGCGTTGGCCAAGCGTAGGGCCATTTTCCTCCTGGAGCTCAGCTTCCCTGGCGATGCCATCCTCAGACGGACGTACAGCTCCGATGCTCCTTGCAGGACCGTGGTGCCTGCTGGCTGTAGCTGACACGCGGGGTCGCTCGGAAGCGTTTGCCTTGTGCCCGTCTCCTGCTGGTGGACTGCCGAATGGGTGCTTCCCTTGGCCAGGTTCTCCCTTTTGCTCCAGGAGATCTGCGGAGGCATTCCCCGGGGCCTGCCAAAAAGCAGCTGTCAGGGCAGGGTTTGGTGTCCGGGTTTGGCCATACTCACCTCTCCCTTGCTGCTTTCGGTGTACAGCTGCCTTTAAGAGCCAGTTCTCGGCTTGTTCTTGGCCATGTGTTTCCTGCCATAAGGGAAGTGGTGCGTGTTCCTGACAGGAGACGGTGTGTTTGCCTTTATGTCTGTCCCTGCAAGGACTGCTTTTGCCTGTTGTGTGCCAAAAAGAGGCTGTTCTCTTCTTGGAGGCTACGGGGACTCCTGGGGAGGGGAAGGGTTGCTTCGTCCCCTGGCGTCTTGCAGGGAAGCCTCTGGGGGACCTGTATGGCCCTGGGCTTGTATCCAAGGTTTACGCTGAGCCCTCTCCAGCTCTCGTCACGCTGCGTTATTGGGCACAGTCTCTTCGTGTTTGTAAAAGCAGCTCCTCTCTGCTACCCTGGCTCTGCTCCGTGTGCTGGCAGCAGGCTACGAGGGTATGGTTTAGCGCGGGGATGCAACCTGCGGAGCCCGCTTCGGCCTCGTGGGCAGACGTTGAGCAGATCCAAGGGCTGGTCTGAGTTGTCACACTCTCTCCTTCCCCAGGACGCCCTGAAACCAGCGTTCACGGTCACCAACCTGCCGGGGACGACGTCTACCATCCAGACAGCCCCCACCACCTCGACCTCCATGCAGGTCAGCAGCGGCCCGTCATTCCCCATCACGAATTACCTGGCGCCAGTGTCTGCCAGCATCAGCCCCAATGCCGTCACCAGTGCCAACGGGACAGTGCTGAAGACTACTGGAGCCAGTGCAGTGACATCTGGGGGCCTCATGCCGATACCCACTGGCTTCACCCTCATGTCAGGTCAGTGCCTTTCGGAACCGAGGACTGCATCCATCCGTCTCCGCACCTGGAGCGTGTTGCTGCCCTCTCCAGAGGAGAGGAGACCTAGTGGCAGGAGGTAGCAGAGTGGTTGCTGCTGTAGGGTCAACCTGGCTGGGATTCCTTGCTCAAGCCCAGCCGGGCCGGTGGCTGGAGAAGGGCGATGTAGTGGCTGTTTCCTTAGAGTGCTGCTAGCTGGCCCTGCTGCTGGGAAAGTCGTGGTGGCAGGGAGCTGAGCTGGGACCCCAGGGCAGCACCAAGAAGCCTGGAGGGAGTGAAAAGAGCTGGTGGTGACAAAGCCTTTCTTTCTCCCTCCTTTCGGCAGGTGCTTCCCTTTCTCCGGGGACCCCTACCATTCCTCTCGCTCAGTTACAGCCGCACTCCCTGGCTTTTTCCAGCCAGCAGGGCCAGGTGCTCACGGGTACGGCTGGACAGCTGCAGCAGGCACAACAGACAGTCTTCCGCTTCCCTGCCAGAGCTGGAGGGCAGATTGTGTCGCTGACAGGTCAGCACTCGCTTCTCCTCCGCTTGCTTGAGGTGGGGGGATGGAGGCATCTGTGGGGGTCCCCTGGTCCTGGTCCTGGCCAGAGAGCTGACCCCCAACGGAGGTGGGAGCACAGAGGAGGCAGAGCACAGGCCAACCCTGGCTGCGGCTGCAGGGGAGAGATGGGGAGACAGGGCAGGGAACGCTTGGCGTAGGCGGGAGCAGCATCCTGGGGGATACAGACTGAGGGAAGCAGCGGGTTGTCAGTCTCCTGCCCCGGGGTTTGCCCTGTGGCTAGCAAACGTAGGGGAGACGGGTCCCCAGTGGTGCTGTGCTGCTAGGAGGACTGATGGAAGGAGACCGCAGGGGCTCAGATGCCCGGCGGATGTTTTCTGAGTGCTGGCGTTTGGCTCTGAGCAGCTGCCCCTGCTTTTGTATTTGGATCTGCAGTCAGTCGCTGAGCCACAGCGCAGAGGATAGATGAGGAGAGACCCAGAGCAGAGGAGGGAGCAGTGCTGCTCTGCCGCTTTGTGTGCGTTGTCCTTTGCAGGAGGTTTCTTGTCGCGCCGAGTCGAGGCTCTGCAAGTGTTGTACTGGGGCTGGACGTGCTCCTGGCTGGAGTTTCAGAGCAGGGCTAGGCTGTCCTTTGAGGGGGCAGCCGTCGTCTGAGGACCAGCGCTGAGAGTGAGGCGGCATTTCTTGTGTCCTGCCTGTTTGCGCACAAGCTGATGGGTCTGATAGCCTGCGTGCTTTCTTGGAGCCCTTCTGGCTTCCGTGGGCCCTGGCAGACGGTGTGATCCCATGCAAGGGGACTGGCTTTCCCTCGTGGTCTGGAGGAGCTAAGAGAATAATGGATGCGTGTCTCTGTGGTGTGGTGCGTGGGGAGATGCCCGGTCTGAGTGAGGTGGCTGGTGATTCCTGCTTTCTGGCATCCCTTGCTCTTCCCTCTGGAGACAGGACCTGAGCCTGAGGGCAGCTTTCTGTGCTGAGCAACGTCTCTGGAGCCAAAGAGCTTTGCAACAAGTGGGCTGGGCTGGAGGCTGTGTGGCCATGCCTCCGCAGGTCTGGGACGCACACCTTGTGGTCTCTAATCCCTTGATTGATGTCTTGGAGACCACAAGCTGGCTGAGATAGCTGTTCCCCGAGTGCCCAGTGGAGGATGGAGCCGGGCTGCAGAGCGTGAAGGCAGCGGAGCTCAGCTAGCCTGGGCATTTGGGCTCTCCCAGTTCTGCTCGGTGCAGTGAGATGATCCTTGCAGGGTTGGCTGAGGATGGGCAGTGCTGGGGGCATGTGCTGGCCCCTTTTCTACCAGCATCATCGGTGCTGTGTCTTAGTGGAGCCAGGAATGGTGAGGAGGACCCCAGGCATTCCTGAACCATGCCTGGGACCTGGAGACAAGCTGCTGTAGCCTTTCCTTTTCTCTCTGGAGCCCTGTAGGCCAGCTAACCCCTCCTTGGTCCCTGCGTGCCAGGAGAGAGCAGGTTTTGGCCTGCTCTTTGGGGCAGGTCCTGGTTTCTGCCACGTGCTGCTTTTTGGCTAGCCTTCCCCGGTGCAGTGCAGAGCCACGCTGCAGAGCTGTACGCTGCCGGAGAAGGACTTGGGGGGGTGACGGGGGGCTTTCACATGGCCCAGAGTGCCTGTATCCCTGCTGAGCCAACAGGCTGATGGGCTCCTCTTTTTCCCCAGGTGGTACCATGGCTCAGCAGGTCCCAGTCCAGGCGATCCAGGTGCACCAGGCACCGCAGCAAACGTCTCCCTCCAGTGACAGCAGCACTGACCTTACCCAGACCTCTTCCAGTGGAACAGGTAATTGGGACATTACAGTAACCGCTGTCTTCCTTCCTAACCGCTGCTGATAACAGCCCACACAAATAGACCTCACACCCGCTCCCTGCCCAGGATCCTTCTTCAGACCAACTCTGTCCCAGCCTTTCTGGCAGTTTCCCAGGTGTATTTATACCTGTTGCCAGTCCACACCGTGCTATGCTATGTCTAGGTAGATGCTGCTGTGCATAGGGCACCTTACAAGGCATTTCAGAGCCTCTCTAGGTACATCATCCGCTCTTACTTGCGGCATGGAGCTGGGAACAGCTTGCCCGGTTCTCAGATAGTTTCTTAGTGAGCCAGCGTTGCCCCTAGAGATTTTTACTCTCTGTGTAGAGGACACCTCTGTTGTCAGCAAAATCTGAGTTCAGGTGCCTGGATGGAGTCTGAATCCAGTTCAGCAGCTTTGTTAAAGCTTCACTGGGAAATTTGTACCTCAAGTTGAATTCAGTCCTGGGATATTTGGCTGCCACGCTCTTCTGCCTTCTCATACTCGTGAAAGGAGAGGTTTGAGCTCTCCTGCCTGTTCTTCCAAGAGCTTGGGAGAACAAGATGGGTATCCAAGAGCTTGGGAGAACAAGATGGGTATCCAAGAGCTTGGGAGAAGATGATGGGTATCTCCACGCACCTGCTGCTTCAGGACCGCATGCCAAGGGTGGCTGAGGGAGGGGTGCTGAGCGGGCTTGTGAGCGTAGCAGACCCCTTTCGCGTGGCTCACGTGCAGTCTGTCCTGGTGCCAGTGACCCTCCCGGCAACCATCATGACGTCGTCTGTGCCAACCACTGTGGGTGGCCACATGATGTACCCCAGCCCACATGCGGTGATGTACGCACCCACATCTGGCCTTGCGGACGGTGGACTTGCGGTCCTCAACGCTTTCTCACAGGCGCCCTCAGCGATGCAGGTGTCCCACGGCCAGGTCCAGGATCAGGGTAAGACAGCCGTCTGGGTCAGTGCTCCCTTAAGTGCTCTGACACCCTGATTTTTCTCATCTCGCATGTATTTGTGCTGTGTATTAATTTCATAGAATTTTCTTCTAAGCAGTCGTAGCGGCTGTACGAAAGCCCGGCAAGGGTGATGATTGGTGCGCGCTTTTAGATCCCACCATTCTCCTATGCATAGGATTGCTTGAGCCGTTTGCTGGGGAAAAAGGGCGAGAGTTGCTGGGATGGGTGGCTTATGGGGCAGGCAGCAGTGGAGGAAGCTAGGAGATTCTGAAGAGGGTGTGTGGTTGCATGAAGGGGGCAACGCAGCATGAAGCCGTGCAGGCAAGACTTGGATTGAGGGCTTGCGCCTGCCTCTCCCAGTGTTTGGAAAACTAGTGCATTTGGCTTGCTTCTGGGATGCCTCCATGCATGCAAACAGGCACCTTCATCCTTGCGAAGCTCCGTGGAGCTCGGAGGAAGGACCCAGGGGGGAGCACCGTTTAAGGGACGGTGTCATTTGTGCTTTCTCTCTCTCTCTGTGGCAGGTGGTGTCCCCCAAGTGTTCCTGACAGCCCCATCAGGCACCGTTCAGATCCCAGTCTCGGCTGTCCAGCTTCACCAGGTAGGCGCAGAACGGTACTTGTGGGTGTTCGGGGGGGGTGTCCTCGCTCTGCCCCTGCTCGCGCATCCTTTGCGGGTCTGGAGTCTGAATAAACATGTCTCATCCATTCTCGGGTAGGGGTGGTCCTCGGGTCTGGGAGAGCTGTCAGTGCCATCCACCCTTGGGTGAGGAAGCCTTGCCCTCCTTGGACAGGCACCCAGCAAGGACGGTGCCACCCTGGCTGCTGGCACGCACGGTCTCGGGGCACGCTGTCCCGTCCCCCCAGTGCTTCCTCCTGCCTTTTCTCTCTAGATGGCTGTCATCGGGCAGCAGAGCAGCAGTGGCAGCAGCCTGACGGAGCTGCAGGTGGTCAACTTGGACACCTCGCACAGCGCCAAGAGTGACTGAGAGGCCTCTGCTGCTGGCCTTGCGCTGTCCCCGGCTTGCCACGCCGGTGCCGGGGCTGGCGGCAATTCCTTCTCGTACAGACTGCACCAGTTATTTATTGTTGCCTTTTCACGTTTCCTTCATCCACACATGCACACACACACACACACACGCACCCACCCACCCACTCACACAGGCATGCACGTGGGGCTGCAGGACCCACCCGGGGTGGAGCGGTGCTGGGGCCGTGCAGGGCTTGGGGGGCGTTTGGATGCTGCGATTAGCTGTGCTTGTCTCACGCCAGCCAAAGAAACTTGTCTCTTTGAGGGGAAGATTGTTCTGCGCTGTAAATAAATACTGCGGGCCGTTCCCAGCGGGAGGCTCTGGCTCCTTCTGGGCGCTCTGAGTCACCTTGCCCATGAGTTTTTCGCTCTGCGTGGGGCTCAGCTCGGACCCAGAGCCGTCCCGCCGGCGCAGCTCGGAGCGGAGCGGGCCGAGGCTGTGCCGCTTGGCCTCAGCAATGTGCCTTTGTCGGGGTGACAGATCCTGGCTGCAGCAACTCACCCTGGGCTCCGGACAGGGGAGAGCCGGCCGGCTTTGTACGTGCATCTCCAGTTGGGTCTGCGCGCCCTTCCCTCCGTGGCACGTCGCCCTGTCCTCCTCGTATGCACTACAGCGAGCCTTCTGCCCTCAGTGCCAGGATCTCCAGGAGCACAACGATGCCCCGGAGAGCTCGTGGTGGTGGTGGTGGTGGTGGTGGTGGTCTCTGTGGCCGCCCCAGCCCCACGCTCTCCTCTCAGCCCTCGCACTGCTTGCGGACTCCGTACACCCAGGGGAACGTGGCCGGGTCTTTCCCACATCCCCCTGCAGCTCCGGCCAGTGCTTTTTTTTTGTGTTTTTTTTTTTTTTTAAATTTCTGTGTCTGATGCAAGGTGGAGAAACAACTCAAGTGTCAAAGGGAAGAGCCCACAGGGCGCTGAGCTGCCGGGCAGGTGGCAGGTTCTTTTTCTGAGCACCACCAGGGTGATCTGCAGGCCATCCTGGGCTGTGGAGGAGCTGCTGTGATGCCTGTGCAAGCTCAGCAAGGCCAGGGGAGAAGGGCTGGAGCGTGCTTGGTCCTGCATGGGAGTTGCTGTGAATGGCTCTGCTACCTAGCCCTGTCCCTGGAGGGAGAGTGAGCGAGAGAAGCTGCTGAATCCTTAGAGGAAGAAGCAGCTACTGTAACTTTTTTTTTTTTTTTAATTTTTAAGTTAAAGACAAAAGAAGCCTTGGAGAAAAAAGAAAAAAAAAATTAAAAAAAAAAGAAAATGACTTTATTTTTCTAAGTGTTAAACTCAGTATTTATGTAATTCTTTAAGGAATAAAAGTTTGGCTCCTGTACAGTTTTCATGGGGTTTGTACCAGGGGGATGGGAGAGGGGTGGGTGGGCATGGAGGCAGGAAAGGGGCCTTGCTTTTGAGTTTGTATTGTAACCTTGGACATGTTCCCTCAGCATTAGCGTTTAAGCTGTGCTCTCCACCCACCAGCATGTGCCAGGGATCAAGCTGAACCGAGTGGGATGCTTGTTTCCCCGCTTACCTGTACTGAGGACTCCATACCCGTCATTTTGGGCTTAACGGGCAGAAGGCAAGTGAAGCGGTGGCTGGTCTCTAGAAGTGAGAAACCCATCCCTCAGGAGCAAGGGGCTGGCAGCGTGCCTGGGGGCCAGAGATGGGCTGGGTTTTCTGACGGCCGCCCGGTTCGCCTCTGGTCCTGGGACCTGCGGCCGTTCTTGGTGTGGAGCGGTGCTACCTGTGACTGCCGAAGGGATACGGGCATCCCCTACTCCTCCTCGGGTGGTGAGGGGCCAGCAGTGGCTTTATCCCTGCTCACTGTACGGGTAGCACCTCCTGAACTTCTAGCTGATGATCTCTGGGCTGTCGTTCCCCCTCTACAGCCATTCCTTAGCGCACGGATGCGGACAGGTCCCCTCCAAGCCCCCCTTGCCCTGTGCAAAGTGCTCCCAGAGCGGCGTTTCAGCCCTCTGTCTGAAGCCTGGGAAGGGCTTGGGGGGGAGCGGGGTGGGTTATCTGGTGAGAGAGATTACGAGCTGCCTCCCCTTAGTATCCTTGCTCTAAGAGCGATGCGTATCCCGCGGCTCGGAGCGCGTGGGAGTGCTGTGCCATGCCCCTTTGCTAGGTGTACGAAGGCTGCTCGGTGACGCTTCCGAAACAAGGCTGGGTACCTAGGAGTTCATCCAGGGAGAAGGACGGGGTTGGGTTGCGTTGTCCCTCGCCCCAGCGCATCGCTGTGGCCCGGCTTTGCTCCGCTTTGCTTGTGCTGGCACTGCGGAGCAGAGCTGTTGGGCTGGGGTGGCAGGAATGCCCCTGCTGCTACAGGGGCTCTGATCGCGTCCCCTCCCTGGCTCCCCAAAGGCAACTGCTGGTTAAACGCTAATGGTGTATTTTATTTAAGTGCAGACTTGTAAGAAGACTTGTGTATCAGGGATGAATTGGCATTTATTGTGTGGTGACATTTTTAGTTCATTTTACCGGTTTGAGGGTTGTGTGTGTGTGCGTGTGCGTGTGTGCGCGTGTGTACGCATAAGTGTGTGTGGGATTTTTATTTTTTTTTCCCCCTCCCCCTCCAGTTTCCAGGGTTGTGTTTCTGGAAGGATGTGGAAGTAATCACAGTACTATGTACAGAGCTTTCTTTTGTATTAAAAAAAATTACTCTTTCAATAAATGTTATCATTTTGTGCACAGATTTGGGATCTTGGCCATGCTTTGCGGGAGGGGAAGACACACGCCTTAGGGCCAATGAATGGGGATCGGAGGCAGATTCCCGCACCGGTTTGTGTACTGCGGAGGGTAGGGGGGCTGTCTGGGCATGATGTGGCAAAAAGGGGCTCTTTGCAAAAATCTCGATCCCTGCTGCCTCCTGGGCAGGTGAGACCTGACCGGCTGGGCTTCTACTCCGGGAGTCCCAGAGCCAGAGCGGGCCTGGGGAGGACTGCAGGTCTGCGAAGGCTGTTCTTTCCAAAAAGTTGGGAGCGGTGCTGGTGAGCAGGGCATGGTGTCAAGAGAAATAAAAACCAGGAACGGGGGCTTTTGAAGAAGAAAAGAATTGGTCTACTTCCTGGGTGTTAACAGGGAGGAGCAGGAGCACCTCAAGGAAGAGTTAAAAGAGGGAGGACAAAAAGCCCATGTCGCTTATGGAGTAGTTAAGCGATACCTAAGCCCTAGAAGAGGAATTTTTGCCATTGTAACAGCAAAGAAAAGATGATCCCTAGGCCTGGCCCCAGGTGGATTATCTATTGATAAACTACCACAAACCAAAGGAGGAGAGAGATATTTTTTTGGTAGTGACAGAGGTATTTCCAGGATAGAGAAAAATTTTATATGAAGGTGCTGCTGTTAAGGTAGTGTTAACCTGATACAGAACTCGACAGGTAAGTGATGCTGGCCAAGTTCTTGTCATCACAGGAGATGTCATGCAGCTGGCATCTCGGAGCATCCAGACGTGGTGGCTGGGGTGTGCAGGACCATCCCCTGGCCTCTGGACAAGGAGAAAGAATAAACCAGGCTTTAAAATAAACCAGTTGAAAGGCGGCAGGCAGAACAGCTCTCTCTGACATTGCCAGGCATCTGATCCAAGTCTCAAATGAAAATGAGATTGTTTCCCCTTCCCTCTTCCAAGTCCATTACTTTTGGACACCTGATGTCTTTAAGGATGGAGCTTAACTGTTGTCTTTATGAGGCCCAACACCAAGACTGTTAAATTCCCTGCAGACAACTGCTATGAGAAGATACGGCAATATTCGAAGTCCAAACTGGAGAGACGTTACTTAAAGTCAGGTCAAAGGTCTGTAGGCCCCTGAAAGCCAGGTCAAGGGCACATGAGGGCTCACTAAAGTGCCTAAAGGTAGGAAAGAAACCAAAGGGAGACAGGCTCGTTAGTCATCAGTGCTGCTGAGTCAGCAGTATGCCAGCTAAAAATCCAACTCCTAGCCTCTACATAGCATCAGGTCCTGGAGCAGATAGGTACCAGTGTAATGTAAGGAAAGCTTAGCACTGATAAAAGTCGGTGCGGTGGAAGGGCTGCACTATTCCTCACGGTGCGATTTGGAGAAGATAGATCTCAGTGTAGCCAGAGAGGAAAAGATTGTACAGAAAGTGCTTAGGAGCAAAACAGCTGAAATGGCTCGTGTCCCCATCGGGAAGGGAGGTGCTTCACTTTTACAGATTACACCACAGCCAGCCGCACGTTCGGCGTGCCTACACAGATAGGTCTCATGGTTCAGCACCACAAAACCCTCTCAGGACAAGTAATCCCATGTTACTTGTGCACAGGCGTCTGTGTATGACATACAAAACTCCTAACATGGAGCAAGATACTGCACACATAATCTTTATTTTTAGGATAAATGTCTAAGAATGGCAT
Source organism: Haliaeetus leucocephalus (assembly GCF_000737465.1). Classification (NCBI taxonomy): domain Eukaryota; kingdom Metazoa; phylum Chordata; class Aves; order Accipitriformes; family Accipitridae; genus Haliaeetus; species Haliaeetus leucocephalus. The sequence goes on along the minus strand of NW_010973013.1, from coordinate 7,320,855 downwards.
CAAGACTGTCAGAGCCAAGACATAAACAGGGCATATGAATACCACAGAAAACCTTTCAGTGTCACAAACAAGATGCCTGTGTCCTATCCGGTCGTTTCCATTTATTGTTGGTGACAGTTTTGGCTATGGGATGTTGCCAGCTGACGTTAGCAGCCAGGCTGCATTTCCCACTGCAGAGCATTATCACCACCTCATGTTTGTGACAATAAACACAGGAGCGTTGCAGGTGCAGTACATGCACAAAATAACAGCTGCCAAGAGCAGAGGAAAATAGCAATGGTTGTGCATGTGGTGTCAGCTTTTATGTAGTCGTGTGGCATTTAGGAAGTTATTTTCCCCTTCATTAGTGCAAAAGTACTGCATTTATCTCTACAGGAGGTGAAGGGCCTTGTAAAGGCAAAGCATGATATAACTAAATACCAGTTCGATCCTCTGAATTTTAACAATGCCTTGGGAGTTAACGGGGAAGGAAAATGACATGTTAATGGAACACACAGAGATTTCAAGAGCAGCCACGGGATTCTGGAAAGAGAGCATCAACAGCATCAGCAGAGGTTACATGAACTGATGGGAGAAATCAAGAGGCTGTCTTGGAAACACAAATATTTACAGTCCACTATTGGTGCCACAGCTTTAGGGGATGGTCTGCACAGACTGATGCAGCACTGCCCTGATTTATCCAGTCTATTGTTAATTGCAATTATATTGTTTGTATAAATTGCTGATTGCTATTGCAAAACATCGAATTGTCTAATTGGTTGCATTGGTACCGAGGGTAGAAATGAGGTTGGGCACATACATGAAGCTGCTCCAGGACCAAGTTAAGAAAGCAGACTCTTGTCCATTTAGCCTTTGATTTTAACGTTTGTAATTTAAGACAAATGTCAACAGACCAACAGAAACCTGCACCTACTAGATTGTAGCTAACTGCTTTGAGGCCTCTTGAGGAAGGGAAATATGGGCAAAGGACAAAAATTTAGCTTTTGTGGTGTGGGCATTACAGATCAGCATAACACCAAAGCGGGAAAGGAACTGGGAACACGCCAAACTCGGGTGCAACTGGCTTCAATTGCCTCTCTAGCAACACTGCGAACAGGGCAGCTTTACAACCCAAAAACCTGCCGAGAGCGAGCGCAGCTCTCACTGAAGTCACCCGAACAAGGCAGACGGAAGGTGGGGTGCGAGCCTGAAATCACCCCAAAACCCCGGACCTGAAAAAAGTCGCTGCGGTCATTTTTGGTGAACACCGCGTTTGCAATAACGTTAATGCTGACATGACGGGCTTTTAGCCTTCCTTTCGCCTACCCCAGTCTTTAGCAGAGTTAATTAATCACCAGGGGAAACCACACCACACAACCATCGGCAGCTCCCGCCTTCAGCTCCCAACCTCAATTATCTTCTCCTTTCTAGTAAGGCCGAGGGGGATCAGAAGGTATTTTTTCTCCTTTTTCTGCCCCTCGCTCCCATCCCCGGTGTTCAGGCCCCACGGGTGGGGACGGACACGCAAGCCCTGTCACACACGCCTGGCCTGCGCTACCACAAACAGGCCGCAACCCCCCTCAACGCTGCCGGGAGCCAACCCCAGGCCGCAGGACCGACTCTTGTCGGTACCGGCAGCTGCGACCCGCGGCCCGGCCTGGTCCCACCCGGTGACACCGATCGAAACGCTCGGGCCCGCGGAAGGGACCGGAGCCGTGGGCCAGTAACGGCGGGAGGGCGCATGCGCGGAGAGCGCCGGCGCGCAGCCCGCCCCTCCCGCGAGGTCTTCTAGCCCTCGCCGCCACCCGTAGTGGGCGTGGTTTGCGTGCCCGTGCGTGCCCGGGATGCGGAAGTGAGGAGCTGTAGCGGCGGCGGTGGCGGCAGGTGCGGGTGGCGGTGCTGATTCTCGTCCTTTCCCGGTGGTCGTAGGGGTCGGGGTGTGAGGGGGAGCCTCCTTTTACCCCGTCTCGGTGGAGATCTGGGGGGGTGAGCCGCCCCACACTGCGCACCGGGGCCGGGCCCCGTTGTCCCGTGCCCCGCTGCGGGCCGAGCTGTGGCTGCTGGGGCAGGGGTGAGCCGAGAGCCGCGGGGCAGAAGCAGGGCTCGCTGAGGCGTCTGAAGCGGCCTGGAAGAAAAACCGTCGTCTTTTCCGCGGCGGCCATTGCCGAGGATAAACCGTTTTTATCCGCCTCACTTGTTTCGCTGTGTAGGCAGGCCACCGGCCTTGCTGTCCCGGGGCTGGGGTGGGACAGGATGGACTGGGGTGAGATGGAATGGGGTGGGATGCTCTGCTCCGCCTGCCTGTGTGGAGGGTTGCGCTTCTGAACCAGGTGCTGTGCTGCCTTATGGACTCAGGATCGGAGGTGGCGTGTTCATTTGTCATAACTCTGAAAGTTGCCATAGACTGTGTATTTAAGCAGTCTAACAATTTAGCTGTGGGTTGTCGTAGGCTCAGTGTGCCTCGTTCGTCACACACGTTGCAGCTGCTTCTTCAGATGCCCTAAATCCAAATTCTACCCCACCTAGCTACAAATCCTTTTGGGTCCCTTCTGATAGCTCAGCTCTAAAGAGTTTTTTTTATGCTAAATGCCACATTGTGGGGACAGGGTGAAGTTATCAAACAAAACAACGCTTCACAGAGACTTCTGTTTTCCTATGATTTTTATTTTATGTGAGCCTCTTGGGGGAGGTTTTTTTTGTGTGCTGTACAAGCACAGTTAGGGAAAACAATTGTTTGGCTTATGGTGTGGCCTCTAAAGACTGTTATAAAGCACGGGAGAGTAACTTGGTCCTTTTATTACAGAGAGACTGCAGGAAGATTCCCAGCTGGCTTGCCTGCAAAGTCCAAGGAAGGCACAATTGAAGGTAGGTACGAATTTCTCAGGAGTTCAGGCTTCTCTCTGCACCTGGGAAGCATCTTTAATGTGCCTATCATGGTCTTTGATGGTCAGTATAGTCTTTGGTTGTACATGGATTGACTATTTGCTATGTATGTTAGCTTCTTTTTTAAGAATGACTCGTGTTGCCATCAGCTGAACAGCATGTTGCTTCACTGATTCTCTTGCTAGGATGTGTAAGTGACAAGAGGGCCTGTTCATGTGTTTCCACTACCACCTGCTGGAGCACCTCTGAGAACCATCTTATCAGACTCTGATCTGGCATCCTTTGTAGTAGTGAAGTCCGGCCGTTGTGTGTGGTACTGTCTACAGTTGGCCAGCTCATTGCAGGCACTCAGTCTTAGACTGCAAATTATTTCGTGCTCTTCTCTGCATAGATGAAAGCAGAGAAGTGTCATGGTTGCTTCTTTGTAGTCCTAAGATACACAGAACAATCAGGCAGCAGAGAGCAGCAATCTTTGCCTTTTGTTGAATTTGCCCATTGACTAAACTGTAAAGCGAAGCATATCTGAGACGAGGCCGAGGAGGAAATACTGAGTGGCTTTTAGACAGTGACCTGTTTTGATGTATAAGAACTTGATCTGAGAAAACATTGGTGATTTTCTTCAGAGCCTGGTGACTCAAGTTAGGTCCAGCTCCACAGTGAGAGAGCCTTGAGCTCTAGGTCAAAAGCAGCAACTTGCGCAGGGTTGTGTCACAACACGACAGTTGTTGGACAACTGTGGACAGTGGCAGGGATGAGAACAAGACCCAGGTCTCCTGTCATTATTTGATGTCTTATAAGAGGATTTGAATGGGCCCGTTTTGCCTTGGGATTTTTGAGAAAACTTCCTTCTGTGTGTGCCGGTAATGCTGGGAACAGGGTTTGTATATGAAACAATGGCTCATTTTCTTGGAGGGGGGATGTGAGCTTCTGCAAAATGGGGTTTTCTTCAGAGCTTTATCCTGGGTGCAGTATCACAAGATCAAAAGCTGTGCCTCAGCCACTTCTACTGTCAAGCAACTGAGGTGCTTGCTCACGCTTTTCCTGGCACGCAGCTCAGAAATAAAAGCGTGCCTCTGCTTCCCCTCTGTCTCTGCAGGCACGTTTCCTGCCATGGTGAATGAGAGGCATAATGGCAACCTGCTTGTGCACCTGGGAGCCAAACTGCAGGCCTACCCGGAGGAGCTGCTCCGGCAGCGGCGAGGCTACGATGGCCAGCCCGAGTACCTGATCCAGTGGAGCATCATCAGCTTGGAAGAGAGAGCAGTGGAAGGCAGCAGTGCCTCCTCCGCAGAGACCAAGCCGGAGAACATCTCGATGTGGATGTCTGCAGAAGAGGTCTGTGCCAGCTGCCCGGCGCTGCTGGGCAAGAGGAAGCTGGAAGGGCAGTGGGTGAAAGAGGAGAAGGCAGCCAGCCCGTTCGCTGCAGATGTCCCGCTGGATGAAGCCTCGCTGCTGGAGATGAAGGCTGATGTCAGGAGCCTGACGCAGCGAGCTGGCCGGCAGATGGCCGAGACTGAGGCCCCGGAGTCCTCCATCCTCAACACCATCCACGTGCTGAGCGCGTACGCCAGCATTGGCTCGCTGGCGGGCGCCTTCAAGGAGACGGGAGCCCTCGACTTGCTGATGAAGATGCTGTGCCACAAGGAGAAGGAACTCCGCCGCAGTGCCGCCAAGATGCTGAGGGCCCTCGCTTCGCACGATGCAGGTGGGGGCTGCTGCTGCTGCTGCTCAGTGCAGCTGAGGAGGTGCTGCTGGGCAGCTGAGGGGTGCCAGTCCTTTTGTAGGCGTGGGATGCCTGGGAAGCAGTGTGTCTCAGGGCTTTTTGGCAAAAGGGGAAGGATCAGACTGGAGCTTCCAAGGGGCGCCTCGGTTGTAGTTGTCTGGGGTGCTTTAAGACCTAGGAACTCTTTCCCTTGACAGCTTCCTGAGCTGGGATGCTGATTAACTGTTAGGAGGACTTATGCCAAGGGGCTTGGCAGAGTGTCGGGGTGTCTCTGCTGCATGCTTTCAATCGGAAAGGCTCTGGCCTGTTTTTGGCAGGGAGCCTTTCCTTAGGCCCTGGTGGGTAGAGGCTGGTCCTTTCCCAGTCCTCTCATTTGAGAGGAGCTGCCGTGGCTCGGAAGTGACTGATGAGGCTTGAGTGCGCCTGGAAGGTTGCTAGTGGTGGTGTGTCGCACAAGAGATCTGGCTTTCCCTGTCCTAGTGCCCGAGCTCACGTGGCTCTCCAGTGGGGCAGATGCGGGGCTGATTCAGGTTAAAACTTAACTTCTTTCTCCCCTGGAACCCTGTTCTGGAGTCATTTATTTGGGGCTGCTGCTCTGGGGGAATCTCACAGCTTTAGGGGTGGAAAAAATACGGTGTCATTCAGTGGAGCAAAATGTTGCCAACCCAGATTAAAGGACGGAATGTGGTTCTGGGTGACAGTGAGCAGCAGAGCTGTTCCTTGCCTGCACGTCTGTATTGTGCAGGCAGGGTGGGGTGAGGGTTATCTTTGTGGGGCCTGAAGAGTTTCTGTTGTTGTTGCAGGGAGCCGGGCCTATGTCCTGCTGTCGCTGAGCCAGCAGGATGGCATTGAGCAGCACATGGACTTTGACAGTCGCTACACCTTGCTGGAGCTGTTTGCTGAGATGATGTCTTCTGAAGAGCACTGCATGTCCTTTGAGGGGATTCACCTTCCCCAGGTAGCGGCAGGTCCTGCCAGCCCTGGGCCTGTGGGTTTTAGGGGTCAGGAGGGCTGAGAGTGAGGGGGCCAGAGCTGGTGTTGTGGTTTAGGACAGGAAGGTAGTCGGTAGTGGGCGGCTGAGCAGGACTGGGCGTGGGGAGAGCTGGCACAGGATCTGGGCCTGGCTTGAGGCTGGGGAGTGGTGGAGGGGCACATGGAGAGCCTTGTCTCTGAGCAGGGAGATGAGGGTGGGCTGAGAGGTCTCTGCTCCTGCCTGCTGGTCTGGAGCTATCGTGGGAGCCTGACTGTGGATGAGCTGGTGGCTCCAAGAGGGCCGGGGGCTGGAGGGGCTCTGCAGGCTCGATTCTGACAGCCGTGCTTGTTGCAGATCCCCGGGAAGCTGCTGTTCGTTCTGGTGAAGCGCTACCTGTGTGTCACTTCTCTGATGGACAAGCTCAGCAGTGGCGTGGAGCAGGGAGGGGAGCAGCAGGACTGCGTTGTGCGGAGCCCGCTCGCTGAGGAGAGGAGCCGTGTGAAGCAGGAGTTTGAGTTCAGCATGGCTATGGCAAACCTCATCTTGGAGCTGGTGCACGTGATGGGCTGGGACCACGGCCACAAGCCAGAGCCGCTGCCCCAACAGGAGCTGCGGCCTCGCACCACCCACTCCATCTTCCACCCCAAGACCCCAGCCCGCACTGCTGCCCAAATGCCTGTGCTCACTTCAAATCGTGATCCCCACAAAAAGCAGGGTCGTGCCTTCCTAACCCTGTCAGACTTCGCAGACCGCAGTGGCTATGTGGAGTACTTGCAGGCAAACCTGGTGCGCGGCATGAGGGTGCGCTTGCTGGAGGACTGTGGTGATGTTAGAGCTGGGGAGGAAGGCGAGTTTCTTCAGAGCACTAATAGCATGCACACAGTGCAGGTAGGTCACTAGTAGAAGTAGTCTGGCTGGGATGGCAGAGGGGAGTGACAGGGGTGACTGATGATTTCCTAATGATGTCTTCATGTGCAGGAAATTTGACAAGAGGCGTATCGTAATTAGGACACTGTCTACATCTGTCCTGGCAAAGAAGTCATCTTTCAGAGCTGGAAGTGTGGGTCCTGAGGAAAGCTAGTCTGATTTAGTATGGGTTGTCCTGCTAAGATTTCTTAGCCTTTAAAATGGGTGGCTCTATCCTGCCTCCCAGGAACAGTCCCTAGCCCTGGTTTGGTCTTGAGGGTGGTTTGGGAACAGGCTAGCTGGCGCAAATGAGTATCACAGCAAAAGATGCTTGAAGGTCTTAAGCCTTAGTATGTGAGTGACAGTACTTATGGCATACTGTTGTTCTCACTGGGTTGGACACAGCCTACATAGCTGTTTCTTTTGATCTGCGACTGTATGCCAGGATCTGTTTCCCTTTAAAAATGCCCTTTGGGTGAGCTGACCTTAAATGATAGGTAGGGCTGTCTATTACCTGGCCTAAGAAGTTATCCTTGATGCACTCCAGGAGTCTCCTGGACTGTCTGCAGCTCGCTGTGCTGCTTTTCCAGCAGATGTCAGGGTGATTGAAGTCCCCCAGGAGGATGAGAACCTGCGAACACAACCCCTCCTGTAGCTGGAGTAAGAAGGCTTTGTCATTAGGCTCCCCTTGATCGGGCAGCCTGTAAATGCTGACCACAAGGTTCCCTTTGTTGGCTTGATCTCTGATTCTTGGCCTAAGGCATTCAGCTCTTGCCACTCTCAGAACATCGTGCTAGTGTATGGGTCAGTGCTGGAGCAGCAGGGCTTGGACTCAAGCCTGGAGGTGGGAGAGCATTTGAGTGCTGTTCTGGCCTTTTTGTGGGCACAGGGAGGTGTTTGCTCCTGCTTAGACCTTTTTCTTGAGACTTTCTTCTCGGTCCTGAAGGCTGGGCACCTTCAGTGAGAGCTGAGACTTTGTTTTGACTATGCAGTGGGGAGCTGGTGGGCTTTGTGCGTCACTCTAATCTATGTATGGTTATTTCTGCAGGCTGTCTGCTGATCTTGTGCTTTGGCCATGCTTTTGAGCTTCCCAAACACTGCAGCTAGAGGCACAATTTCTGTTCTCTTAAACATCAAGCTTTAGCTGGCTGTCATCCATAGATAGAGGGCTGTCTCTGCTCATGTCCTCTGCTCAGTCCAGCATTGTGTTGGCTGCAAACAGGGCTATAATTCAGTTCATGAAATTGTTATTAAATTGAGATAGTAACCAGTACAATGAGAAACTGTAACCACTGTACACGTTAGTGTGTGCAATTGTGGGTTTGGGAGTGGTTTTTGTTGTTTTGCTTTCTCTCCCCCAAGTAATTTGCAAAAGTGCATACTTTGGTTTTGCAGATGATACATAAGGAGTCTGAGGCCACTTGAGTTGGTCATAGCTGTACTTGAGGTGCCTCTTCAGCCTACGCTCAAAGGCTTTTACTTTTTTTTCCAATTCTCTCCCCAATCCCACTGGGGGCGGGGGTGAGTGAGCGAACGGCTGTGTGGTGTTTAGCTGCCTGCTGGGTTAAACCACGAAGCTACTTCAAGCTGATTCCTGTGGCTTTAGATGGCCTGCAAATAGACTTAAGTGCTATGCTAGTGCAAAGCTCTGTGTTGCTGATATTCAAAAATCAATAGCTGAAAAGCCTCACTCTCGTATCTGTAGAAATGCATGACTTCGTAATGCTCTTTCCAAATCTGTCTTGCTGTAACTTAAAGTTCATTACCTTTCTAGAGAGGAGGTAGAGAATTTGACATTACCTTCTGCATGTTTGAAGACCATTTCCTTTAAATCTACTTTCAGCTTTTGTAAAGCATGAGATTCTCTAGCCTTCTTGGCCATTTTATTTTGTGTAATGCCATTATTTTAATTTATAGCCAAATAAAAATTAGCCAATTAAGAACACTGAACACTGACTTACTACTTTTCTCCTATTGTGTCTCTTTGTTTTCTTGTGTACAGGGAAATGGTGTGAATATTCTTTTGTTTTCCTCAGCCAGTTGCAGACTGCTGCTTCCTTCTGATACTTGTCTGTGAGAACTGGTTTTAGGATGAATTTTTCCAGTCACCCTTCCGTAACTTTAACTTACTCTAGTCCAGGCTCGTTAACTGCCTTCTAGTTTTGGAGCACTTCTTGCAGATGTAATTTAAACCAGTAGCTCAAAATACTCTAAAATGTGCATGTGCAAGAAGGATGCTTTCAGCCTTATCTGCTTGTTTGGTGGTGGGTGTTACCAGGATGTGCTTGTATTAGGAGAGCATAACTGTTAGGACAGCATGTGCTGTGCAAATATGGCATGCCCATCTTATTTGCACTTTTTCTACTCCCATTCTTTTCCCTTCATACTCCTAAGTTCTTGGGTTCTGTTGGGCAGATTTCTTGCCCACAGTTCCTCTACTTAATCACTTTCTTCTCTGGTTTAATAATTTACCATTTGATGCCCTGTGCTTTACTGAAGTTGACAAATGAAATCAATCTTTTTTTTTTTTTTTTTTAATCTAGAAAATTGGTTACTTCAGCAAAGAAAGCTAATGCATCAATTTGTCAGAATCGCAGCTTGAAGCAGGTTTACCTGTTAATTCAAATTTATTGTTTATCTTGAATGCTTTGAGTTGTTCTTTCCACTAAAATATGCTTTAAAGGTTTGCATACTCCTGAAGTCAAAGTGGTGAAGCTGTAGTGATGATTTAAGTAACTTTTTTTTTTTTCCCTCAAATTAGAGGCACTGGCTTTAGTGTTTGTCAGTCACATGGAAACACCACTGAATAACCTAAATCCTTCCCACTTTCCAACTGTGCTTCTGGCAGATTACTTGGCATGCGTTTCATCTCTCTCCTCCAAACTGAATTTCGCTTCTCTCTCAGTTGTGGCAACTTCCGGATTTGTATCCCTCTACCCGTTATCAGTCTGTTTTACTTTCTTTTGTGTTTACTCAATATTCAAATAGAATACTCTTCTAGTTTTGGACCATGCATAGGTGATTTTTCATTGCAGGCCCCCTCAACTGAATAACTGCTTTGCATCTTCTTAAGTGGTTGATAACCCTTTTGTCTTTTATAACCCAGTCTGTAAAGATAAATTGCAAAGGAAATATGTTTCCTACTGATTCTCTCTTTGTCCTTATGCTCTTTGATTTTTAAGATCTGTGTTTTTCTAAAATTCTGTTTTATATTTCTTACAAGCTTGTACTTGCTTTTACTCTTAATGTGACTGGGCACTTGGAAAGAGCACCAAGATCCTTTCACATTTTTCGCCTGGTGCCTGTGTTATAAATTTCAGAGGTTTTTTTTACTCGCTTTTGAGCTGAAGTGTACTGTTAACTTCCATTCCCTTTGTCCAGTTGGTCCTTTAGGTTCCTTCTCCTGTCTATTTTTCTGTTTAACTAGGTTGAATAAACTTGCAATTGCTCCATCCAGGCTTATTTCGGTAACAGTCTTCTGTAAGGCTCACGCTACCAGCAAAACCAGGTCTAAATGGTAACAAATACTCAGTGAAGAAGACTGTTGGCTGTTATATTTGGAAGTACCTAATTTCTGCTGCTATTAGTGTTCCTTGCCCTCCAGTCTGTCTAGCAAGTTGGGAATGTACCTGCAGTCTTTGGGGGTGTAATTTTTACCCTGCTCTTTGTGTTCATATCTAGGTATGTGTCTGTAGCAGTTCCCCAGAGGTATGTGAGAAACTTGTGAATCAAACCATTCAGTGAGTGGCATCTCAAAATCATCTTTGTAATGACATGTCTTGATCGTCCTTGCTTTTCAGGGCCTTTGCCATCAGTCTCCCTTTGAAGGGAAACTTGATTTTTATGTGTGTTCCTCTTTCTTATCTTGTGTATCACGCTTGCTTTGTATTGACAGTTTATCTGCTGGTGACTAGCGAGTTCAAGCTACAAGCACTGCTTCTCCCTGGTGTTTGTTAAAATTTTGATCCTTTCCTTTTTGGATTAGTTCTGCTTTTGCAGCTCATCCTGTGTCGTGGTTTAACCCCAGCCAGCAACTAAGCACCACACAGCTACTCGCTCACCTCCCCTCTGCTGCAGTGGGATGGAGGAGAGAATCAGAAGGGTAAAAGTGAGAAAACTCCTGGGTTGAGATAAAGTCAATTTAATAGGTAAAGCAAAAGCCACGTGTGCAAGCAAAGCAAAACAAGGAATTCATTCCCCACTTCCCATGGGCAGGCAGGTGTTCAGCCATCTCCAGGAAAGCGGGCTCCATCACACGTAATGGTGACTTGGGAAGACAAACGCCATCACTCCAAACATCCCCCCTTCCTTCTTCCCCCAGCTTTATTTGTATGCTGAGCGTGACATTCCATGGTCTGGAATATCCCTTGGATCAGTTGGGGTCAGCTGTCCCGGCTGTGTCCCCTCCCAAGTTCTTGTGCCCCTCCAGCCTCCTCGCTGGTGGGGTGGGGTGAGGAGCAGAAAAGGCCTTGGCTCTGTGTAAGCACTGCTCAGCAGTAAAGAAAACATCTCTGCATTATCAGCACTGTTTTCAGCACAAATCCAAAACATAGCTCCATACTAGCTACTGTGAAGAAAATTAACTCTATCCCAGCCAAAACCAGCACATCCTGCCTGAGTCTTGCTGTCGGCCTTCTGTGTGCAAAACACAAATTCATGTGCATTTTTGATTGGGTCCAGTCCATCATGAGTCTGTCTCCTGCCTCCTCTCATGTTTCTTTTGTTGCTCTGCTTTCTGTTGCTTTCTTTGCCTGTCCAAAGAAAAAGTTTCACTGGTGTGTCTGGTCATTCAGTCATACCTTTCCATGACTCCTCTGAGATGATATTTGATACATAACTAGTTTAGGTCAGGGATTCATTGAAGACTAATTGGTGTTGTGCATAGAGTTTAACTCAATTTCCTTCCATATAGTGCTTGCTTAAAGTCTCTTGGCATCTTATCTCTTTAGCTCTCCAGCACAATGGAGTCCTAGTGGCACTGGTGTAACTCCAAAAGAGCTCAGTGAATCAGGCAACCTGTGTATTTTTCTGCTGTTTTTTTTTAAGGTATTGACATGTTGTACTTGCTGTTGCTGGGTCCTCCTTCTGCTCAGAAGGTTAAATGTAAAACTACGGCATGGGAAGCCATAAAAAAAATCCTTTGGGTTTTGAGAGGCAACTTGGACAAAGCATGGGAAACAATTGCCTTCTTTGAGATATGCTTGACAAGAGCCCAAAACCGATCTGAGAGGGTTGGTGAGTGACCAAGGCATAAAAGTATAACCAATAGAAGATGAAGTCAGAGTAGGAAAAATAGTTTTCTTTACATTTGCATACACCAAGTGGTTTGTGCCTCAAGACCCTTTATATACAGCTCCTCTGCCTTGAGGTAGTGTTGGTTATGCTCTTCCTTTGTATGCTTTTCCCAAGGCAGCTGCTGCTGGGCACTTTTGGAATGGGCATGCTTAACTAGATGTGCTTCTGTCACTGCTGCTGTGCTAGATGAGATCTGTAGTGGTTGCAGGCAAAGTCGGTGTTTTTTTTAAATAAAGATCCAGGTGTAACCAGGGGAACAAGTTAATAAGGATGGTATGCTTAAAAATTAGACAATGTCTGTGTTGCAATCTGTTTATGAATTAGGTGGTCTTCTACTTGAAGAGTGCTTGCTATCTCCATGCGTTTGGGAAATGGGAGAACAAATGTAGCATGAGGATTGAATGAGTGAGCAAATCTGATCATCTAGATCTGTTTCACCCACAGGTTTTATGGCAGTCAACAGGTCAGACCTACTGGATGCATTGGCATATGTTGGAGATTATTGGCTTTGGAGACCAGTGGGAAGATCTTGCTGCTCAGGAAAAAGAATATAGTCTGATAGAGAGCTTTAATCTAGACACAGGTGAGATTATGTGCTGCATGTGTGTGGCTGTATCATCTCTTTCTGGTTCTGCTGTGGTATGTTTTTGAGTGGTGAACTTTATATGCCTAAGCGTATAGCAACTAGCAGGTTGGATTTAGAAAGCATTATGAGCTTTTAGTTTGTATGACCATGTAGAGCTGGTTAAGTAATTACATGGCTTGTGGTTGCATGGAGTATTTTTGAATCCTAGACTTCTGTCATGATATAATAGAAGTAATGATATAAAAAGCATAAAATTTTATTTTAAACTGTGACTGTCAAAAATATGTGTTCGAATTAACTGAACAAACTGCCAAAATAAGAACACAGACTGTCTCTGAGATGAAGCTGCTTTAGGGACCCTCAGATCCCCTTTAAGTGATGTGGATTTCTAAAAGCATTAACATGCCAACAATTTATTTAACTTCATACCACTCAGTTTTGGGCAAGGTGAGCATTAAATGCAGTTTTCATAAGACATCTGCAGAGTCTCCTAGAATCCTTTGACATTGGTCTTGTACTGGGAGAGATAAAAGGGAAAATCCAGACTTCAGATACCCCTTCCTCGTTCAGCGTCTGACATGACTCTGGCCAGGGAAACCTGTTAAAGTAACTCTTTTATCACACCAGCAATCTTGTAGGACATCTTTTGGAGAGAGTGATTTGGATTTAACTGCTGCAAGAGACAGAATATACATGAGATCAGCAGCTAATCATCCACTTAAAAAAAATATTCTTATTGCCGGTTGAAAAGATGGCTTCTTTAATGGCTTCTACATCTTTTAACTAAATACATAACTGCACATCAGTTTGAAGTGGTTAAGTTAAAACAAACTTGGTTAGACTTTGGCTTTTGTCTTGGTCTTTCTGGTTTTGATAGAAGCATGGGTTCTATTTCACTTCTGTGTAAAACTCTTACCAGTCATCATATCCCACACAGAAACTGAACTGAAAAAGTAGATGCTTTCTGCTTTGGATCTTGACGGTTGGATAAATTAGCTCATGTTGACTGACTGTTGGTAATTAGCTGTGTATCTAGTTGCTCTTAGCACGCTTGAGTCTCTTGGAGTGAGTTTGGCCCTTTTCTGTTGAGTCTTGAGGTGGTGAATATCTCCCACCTTGCATTTGCAGAGAAAGCTGCGAGTTGTTGCTTAGCAGATATCAGCAAGTGTTGATTCAGCTCTTATTTCTAAATTACCTAAGGAATATCGAACCTACATAACATTTTATCTCCCTCTCTTCATTTTGGATGCATTAGCTAAAAGGAGCATGATAGCTATGCGGTCTTGTTTTGCTTTTGCCTATGAGTATTTGCCCTGATACCCAGCAGGAGGCATTTGGAAAAGAGAGAAGCTCTTGGCAGTAGTAACTTCTTGTCCATTGACTCCTCCAGCATCTTGGGCCAGCTCTGTTTCCCCTTCTGCAGCTGCACGCTGGCACTGTGGATTCTGCTGGTGCCGGGTGTCTGAGTGCGTTGCCCTGGCTGGTCCAGGCACCGTGGGAACAGGTTGGGGGAGCAGTGAGCTAGAGTTGCCCACTTTAAGCGTGTGCTTTTTCTGTTCTACAGCCCAAAGAGGTTCAAGTGAAGATGGTAATCCCCATCTCTGCAGCTTGTGGGGTCTCCTCCCAGCACGTTCCCCCTTTCTCGCTGCCCTCCTGTCACCTCCCTTTCCCACAGCAGGCTGTGGGACGGTGGGGACCTCTTCTGCCCAGACGGTCCGCACGAGCTCTTTCCCTGGGGAATGTGGGGTGTGCAGCAGAGGATGGGGGAATTGGCAGAGCTGACAGTGCCCTTCCTTGCTCTGCTCTCCTGCAGTTGCGCAGCCGTTTTTCTGCAAGCCCTTTGGGGGCCTGTACTCTCTGCCTTACCTGGGGGAGCAGCCGGCCAAGGCTGCAGAGGCCCTGAGCCGTGCCGAGTGGTGGGAGCTGCTCTTCTTTGTGAAGAAGCTGGAAGTGCAGGAGCAGAAAGAGATCATCTCTCTCATCCAGCAGGACCAGGGGGAGCAGGTAAGGGCCAGAGCCTGCAGCGGGGAACTGGGAGGGAGGGAGTGAGGGAGAACGATAGGGAAGGGACCGGGCGCGGAGGAGGAGATGGCAAGCGTGAGCTGTGTAGGGATGGCCTGAACGGGGCAGAACTGGGACTGCAAGGGGAGGGTGAGTCGGGGATGGCGAGAGCGTGGGGAGCTGGGCACAGCAAAGGAGTGAGGAGAGATGAGAGGAAGTGCGGTCTCCCGTGACCCTGGAAGGGTGACTGTGTCCGGCGAGGTTTGGGTAGGCGAGGCAAGCCCACGGGGTGATTCTGCCGGTTGCGGTTGGGTGGTGAGTGCTGGTGGGAGGTCTGGGCTGGTGGTAGTTGGGTTGGAGACTGCCAGGGGAGGGTGGCACTGGGAAATGGCCTCGGGGCCCTCCAGCGGTGCAGCCTTTCTGTCCGTCGTGGCGCTGGCCGTCACAAGGGGCGTGGGGTCTGTGGTGAGTCCGTGAGGGTTAACGTGACCCCGTCTGTCCAGCTGTCGGAGGTGGATGAAGAAGCCCTGATCCAGCTGTCAGTACCTGCGGAGCTGGCCCAGAAGATGCTGCGGGTCTTGGAGCAGCGGTGCCAGGGCAGCGCTCAGTGTGACCTGCGCGGCTCCCACGTCTACGCCAAATACTTCCTCGGCAGGGGGGCCGAGCAGGATGGCGGGGGTGGCCCCGCGGTGTCCTCGGAGGGTGCCGGCTGCAGGAGCGCTGGCCCTGAAGCCACAGCGGCGAAGGAAGACCTTTCCGCAGCCACAGTGCCGCCCCAAGCCCCCGCTGTGGCGGCCAAGTCGGATTCCCAGCTGTTCAGCGAGCTCCTGGAGAGGGAAGGGCTGTTCTTCCCCGAGGTGACGGAGGAGCAGATCAAAGGTAATCGCCTGCTACGCGCTGGGGCGCACGCACGGTGGCGGAGGCGGCACCGTTGCCTCGTCGGAGGAAGGCTCTGGGCAGGACACGGGAGGCCAGGCGCCCAGAGGTTGCCTGGGACGGGGGGTCCTGTGGGTGCTGGTGGGTCTGTGGGTGCGTGGCACCCCGGGAGTTGCTGGGGGTGTTACTGCTGCCCTAACGCCTGTGTCCCCGTCTCCTTCCCGCCAGCGTTGGGCAGCTGCGAGGGGGCGAGCGAGAGGGGCTCGCTGGCCAAGATCGCAGCCGTGGTGGACGTGGTCCAGAGCAGCAGCTCGGAGGTGGGGCTGCGCTTAGCTGGGCTCAAGCACATCGTGAAGATCCTGGAGGAGGAGCCCGAGCCCGAGCAGCAAGTCGGCAGAGCCCAGGGCGGGCTGGGGACCAGGAGCGTTGGGTGAGCCGTGGGGTGTCGCACAGCCCTCCTTGCTGGCTGGGGAGGGCTGTGTCGGCAGGGTGGGGGAGAGTACCGGAGGTGGCAGCGGAAGCGCGACGGCCGGTGTGTCCCTGCGTGCTGGGCAAGAAGAGAGGTGGATCTCGTGTGCCTTTGTCCCAGGCCGGCTCGTTCCTGGGGCTGACCCGGTGCGGTAGAGGCACGTGGGCAGGTAGAAGGCGGCTGGCCGGGCCCGGG
>NW_010973013.1:7257759-7303021 GCF_000737465.1 Haliaeetus leucocephalus | reverse complement strand
CGGGCAGCGGCGCGTGGGGCTGGCGGGGACGGCGGGGCAGCTCCGCGTTTGCTGTGCCGCAGGGAGATGAGCATGCTGGTGGCCAGCGAGGACTCCAGCTACATGCCGGCCCGCGTCGTGGTGCTGGGGGGAGACAGCCCAGCCACCGTCAGGACGGAGCTCAACGCGGTGAGTCTCGCCGGGGCCGCTCGGGCCGTGGTGCCCCACAGGAGCAGCAGGCCGGTCCTCGCTGTGCCCCGTGAAGGTCTCGCCCCGGCGCGGGGCCCTGGGAGGTGTCCCATGGGGAGGTGGGGATGGCAGGAGCGGTGCTGCGGCAGCCTCCTGGCCGTAGACTTGGGCACAGGCAGCCCTGCAGCAGCCCGGTCGGCAGCAGGCTGGCGTGCTGGGGCTGCGAGGCAGAAGCGGGGCCCCGTGGCTGGCGGGGGGTACGGAGGCCGTGGCTTTAAAGGGGGGTGGCCGGGGGGCATGCAGGGTGGCTGGCGCTCACTGCCTGGGGTGCTGAGGGCTCGCTGTCTGCCTGCAGGTGACCGTCCTGCCCTCGGACAGCAGAGTGATCCTGCTGGAGAACATGACCCGCTTCTGGCCCGTCATCCAGATCCGGGTGAAGCGGTGCCAGCAGGTAGGGGAGCGGGGGCCGGGCCGGGGAGATGGCGGCACGGGGCATCGGGGGCCTGAGGAGCTGAGGGTCGCGCTCTCCCGCAGGGCGGCATCGACACGCGTGTGCGTGGCATCGAGGTGCTGGGTCCCAAGCCGACTTTCTGGCCCATCTTCAAGGAGCAGCTGTGCCGGCGGACGTTCCTCTCCTGCACTGCTCGGGCTCACGCCTGGTGCCAGGAGATCTGCCGTGACCGGGGGCGACTGCTGCAGCTCTTCGGCAGGTGGGTCGTCTCCTGCCCATGCCATCGCGTCCCCTCACAGCTCGTGAGGGTGACTGCGGGGCCGGGAGAGGAGCAGCCGGGTGTCCCGCAGGGCCGGGGCCACCTCGGGCTCCCCCAGGTTTAAGCTGCGCATGTGGGCGCAGCTCACCCCCCCAAGAGAGGCGGCCCGCAGGGGCAGGCGCAGGCAGGATCTCGCGGCTGCAGGCGCTGCGCAGCCCCCCGTTTTGGTGGGGGCCGCCGAGCCTGGCGAGGTACAGAGTGGGGAGCGACGGCTGCGCTCTGCTTTCCCGGGGGGATCCCCCCAGCCGTCGGCAGGTGCCCGGTCGCTGTTGCAGGCTGAACCGGGCGCTGCAGCACGAGCAGGGCTTCGCCGACCGCTTCCTTCCCGACGACGAGGCGGCCCGCGCCTTGGGCAGGACGTGCTGGGAGGCCCTGGTGAACCCCTTGGTGCAGAGCATCACCAGCCCAGGTACCCCGCGCTCTCCCGGGCCCGTCGGCGCCGTGCCCCAGGCTGCGGCACCCGGCTCTGAGCCCGCTTGGCCTCGCAGACCCGTGCGGCATCAGCCCCCTGGCCTGGCTGCTGAGCGAGTACCTGGAGAGCGTGGAGCCGCCCGGCTGCGCCGCGAGCCGCGGTGCCGTCTTTGGTTCCCGTGTGCGGCGCCTGACCCAGCTCCTGGTGCACGTGGACCCCGGCGGCGGCCTGGAGCCGGAGGAGGCGAGGACAGCCGGTGAGCGAGGGGCTGCCCTCCCGTGGGGCTGGGCGAGGGGTGGTCCCGAGCACCAGGCTGTGGCCACGGGGAGCCCCGTGGCACAGGAGGCTCCTGGGCTCGTGGCCGTGTCTTCCCGGCATCTCCTCTGCCCTGCGCTCCCGGGGAGAGGGGAAGGCCGCTGGCGGTCAGCGTGCCGAGCCCGGGGTTGTCCCTCGGCAGGCGGGAAGGAGGGGAAGAACAAGGAGGTGCCGGCCAGGGCTGCGAAGGTGGCGGTGGAGAAGTCGAGCAGCCTGCGGGACATCTCGCAGTGCTGGCGTGGCGTGGTGCAGCAGCAGGTAGAGCTTGGGGGGCCGGAGAGGGCGCGTGGGACGCCGCACCGGGTGGGCGTAGTGGGGAGTGGGGCTGTTCCTGGCCTCGGTGGGGCCCGGAGGGGTGTGGGGGCAGCCCCGCTGTGCTCACCACCCTGGCAGGGCTCGTGCTTCAGGCCGGGAGACGGGTATGGCGTCAGGCCACTTATTTTCTGCTGGGCTGCTGTCTGGCCCCCCGCAGCCCCTGCCCACCTCTCGGGGCTGCGCTCCCGCCTTGCCGCAAGCTCTCGGTCGCCCGTGGCTGCACCGGGGCCTCAGGTCATGCCCCGGCCGCGACCTGGGCGGTTAGCGTCGGCGGAGCGAGGCTGCGGCCGCGGACCTTCCCGCAGGCGACGGGCACGTCCCGCTGCGGGGCTCAGCCCTGTCGCGCCGCATCCTGCAGGTGCAGCGGTTCCTGGAGGCGGCGGGGCAGGCGCCGGACCTCGTGGAGCGATACTGCGGGCTGTACCAGCGCCTGCGCGGCGCCACGGAGGAGCTCTTCGGGCAGCAGGCCGCCTTCGTGCTGGCCCTGGGCCAGGGCTTCGCGGGGGCTTTGCTGCAGCTCTCCTTCCTTACCACCCTGCACGTGAGTCGAGGGAGCGTGGCGCCGGGGCTGGCACGCTCCTGCCCGGACCTGGTGCCTGGGCACCTGAGAGCCCCCCTGCCCGAGCGCCCCGGGGTTTGCCGGGTGCTCCCCCCGGGGCCGTTCCCCCAGCCTGGCCCTGCGGCCACCCGGCGAGCCCCCTCCGCAGCCAGCCCCGTCCCTTCCGCAGGTGAGCGAGCAGTTCGCCCGCTACCTTGATGTGCAGATCCAGGAGCTCCACGGGGCTGCGGGCAGCGTGGGGCCGCTGCGGCGGCTGCAGCGGATCCTGGAGCCCTTCGTCGTCTTCAGCGGCCTGGAGCTCGCCCACACCTTCGAGCACTTCTACCGGTGAGGGGCGGGGGCCTGCCAGGTCGCCACGGGACCCGAGGGCCTGGCACGGCGGTGCCGAGGCCGTGGCTGAGCCCGGGCTGGCGCGGCAGTGGTGCTCCCGCTTTGCTTACGCGGAGGAAAGGCTGCGAGGGCCCACGGGCGCTGCCGGTCTGCGGAGGCGCGTTCCCTGCTGGCGACGGGGAGGGGAGACGGGTGCTGCCGGGCCCGTGCGCCTCGGGGTGAGGCCAGAGCCGGGGCCGTCTCCCTCTCCTGCCGGCCGGCCGATGGCCACAGGGCTCGGGCCGGCCCCTGACCCGACGCCGGTGGCTGTGGCAGGCACTACCTGGGGGACCGGCTCCTGGCGCAAGGGCCGTCGTGGCTGGAAGGAGCCATCGTGGAGCAGATCGGGCTGTGCTTCCCCAGCCGCTTCCCCCAAGAGATGCTGAGCAACTTGGCCGAGTCGGAGGAGCTCCAGCAGCAGTTCTACCTCTTCCAGCTGCAGGAGCGGGACAAGCGGCTGCTGGAGCTGGACACGGACCTGGACGAGGTAGCGCGCTGGTGGGGCGGGGAGGCTGGGGGCTGCCCACCTTCCTCATGGGGATCCGGGGGCCTCTTCTGAGCCGCCCTCGTGTCCGCGTGCCCAGGCACCGGGGACGGCCTCGGCGGCGGACGGGCCAGAGGTGAAGGTGCTAGCCCTGTCCCCGCGCTGCTGGCCCGTTTCCCCGTTCTGCTACATGGATGAACCCGGGAGGTTTTTCTCGGCGGCGCTGAGCTCCCCGCTGGACGAATTCGCCGACTTCTGCCGGCGGAGTGAGTGTCGCGGTGGCGGGCACGGGGCTCGCCGGGGCCCGGGTCCTCCGCAGGAGCGCTGGGCTGTGCTGGGAGCGCCCGGCAGAGCTGGCCCCCGGCCCTCGCGCTGACGCCGTCTCTGGCAGGCCAGAGCCAGCTGGGCTGGGAGTGCACGAAGCCCCGGCGGTTGCAGTGGACGTGGCTGGGCCACGCCGAGCTGCGGTTTGGAGACTGCGTCCTCCACGTGTCCACGCTGCAGATGTACATCCTGCTGTGCTTCAACAGCGCCGAGGTAGGAGCCGGGGCCGCGGCGGGGCGAGGGAGGCGGCGGATGCCGGAGCGTGGCGTGGCCGTGTCCTCCCTTCTGCCGGGGTCTCCGGCGGTCTTTGGGGCTGGACCTGCGGCTGGTGGGTCTCGGCTGGCCGTTCCCCTCCCGCGCTCTCCTGCAGGAGGTGGCCGTGGAGGCCCTGCTGCAGGCTACGGGGCTCCCCGCTGACCTGGTGCACCACGCGCTGACGCCGCTGACCCACGGCGAGGGCGTCCTGGTGCAGAGCTGCACGCCGGGAGGTGAGCGTGGGGCTGGGGCACCCCTGGGGGGTGCTGGGGTAGGGGAGGCGAGTCTGTCTGCCGGTGCGTGGGTGGCTGGGTTTCGGGTCTGCGCGTGGGGCTGGGGACCGGGGCCAGGGGTTGTGCGTGCGGCTGTCGCTTGGGGGGGCCGGGGATGGGGCTGACCCCTGCGAAGGCAGCAGTGGGAGGCCCGCGGTCGGGTCCGACAGCCCTGCGGGGGTCCTGGGGCTCCTTCAGGGCCCATCTCGGGGCTCGGCTGACCCTGGGTCGGGTGCTAGCTCCAGGTGCGCTGCGGCTGAACCAGGCGGCCCTGGCCCGTGCCTCTGGCCGCCACCTGAGGCTGCTGCCCCGGCAGAGGTACCTGCGGGCAGAGAGGGCTGACGTCAGCGCCCTGGAAAGGAAGAGGAACGTCCTCTGCTGCCTCATCACCCGCATCCTCAAACTGGAGAAGCAGCTCCACATTGACAACCTGGTGTTTAGGGTATGGAGGGCTCAGGGGGGTGGGCAGAGAGGGGCCACCCGGGTGCTGCGCCGTGCTGCAGCGTATGGCTCCCTTGCTGCTGTAGGTGATTGATGCCTGCCAGAAGGGTGAGCTGGGGCCAGGGCTGCGATTCCTGAGCTTCTGCTGCCACAGCGTGGATGTGCTGTCCTGTGTCCTGCACCTGCTGAACCAGGGCTATCTCCGGCGCCAGGAGGAGAGGCCTCATGTCTTGGAATACATCTCTGCTGAACCCACAACACCCCCTACCTCCCAGGTCCAGCCCCAGGTTGCCTTCCAGACTGTAGAAATCAAGACAGCAGCAAGCCCAGCCTCTGCTGAAAAGAGACAGACTTTTTCCACCTTCAGGTAGACAAGGACCTGGCTGGGCTGAGTCGAGCCTGTCTCTTGTGGGTTTTGTTTTAAATAAACGAGCCAAGCCCCACCCAGGCCCAGGTCGTAGTCTGTCGGAGAGCTCAGCTGGCCCATGGCATGGAACATGGTTCAACAGCCCTGAGAGCTGTGCTTGCTGGAGTGGTGGTAGTAGCCGCACCCTGCCCCTACGCGTTCTCTCCTCAGGCATGGAGGGACACACACACGCCCCTGCCGTAATGGTACCAGCATTAATTTATTAAAATTAATCCCGAAAAGTAACCGTACAATAAATTTAAAAAAAATAGAATCTTGTAAAAAAAAAACCCAGGTGCCCCCATGCCACACCTCCAGCTGGCAGCACCGTGGGGCAGGGCTGGTCGGGAAGGGATGGGGAAATGAGGGGGACAGCCTCAGCCGCGCTCTGCTCTGCCAGCCTTGGCAGCAGGGCTGCAGGGGGACTACAAAAGCCGCTGAGGCTCAGCCCTGTGGGGCAGGGCCGGGCACAGCAGCGTTGAGGCTGGCAGTGGGGCTGGCAAGGGGCGGTACAAGGTTGGTGGGCCCTGCATCCCCCCAGGAGCAATCCTGCTGGCTCCAGCGCTGGGGAACATGCCTGGGCCCAGCCCAGCTGGGGCCCCGGCTGGCTGGGGAGCTGGCCTGGCAGGCATGTCAGGGGGGAAAAGTGGGGCCCAGAGCCCTTTCTGGGTCCCTGCTGGCTGGTGCCAACCCTTGTCCCAGGCTGCTCTTGGGGGTCATGGGAGGCAGATGGCGTGGTGCCCTGGCTGGTGTTGGAGGGTGCACGGACCCGGTCTCACTGGCCTCACCTTCACGGGTCTTGGCCCACAGGGAGCGGTGCGGGTGTGTTATCTCCCTCTGCAGAGCAGGCAGGGGCTGGGCCGCAGCAGAGAGGGGACAAGAGCAAGTCTGTCTCTGTCTCCCTGTCTCCTCCTGCGACCCTCCGCAGCTCCATCCCTGGGCAGCCCCTGCGTCTCACACGCTCTTTGAGTAGCCAAAGATGCCCACAGGGAGGTACTTGACGTGCGTTGGCCACTGTGCCGCCAGCTGGAAAAACTTCACATCGTTCCACTCCACCCCATCTATGGAGACTGAGGGGAGAGGGTGCAGTGAGGTGCAGCCCTGCCACAGGCAGCCTGAGCTGCTTCGTCTGCTCCCCCCTCTACAGCCCCGTGGGGCTTGCACCTCACCTCGCAACATGGTGTTCTGGTGCTTGGCTGTGCAGATGAGGCGTGTGATCCCTTCGATGACCTGGCTTTTGGGTTCCAAGTCCTTCTCTTTTGGTTTCTTGCTCAGGAACATCACTGGGGTCCGAGGACAGACAGGACCAGTGTTAGGATATCCCCACCTGGCCCTGGGTGGGAGCCCTCACCCCAGGGCTGGCTGCACTGACTGGCCCCTGCTGGGCCGGGTCTCAGCCCTGCCCTCCTGCGGGCTCCCCCCCCTGCCCTTTTTGCAACAGACTGTGGCCCCCACAGTCCAGAGAGCACCCCAGGGTGGGCTTGGTTACCTTTCTTGTTTTTCTCCTTGGTGACCACGGTCATGGCCATGGTGCTCGGGGGCACCAGCTCCCCCGTGCCGGGGATGCGGCTGACCTGGAGTGAGCGGAAGTTGCTCTTGAGCGTGTTCTTGATACCCGTCTCCCGCTTCTCGCCCTCCTTCTTCCTTTCCAGCCCTTGTGTTGTCCAGTAGTCCACCTGCAGGCCCATCACCTCCACACCGGGGCTCAGAGACCTGGGCAAGACGGGCAGCAGCGTGGAGCACGCAGCCGCACACTGGCCCGATAACCCCGGGATGTGGCAACCTCGCCAGCGAGCACCTCAAACCCTCCCACCCCGCCACCCCCAGCACCCACTGCCTCAGACTGCGTGAGGCTTCCTTACCCGGCACCTGAGAGGCCACTGCTGACGGATGGGGATGGCGGTGGGGTGCTCACGGTCTCCTTGCCATAGGGGGCTGCTCCACCTGCGGCTGGCGCTGAGCTCAGCAGGGAGGGGGTGCAGACTGTGGCATCATCCGAGTCCACTGGGGAGGAAGAGTGTGGGTCGGTGGGGGGGGTTGAGGGGTACCAACAAGGGCCTCCACGCAGTGGAGAAGGGAGCCAGGGACTGGGGGTCCCCAGGGACTCACCAGAGGCGCTGAAGGACTGCTCCACCAGGCCCACCTTCACCACCTGCAAGGACAGATGAGTTAGATGATCCCCAGCATCAGCAGGGCTGTGCACTTCCCCTCTCCGCCCCCCCCAGCCCCAATTGCCTGCTGGCCCCTCAACGCACTCACCCCCACAAAGGGTACAAACTTCTGGCAGGAGTCCTCGTCGGGGCTGCACATGGAAGAGAGGCTGGTCAGGGTCTGGGTGTGCTGAGCACCGTGTGCCATACACCTAGCCTTGTGGCCCAGGGACCCCCGCACTGGCTGGGGCCAACGCTGGCTCACGGCCACTGGGACAGTCTGCTCTTGCCCTCCCTCCCATGGGACCCCCTGTCCCCGACATGGCAGCACAGGGCACACTACACAAGGAGGCAAGGAGTCGGCCCCTCCAGTGCTGGGAGAGGGCTTGCATGCGGGAGGGCAGCCCTGCCCCGCTTTGGGGTCACGGCTCCTCTGCACGGCAAGAGGGATGGACGCACATGGGGAGAAAGGGGGGGGGGGGCCAGGCAGCGGCACAGCAAGCACAAGCCAATACCTGATATAAAAATCAAAATAGAGACTTCTCTTCCTTGGGTGCCAGAAACCAAGAGAAGGGAAAGGTGAGAGCGCAGCTGAAACACGAGCGTCAACCCCTGGGCAGCACAGTGCCAGCTCGCGGTCCCCAGCCCAGCCCAGCCCTGGCAGCCAGTTCCCACTGCTGGGGGCTGTCACAGCCCACAGCTACTGGAGGGGCCGAGCGCATCAGGGGGTGGCAGGGGAACGGCGCTGCAGGCCTCTCACTGTGGAACCCCAGCTCCCCTCAGCACCACGCTGCTTGCCGGCGGAGTAGAGCACGAGGCATCACTCGCCTGTCCCCCGTCTCCCACAGCCCTGGCTGAGGCCACACAAGGCAGGACAGGTTCCCCGGGACCACACTCACCTCTTCTGCTTGTACGTCAGCATGGCCTCAGAGATGGGGAGCTGGTGAGAGAGGCTGGCTCCGGCGATGAACTGGGCGACGCGGCCCGCGATGTCCACAGTGTCTGCGGGCGCAAAGAGCCGTGAGGGTCTTGGTGGCAGCTGGGCTCCCCTTCGAGGCGCTGCTGGCCCCAGCCTGCCCCGCTCCTCACCTGCGATGGGTGGCTCAGCCCTGCTGAACAGCTCCCGCCATGCCGTGTCCAGGAAGAGAGTGCTGTATTTGTTATCCACCGAGGCCAGGTACTTGGCCAGAGGGTGAGAGCCTGCGGGTGAGAAGGGCGAGATTGGCTCCAGGCAGGGGAGCCCGGGATGGTGGGAGAGGACAGCCCTGGGGTTCGGCTCCCGGTGGCTCTCACCCAGTGGCACAAGAAGGAAGCGAAGGTAGTTGAGCCAGTCGGGTGTCTTGCTGGCCAGCTGCTCCACGAAGAAACGGAGGACAACGCTCAGGTAGCTCTGGTCGCCCGCCACCACAACCTTCACCGGGGGAGGCATGTGGGAGTTACAGTTACAGCTGCCAAAGGGAGAGAAAAGGAGACTGTGAGGGACACGCAGTGGCTCAGGGGGCAGGGAACGTGCCCTGCCGAGCCAGCTGACCCAGCATCAGAAACCCATTGCTGACAACTTCCAGCTTGCTGAGCGCTGCCATGGGCACAACCAGCCCTGGGATCCCCCGTTTTCCCCAGGGCCTATACCGGCTCCTATAGTTGTGTCCACAATCCCAAAGGGTCCTAACAAGCCCTGGGGGAGCCAGGGCCCTTCCCAGCCCTTCTCTGCAGTCGTAGGAAGCTGCCAGGCCGAGCCCAACCCATACTCACTATCGCTGGATGCGGGAGACAGTGGTGTTGAAGGCTGCCTGGATGTCCGCCACGGAGCAGGTGGATACGACCAACTGCTTGTGCGCCTGGAGCTGCTCACTCACGTACTGCCAATGCAGAGAGCTTGGGTTAAGGTACCCTGGGGTGGGGGGCATGGCTGTGCTGGCCAGCACCAGCCCATGTCTGCCCTGGCCCCCGTGCCTCCTGGAATAGAGCTGGGGACCCTGTCGCCACCCATGCCTGTGCAGGGAGGCTGAAACCACCAGGTCATCCCTGGCTGCATGCCTGAGCATCCCTGCTCCTCCCAGCTCTGCTCCAGGGGGCTGGCTGCACTAGCCCCCTGCTCTCGCCTTTGAGCACAGCAGTCACCACCCTGCGATGGCAAGAGCAATTCTGTCCCAAGAACCAGGCTGTGCTCCTTGAGAGAAAGGGTTTGGTCCAGGGACCCTCAGATTTAAATCCTGCTGTCCCACAGCAGGGCCCAGCTCTAGGCTCAGTCCCCCTCTGCTCATTCCTTTCTCTTGCTCTCTCCCACTGTGGCACTGCAAAATCCTTCTGTGCCTCTTCAGGTGTCTGCGTGTAACTGAACAGTGGTAAAACAGGCAGTCATGCTAGACAAGGGAGCTTAGAAGATGCCATGACAGCAGTGTCTGGAAATGGGCATCGCTCCTTTTTTCCCCATCAGCACAAGAGCTAGAGCAGGAACATGCCGAGGATTGCACGGCTTGGGTCAAGACTCCACCACCTCTCACTGAGAAGCCCTTTCTTCTGCCACAAAGCCCTCCTTGATTTTCCAGCACTTTCTAGATGTCAGATGTAGCTGCAGGATCCCAAAGGGGTCTCGCCTGTGCTTTATTTAACTGCTGTTTGCGTGTTTGCACACACATACATGGCCCTGCTCACCTTCAGCAGTCAACTCCATGCATGGGGGAGGCAGGTGCTCGTCAGGGGCTAGGTCCGTCCTCACACGGACGCGATGGTGACCAGCATGAGGCAGGAAAGCCTCACATGCCTCCCTGCCCAGAGATCCCAGCTCTGACAATGCAGTTAATGCTCCCTGGGAGCGGTGGGCTATGCTCTCCCATCTCTGAGTGGGAAATGGCACCTCTGCTGCTTCCCAGGGCCTGGTGGCAGAGCAGAGGGAGTCTGGCACCTCTGCCAGGGCATCCAACAAAGCTCTGACCAGTGCAGTCACTGGGAGCCAGGACCAAACAGTGAGGGCACAAGGTACAGTCCATTAACCAGCCTTCCTGGGACTGCTCAGGGCATCGTGCTTTGAGGATCCAGCAATGCTGGTGTGTGGCATGTGACAGAGAAGACGTGCCAGAGTCTTGTGCCTGTAGCTCAGCACTGTGAAAATGCACTGTGTCCCCAGAGGAAGGGCCACCCGGGGGAGAGGAGGGCACAGCTGGTGCCAGTTTCCTTAGGACACCCTGCCGTGGTTGGGCGAATCCCCTGGGATCCTGCTTACAGCTCCCCTCGTGCACCCGGCTCCCGTCACACCTACTCACCTGCCCTTGCCACTCGGCGACATTCACCAGCACAATGCTCTCAGGGAGCTGCTCGTCTGAGACCAGGATCTGGTTCAGCTGATCATAAACAGACTTTCGGGGCACCTATGACAGCATCACCACGAAGGTTAATGCCAACCAGCTGCCTTGGCTGCTCTGCCCATGGCTG
The DNA here is from genome assembly GCF_000737465.1 of Haliaeetus leucocephalus. Classification (NCBI taxonomy): domain Eukaryota; kingdom Metazoa; phylum Chordata; class Aves; order Accipitriformes; family Accipitridae; genus Haliaeetus; species Haliaeetus leucocephalus. The sequence continues at coordinate 7,292,349 of NW_010973013.1, read as the reverse complement.
AAGGGCTCTCGAGTGAGAAGCCTCCGGGTGAGGTGGCTTCCAGGGCCTCACCTGCGTGCTGTGCCATGAGTCTGGAGAGCTCTCGCTGTCCAAGCTGCTGGCGCGGCCACCCTGTCCCTTTGAGCTCTGCCGGTCCTTCACAGAGGTGCTGCGGGGACGCCACAACTGCTTGCTGTCTGCCTTACTGTGAGCGAGAAGCAGGAGAGGCAACACCGTTGAGGAAATCCCATCTCCATCAACCCCCGCTCACTCCAGAGAGACAGTGTGAGCCCTCTCAGCCCTGGCATGGGGCACAGACCCACCTTACCTGGGGGACACGGCACTGGGGAGCTCGGCTTTGGTTCCAGGACCCAGCTGGGCCAGCCTGTCCACGCTGCCCTCCCTCGTGGCAGCCTCTGCGGGGGCCAGCCGTGAACATGGCTCTTCTGCAGCCAGCTCCTGAGGGCCACACACAATCATGTCGTACACGTCACTCTCCCTGCCCTGCTCCCTGCACCCATGGGTGCCCCCATCCAGGATAAGGCTGGTGGCCCTGCTGGAGAGCCAAGGCTGCAGGGCCTTGAGGGGGCTGGGCTGCATCTTCTGCAGACCCTAACCCTGCTCTCCAGCCCAGTCTACTTGTCCCCCCCCAGCCCTGCTCCCAGGCTGGTGGGCACCCCCGGTACCCCAAAAAGCAAGGTGGGGTCTGAGGGAGCTCCAGCCCTATTCCACATCCCATAGCCTGGACTCACCACTGCAGGGATCTCCACCCCTGGCTCTTCCTGCGGTCGCAGCACTCCCGGCTTCCGCTTGTCTGCCTCACCCTGGGGGACATGGAGTAGGGTCAGAGCAGGATGGAGCACCCCGAGCAGGGCAGCTGCCAGTGACCCATGCCTGGCCTCACAGAACACACGCTCCCACAGGGGAGCCCGACGTCCCCCTGGGACCGGCCCCAGAGGATGCCCCCCATCACTACCTGTCTGCCTGCGCTGGGAAAAAGAAGAGGAAAGAAGGGAAGGAGCAGCCCCAGGCAGGTGCTGCCAGGAGCTGTGGTCTCAGAGGGAGCTGCAGGCACTGCGGGGATGCTGGGCTGGCTGGGGAGGGAAGGGGGCAAGAGGTGGTGGTGGTGGTGGTGGTATAACTCACAGGGCTGCCCGACTCTTGATCCTGCCCTTTCTGGCTGTGCAGACTGCCGATCTCAGTCTGGGAACCAGAATGAGAGACTCCCTCAAAGAAACGCCTGCAGAGAAACAGACAGACGAACGGACGGACGGACAGACAGACAGACGGGAGAGAAAAAGGCAGGAATAAGAGAGGAACGAAGTCACCATGATCCCAGTGCACCCCCGCCAGCCTGTCCCAAGCACAAAGCACTGTGGAGAGGTCCCCAGTGGGACACAGGGCCAGACACCCAAGTGTCCGAGCAACTCACAGCCTAGATGCAGACCTGCCAGCAGACCGCCAGACCCACACACCATGGTCTGCTCAACAATGCTGGGTGCACGGACAGGATGGGGCCACCCCAGACCAACAGGACTAGACCTGTGACCCCAGTGAGTTGGAGGCAGGGTCCCTGTCTCCTAGCCAGCAACGATTTCTCTCTCAGGTGATCCCCCACCACTGCAGTGCAGGGTGAGGAACTGCCACCTTGTCCCATCTCACTGGTATGTGGTCTCTGTCAACACCGCAACTCCAATGTGCTGCTGAACCTCTCTGCCCCCTCTGCACCACCACAGCTTCCACAGATTTCTGCTGCCTTCCCTTCTGCTCCCCCTTTTCCAGGAAGAGCTCCTTGCTTGTGACTGCTGCTGCTGCACACTTCCAGCAGCAGCTTCCACCTTCCCTTTCTGCTTTCCCCTTTCCCAAGGCTCTGAAGACCACAGTATTGCACACAGAACCACACCTCAGGTAGCACAGCAGCACAGCAATGTCCTCTCTTGTTCCCCAGCACTTAAATTTGCCTTTTTTTAGGTCTCTGAGCTGATGTTTTGGTAGAGCTGCACCGTGCAACTCCAAGGTCCCATTTCCAAGTCACAATGGTCAACACAGGAACTCCCTTGGGATAGCAGGACTGGCTCTGCCACCACAGTGTGAGCTTCCACCTTTGTTTCCCCTTTTTCCATCCATTATTTATTTGCCAAGGACCCTCTCCACATCCTGTGGGCTGCTCAAAGACCAGTCTTTAGGAAACAAGCAGGCTTTATCACTGGATCTCACCTGTCAGCTTTCCCAGGACCCTTGCAGCAACTGCAGCCCATCTGCAATGTGTGACTTTCCTGCAGGAGATCTGAGCTAGCTTCCCTCTAAGCTGTATGCATGTATTTGCTCACTAACTCCCAGGAAAAGTTTCTCCTGATTTGCCTGGTGTGCAGATGGGGATACCAGATTGCAGGTTTCCAGGGACGGCCGCAGAGGCTTAGGATATAGAGCAGTTCTTCTGTTAGGACTCTGCTAGAGTTTCCATTGTTTTCCACTGTCCTCAACTGGAGGTATCTGCAGCTTTCTGCAGGATACCTACAGACCTCTGAACATCCTGGCTGCTCCTTTTACTGTCCTTTTAACATGTTTCCTTATTTGTATACAGCACAATGTGCTGCCAGGCACAACAGTGTTTGTCAGGTTCTTTGCTTTTACTGCTTCTACAAGGACATTTCACCTCAGTAAATGATGGCCCCCACCACAGAGCAGCAATTCAGAAGCAGTGTTTATACACTGGCTGGGGGAAGTCAAGGCTTGATTTTCTTCTCACTGGCTCCATGACCAGCTGCTTCACGACACGTTCATTTACCAAAGCTCCAGGTTTAGACTTGGAATTGTGCCATTGTGCCCTGGTGGGACATTTTCTCCAGGTCACACAGAGGTAAATGATGTCTCCTGTTATTAATATATTTCAGCTCTCTCCACCTCTCCAATCTCTGCTACGGGATCTCAGGCATTGTCACCACCCTGTACAGTCATTATTCTACACCTGCCTTTTCTCAGCCAGCAATTTCAATCCATACAGACTATGTTAATAACTTAAGAGTCAAACCAGAGAAATATGTACGTTTTCTAATAATTCACTCCCCAATCAGCATCTGTCCCACACTCCTCTGTACTGTCCCAGTAATCTCACCAGAACATGACATACCCCTGGTGCCATTGGCATCTCAAAAAGGTATCTTCATCCCCTCCTTTTTCTTAGACATTGGATGTGTCTAGATTGTATACACTTGGTGTGGCTTTCAATCCCTCATTTAAATGGGGCTGTCTCCCCCTTCCCCATGGAAGCTGTGTCTGTTTCTGTCCTCTCTCACTTGCATTTCAGAAGCTTTCTTCCCTAGAGGATATGTCACACTGAGCACAGAGCTCTTCTGCAGCTCTCAGCTTTCCCCGTTGCGCAGTTTAAAGGCTCTCCTATAGACATGATTGAGCCTGAGTCTCAGCAGGTTGAGATTTATGTAAATCCCAGCCCTTCTGCACAGCCTCCTTCTGTTTTCAATGAATTAGCCCCCTCTCCCCCACCCATTTTCCCAGTCACCTATGGAGACATTTGCTCCTTCACCTCTGATCTTCAATCAAAGGCTCTGACTGTTGAGGTCTTACCTAACAGCCTCAGCTCTAGCTCCAGTTTCACCCCAGTGCAGGAGCAGCCTACAGCTGCGTGGCCCCAACGGCTGATCAAAAGGATGGCTATCTGTTCCCAACGCCACTGGCTCAATCCAGTGCACCAGCCACTGCTCACCCTTAAGGGCTACTTTAATGCCCTTGCTCCACACAGACCTTCACAGTGTCTAGCAAGGCTGTCTATGACAATAAATAAATCCAACATGAGGATCACATCTTGAATTTACAGGCTGGACTGGAAGGTCATCCCCAGCTGAGAAGGCTATGCAGGGCCTTGGAACCATGCAGTCTACACTAAAGACCTTAGCAGTGAGGTCCCACACCTCCTTAGAAAAAGTACAGACCCAGTAATGTGACTGCAAGGGGATACACACTCAGCACGGCCAGAAACTGAGGCACTGGAGGGCAAACCAAGCTAGGGACACTTCATGAACAGGCTGAAAACCAGCCCAGGGCCCAATAGGCTGTCCTACCAGAGACAGCAGCAAACACCCAAGGAAGACTGTAACAGCAAGTGCAAGCACAAACCAGCAGTTCCTCTAGGATGCTCTCCCAATGACCAGATGTTCGCAAGCAGGCACTTGCAGAAGCAGGGCAGGGTCTTATATTTAAATACTCTCAATAGACTTTTACAGTTTACATAGTTTTACATAGTTTGCATGCATAAACCACTAACTGACCACAAAAAGACCTTCCTTTTTCTCCCACAGTGCCTTTGTTTCCTTTGATATCAGACAGACCATGTGAAACTCCTTCTGGAGTCCAAGCAGACCACCTAAGCAGCTCCCCCTTGCTCGCATGCCTGCTGTCTCCTTCACAACGACTTGTGGATTTGTGGAAAACACGACTGCTGTCATGTTCCTGTTTCTTCCCCAGTGCCCCATGGGTTCCTGAATCCAGCAGATTTAATTTCAAACAGTTTGCCTGCGGCAGACCAAGTCTGCTACCCCTGCTAAGTACCTTCAGCAGGGATTCCAACTAATCCAAATTATATTTAAATACCGAACTATAGAAATAATAATGACAAGTAAGCTTGGCTTGGCTAGAAGAGACCCAGCACACTGTGAGGCAGCCAAGTAGAAAGACAATAAAAGGCAACTTTCTCACAAAAGGACAGCACGGAAACAGAACAGCCATGAGCAGAGAGGCCAGGTGAATGCAGATCACATGGGAGAAAAGCCTGGTTTCACTGCATGGTCCACTGGAGACCTCTGTGCCAAGTCAGCAGGGCTTGGCAGAGCGAGTCAAGCCACTGGGTGCCTGGGGAATGGGATGAGGAATATCACTGATGGTTGCTAGCCACATGTCTCCACAAAGGGTCGGAATGCAGCATGCAGATCTCACAGGGACACAAGGACTGGCCTATGCAGTCACATAGTGCTCAAAAGACAGGCATGCTTCAGTGTGGAGAGCCCTGCGAAGGCCAGGACTGCCAGCAGAAAGATATGAGAGCTGGGAACAGTAGGGGCTTAGATCAAGTAAGTACTTTTCCAGCAGATCAGTAAGCATCAGATGCTCGTCTGGCAGGAAATTAAATGAGACTAAATGTGAAGGAAGCCAGTTTTAATGGGCAGTTTTGAGTTTACTAAACAGGATATGCAACTGAGGAGCTCAGCGGTGCCAATAGAAGACGGCAATGGGAGTGGAGACAAGACAACGCCTGCATTAGCCCAAGCAACAGAAAGTGTCAGAGGGCATTTCTCCAGGTCCCATAGACTGCGCTGTTGGCCTGTGACTCCCTGCAACCCTTACCTCAGTGTGGGCTTGGGTGTGCTGTGCACACTTTCATTGTCCTCAATCTCTGGGCCGCTGTCACTGTTGTTGCACTCTTCCAGGCTGTCATAGAGCAAGCCCAGGTCTTCCTCCACCTCCTGGGTCTGGTCTACAGGGTCAGAGTCCAGGACCTGTGGGACCATGCCCAGAGGGCAATGAAGAGATACGGAGTCACCTGCATCCCAGGCCAGGCACATAAAAGCTCCCTCCCAGCCACAAGGCACACCACAGCACCGTTCCCACCTCAGGGAGCCAAATCCAGGCTGTGGAAGAAGCAAGTGACACTGTCATTGGGCGAAAGGAGGGTGCCATGAGCATGACATCCGAAGCAGTCTCAGACACCCTTCATACTTACTAGGAGTTAAGACACCTGGGAGGACCTTCACAGGCTGTGCTGCACACTCAGTCCAGGCTCCCAGCCAAAGCCAGCTACCCACAGGCTGATGTTAGCCTGCTCTCATTTGTGAACAGGATTGACCCTGCAATGCCAGCTCCTGGGGCAGAGCCAGTCTATGACAGCACCCTTCTTCCCCCGGCCCCTCTCCCCAGCAGGAAGGTGTTTTTTATTTGAGCATGAGGCTCAGAGCTGCCTTCTTGGGGTAGAAGGCTTTGGAAAAGCCAAGGCCCAGTCTGTGCCACACAGTGGTCTCACACCACCTTTAACACCCCTGAGCACCTGCAGCTCATGCCTTGTGCTCCCAGTGAGTGAGAACCAGCACTCTGACACCTACACATCTGCAGGAGACACCACCAGGTGGGACAGCCTTCCCACTTCTTACCTCCTCCGTCACTTTAAACCTCTTCAGCAAAGCCACAAATTTCTGCTTGAAGTTTGGTTGCTAAAACAAAACAAAGGAAGAAAAAAGATCAGCAAATCTATCAAACCGTGTTACAAGATGACTAACATACAGGCCACGGTTGCACACTTTAACATGCCATCAGCTCCCTTCTGGGTCCACAGGCCCAAGGTCAGCTGTGACCTCCCTTGCTCTTTAAATTTGCTGTAGGATTTGGACTAAATCCGGACTCCACAAGAAACCACTGTATCTGGGAATGAGGGAGGGTGCAAGGACTCAGTCTCTGCTATGGGCTGGAATAGCACTTTCTCTCCATTTATATCCCCTTTCTCCCCAGACCACCTGGTTGAGGAATGCTGCTTTCAAGCAAGAAAAGATAGGGGACAAACTCAGGAAGAAGGTGCCCAGGGACCTGCAGGGCTGAAGCAGCTGGGAACAAGGAGATACTTGGAGAGCAGGGGGCTGGCAGGGCAGCTCCCCACTTCTGCTGACAGGCGGAGGAGCTGCTAATGGTTCACCCTTCCTTGTGCCAACCTTCCCCTTCCTCAGAGAGGGAAAGAGAAGAGACCATGTCACAGCAGCAAGTCAAAACTGTGTTGTACATAGATCATCACTGATAGGAATCCAGGCTAAATACAGTACGGACTGTGAGCTGGGGTACAGCTCTGAGCAGCAAGCTAACTCATTAATGGCAAGAGGTTTGCCCCTTCTTCTCAGAGCCAAGGGCTCTCTCCCCTGCTCTGCACCAGTGCCAGCATCCCCCCCAAACCCTCCTCACTCCCAGCAGGGAGGGGAGGGAGTGAATCCCTTCCATCCCTTTGATCACATTGTAAATGCTGATGTTACTCTGGTCATTGATGTGGTTCGGATCATTTTCCTCCTAGCCTTCTTGGTTTTCCTCAAGTCATCCTCTTCATCAAACAGATCCTGCAGGCAAAAGGTCACATCACATCAGAGCAACTCAGAGTGCAGGGAGCAGCATCTCCTAGAAGTTCCCCTCTCCCACACTTGCCCCCCATTTTGAAAAACTTTGGTCCACTCTGCTCCCAGAGTTTTGCTTCTCACTTCTCCCACCTCTCTATGCAGCTCCTTCTCCCTCTTTAGCACTGTCCCCCAGTAGACCTTCTTTCCCAGTGCCTCTGCCCTCAGGCCCCTCCAGAGGGACGTGTACCAGCAAGATTCAGAGGGGAGACAGTAGCTTTCTGCAACAGTCCTTGTTACAACCTAAAACTCTTCTCTCTGCACTCGCCAGCCTCCCCATGACCCATGTGTTGTTCTCCTGCTCTCCCCTCTCCAGGGTTAGCTCAGTGGGCACAGCACCTGCGCTCACAAAAAGTGTTCTTCCAGGGATCAGCCTCAACAACACACACAGCTCCCAGGGACATGGGGCCCTGATGCGTTAACCCTGCATGATGGGACAGGCAATGTGGAGGACCCTGAACAGGGGTTTGTCCCTGTGCTTGATCAGCATGCTACAAGTCTTTTTTGGCCTTAAGTGTAGGCACCACAACAAGAGGACAGCAAACAGCAGTGGCACAGCTCATCACAGGGCTGGGATGGGTCTGCCACCTCTAACTATTTTCAGACCCAGACTGTACTTCTTCCTAAAAATCTCTGTTCTCTCTCTGAGAAAGGGCAACCTCTGGCCTGTTATCACAGGGACATGGGAGAGAATCGTGGTGCAAGATGGAGGGGGGTCAGCAGGGGTTTTATGCTGCAGACCAGACAGCCCCAAGAACAGGTGGGTGAGACCTATGGCTCTCCAAAGTCCCTTGCCCCACCATGGACTTGATAGCAGTCCACAGTTCTTCCTGCTGTCAGGTATTGTAGCTCTCTGCCCTCTGAAACCATGACAAATGTTTATAAGGGAGATGAGAGAGCTCAGGGTGATCAAAACCCTCAACCCCTGACTGGCCCCAGAAATGGGACCAGGACATAAGCCACTTTGCCAGGCCTCCCTTACCTGACCCTGCACAGCATCATCGCTGGCTTCCTGCTCTGAGGAGAAGCTGTCATCCTCTTCTTCAGAGTAGTTATCAATGTCTGGGGAGCGATCTGAAAGCAGACAGTGCAGATGCCACAGCTAAGCATGACACCTGTCACAGCCCCAGTGAAATGATTGGTATTGCTGGCAGGCACTTGGGGACGCTCTCCGTTACCCATGTCCTGTCCCAAATGCTTGCCTTCAAGTCTGTGATGAGCACTAACACACCTGAAGCTTTGATTTTAGGACCTGAGGGGACGCTCCCGTCCTCATGGTCAATGGGCTGACTGGACAAAGAGTAGATGCTGATTTCAGCCACTCGGATGTTCACATCCTTCATGTTGCTGTGGAGGCCCAGAAGCTGCCCGCCATCCGTCGGGTGCTGCATCACCTAGACAGACAGACAAGCCCCCTGCCAGGATGACACAATGGCAGCTGGCAGCCCACCCCCTCTGTCTTACAGCTAGCCAACAAGACAGAGCACTCACAGCACCGAGCGCCAGCCAGCCAGCCCAGCTCCCTTCCCAGCGCTGGCACAGGGAGGCCGTGCAAAGCTCCCCTCTATTCCCAGCACCCTGTACCTCGGCCATGTTAATGATGCCCACTGCAAGGGTCTTGTAGCCCAGGATCGTGCGGTTCTTGTATCTCTTCCTCCGTTGCAGCATGATCTGTAGTTTGTTGCCATCTCTCTTGAGGAAGTGTGGGTACTGGGGAAGGGAAGCACAGGAAAGATAGCAGCATGAGGGCAGGGCTTAGCGTGACACACAGGTAGAAAACTCTTCCTCAGCGCTGATGTACAGCAAGACCTGACCTGCTGAGCTTTGAGGTGCCCCTCAAAGCCCACCTGCACACCACATCATCCTCCAAATCCCCATGCCCAGCAAAACAACCCCCTGGAGCAATGGAGCAGCCAGCCAGCAGCAGGATTCTGTGCTGTTATGATCTGAGCATGGGCAACCACAAGAGGCCCCTCCTCAGAGGCTACCCCCTTCACACTGAGCTCCCAAAGCCGTGCTTGCAGAGAAATGCCAGATGAGGGGAGCACCAGGGAGCCCAGGGGACCAGGCAACACAAGGTACCTGCAGTGAGAAGGTCAGCTCCAGCTCGGTCTCCATCAGGCCACCAGGCGGGAGGACGTATTCATTTGATCTCAGGACTCGCTTTGAACCCTACAACAAGATTGGTAGATGCACACAGCTAAGCTGGAGCAGCTTGGCCACAGACTCCACTTGCATCACACACACAAGTCAATGGTGTTGACAGTCCACAAGTAAAAAGCCAGTGCCTTGACTCTGTTCTGTTCCACCTCGCAGAACCACCTTACACACGCCAATCAATGCTTCGCAAAAGCCTGCAGTTTCTCCTGAGTTTCCAAAAGCCCCTTCTCCTTGCCCACCTGCCAGGGAGCACTTGGTCCTCCAAAACCTGCTCTGCTCAATCTGGCTCCTTGCACCTGAAGCCCACCAGATGTTGTGGAGGGGGACACTGCTAGACCCAGAGGGAGCCATGCATACAGCACCAGCAGGGGAAGGAAAGGGTCGCGACACGCTGCCTAGCCAGGGAAGGGACAGGTCCTGGAGCACATCTCTGCCACCCAGCAGACAGACCCAGTGCAGACCCCTGCCCAGGCACAGCTGGTAAGATGGCTCTGCTGGGACCAAGGCAGGATGTCTCAGGGGAACAGGGATCCCCCCACTTGCCTAGCTTGTGTCTCAGAAAACTCCTCCTTGTCTTTTCCTTGGGCAGCAGTCCTTATCTCTCCACATATACAAATGTTTTTTTGCCCCAGGAGGACAGTAAGAGAGGCACTCTAACCACGTGCCCACTCCAACTCTTTCCTTTACTTCTGTCCTATCTTTAATATCTCTATGGCTTGGCTGCTGACAGAAACACTGAATGACTTCAGGGATGAAAAAAGCTGTCTGCATGCACCAGGCTCTCTCGGTCACAGGGTGGCACAACGCACAGACCTCCCAAAAGGCCCATGCCCTCTAGCTGTGTCCCTGCAGGGCTGTGGGACCAGCTCCAAGCATAAAATAGCCCATGATGGTTCCTCACTCTCTCCTGCCTCCCTGTGAATGGGCCAGCAAGCTGAGACATTGATTCAGGGAGGCAACAGGATAGGCCAGTACAGCTGTTCTTGCAAATCAGTTACCATTGCTTTTGTGAGCCCTCCTTAATTTAAACTGTGGAGTAGCAAGCAGATGGGTCAAAGCTAACCAAATAGGCACAGCAGTTAAAAGGAACTAGGTCCCACCTCATATATGTTGCCCCTTCCTTCCCAGGACCTCACTGCATCCCCACATGCTTCCCAGCTTGATCCTGACAGATGCCTTGGCCAGCAGGATCCTAAGCTGGCCATGGCCAGAGACCCTTCGGCAACTTAGGCAAATCCTAGATTTGGCTGATGTTCCATGAGGTTAGAGCCCCCAGCTCTTCATCTCCACTGCAACTTGGACAGCAGCCCCAGAAGTCATGACAGGAGCATGCAGGTGGCACCGTAAAGGAGACCACAGCTACATCCCCTCTGCAATCAGAGAGAATGACAATGGGCACAGGCATGTTTCAGCACCCAGTGACCACCAAGGAAGCTTGCTGACGGGAACTTCAGCAGGGTCCAGCAAGCCTGGACGGCACTGATATAAGGCCTTTCTTGGACCTCTTGCATGCTGGTGTTACCCATGCTAGCAAGGAAAAAAACCAAACAACCTATAGAAGGGAGGCAAGAAAGGCCTCCGTGTTTTGCAATGATGCAGCATGACAGTTCTCACTGACACCGACCAAAGACAAGCTCTAGTGAAACAGTCTTCAGTTTTCAAGAGGCCAAGTCTGAGCTGTCTGCAACATTGATCCCAGCGACTGTGCTGGGAGTGAGGCTTTCCTGTGAAACCTTTTCCTAAAACTGAAAAGAGGCAGTGGAGCTCATCCCCTTCACCATCTGTGAGCTTTCCTGGCCAAGAATGCACTGACTCTTCCTTCCTGAACTCTTCTTTAATAAGAGATGATAGGTGGTCACTACGACAGTGACCATTTACTTTAGCACATTTACCATTTGCTGTTTGTTGCAGAGAGATTATCCACCAAAGATTCGTTCTTTCATCAAAATACACATACTGCTGCAATTATTCCTCCTGAAGATGCTATTTCTGGGGACAGAGTTACAGCAAAGGAAAAGGTGAGGACAGCCTGGGTGGTGCGTCCAGCGAGTGAAGGTTTCATAAACATTGCTGTCCTGTGTGTTACTGTCATTTACCACTATGGAAGTTACACACCCAGCTCCAACGCTAGGCATTGGCCCTCAGTGAAATGCCGGTGCACATCCACGTGGCATTGCAAGGACTGCGACAAAGGCTGGCTCATTATCGCAACACAAGCAGAAGGGAGCAGCAGCAGTGCTCAGAGACCCCTAAACAGCAGCACTTTTTAGGTCCGGGCCAGTTCTTTATGGTGCAATGACCTGGCTGAGCTCAAGCCCTAGGAGATACCTGGCCTGTGGGGTCACATGAAAGGAGAAAGATCATAATGTCTAAGCTCACAGGACCAGCTCCCAGGGCATCATGGAGCATAGCACTTCGGACATGGAGTAGAAAAAGGGCTAGGCAAATGTGTGAGGTACAGGCCTCTCAGCAAGGCAAAGCCACTACCTAAAGCTCAAGTTCAGCCTGCAAGGTACACTAGGTTTCATGAAATGGATGGCACTCACATATCCAGTAGGAAACACTAAATCACCTTCAGGAGCAAACCACAACCCAGCAGAAACTAGCATTGCTCCAATGAAACAGATTAGAAACTAGCATCTGGGGGCTACTACCTGCCTATCAGCAACAGGGTGTTAAGAACAATTTGGGATTTCCAGTAAGGTCAACACAAACTTCATGAAGTTCAATAAAGGCAAAAGCAAAGTCCGTCCCTAGGACATCCCACAACTTTGCTGCCTGGGAAGAACCCCAGACAGCAGGACAAGCTCTGCAGAAAGGGCCAGGGGGGATTCTGGGGGACGTCAAGGTAACCCTACATCGGCAGCATGCCCTGTTGCAGCAATGACACCAATCTTGGCCTCAGCAAATGTGCAGGCAGAGAAAAGGGATTCCTCCCCTCTGTTCAGCACTGGTGACACCACAACGGGATTCCAGAGGCCAGTTTGGGCTCCCCAGTACAAGACAGACATTGACAAAGTGCAGCAAGTCCAGCAGAAGACATCAGGATAGTCAGGGGCTGGAGCACAGGACATACAAGGAGAGGCCAAGTAAGCTGGGTTTGTTCAGCTGGTAAAAGAGTGGGCGAAGGGGTACTTAATAGCTGCCTACAGACACTTAGCAGAAGGGTGCAGAGAAGACAGAAGTGAATTCCTCTCAGAGGTGCACAGGGACAGAGTGAGAGGCAAGGGGGATGAGCTGGAACATGGGAAATTACCATTAGATGTTGGGGTTTACTTTTTTTTTCTCTATGAGTACAGTCAAACCTTGGGACAGGACACAGAAAGACCAACGATTCTCCATCCCTTGACAAACTCAAACCTCAGCTGGACATGGCCTTGAGCACTTGATGTAGCTCAGCTATTCTGCAATTCGAGTAATATCAGGCAAGACCAATTTCTCAGCGGAACAGTTGAGTATCACCATCAGTACTACAGGAAAACTTAACATCAGACTGTTACAGTGAAGATCATGACAAAGACTGTCAAGGAAGTGAAAAGCAATAGGGAGAGCTTGTGGTCACAGATCTTCACTAGCTAACAGACTGAAAATATACAGGAGCTTTCACTACTATACACAGGCACATGACGTCCAGGTCTGGTTTGCAAGGTACAATCCCCAATTTCAGGTATAAATCTGTCCTGATGGGTCTTGTTTAAAACACAGGGTTGAGGCTAGAAGAGCATACTAAACCTGGAAAAGGAGAGAGAACTAACATAGTATGGGAGACCAGACCAAGGCAGACAGCAAAGCACTACCCAGAATTCAAGCTAAACGTGCACTTGGGAGAGAATAGCCCATTAAATATCATCAGCAAATTTAGTTATTTAGGGGGTAGCTGGGATTACTCAGGCAGGAGTGGAAAATCCTACAAGTGGTTGCAAAAAAATTAGAAACAAAGCATGAGCGAGGTGTAGACAGAAAACTCTGCATGTACTTTCCATGCATAGCAAGAAGGACCAAAAAATCCGAGTTCCTGCAGGGAGCAGGGCCAGGGCAGGCCTGGCAGAGGCAAACGAGCTTCTCAGCCTGGCCTCTTCTGTAGCACACGTTCTGGTTTGCTATGTAGGGGCTGCCAGCATCATCCCTCTACAGCAGCACCAAGGGTCGAACCTGAGTCACCAGCCACATTCTGCAAGCAGCTGCAGGAGGATCTGCACCCCTCCCACAGCACCTGTCACAGAAGCTGAAAGTTCTGGGAGTGCTGGGGCTTGTTTTCTTCTTTCTTTGATTGTTTCCTCTATTCACAGCTCAAGAGTGGGTGTTTCTGAATTATAGTAAGTCTCTCTGCTGAGAGGGAGCACCATGCTTCCCTTCACACCATAATCAGTTACAATGCCAAGACAGATAGCTGCACCTTTACGGAGCTGAGCCAGGCACAACTGAATCTCTTAATACCATGCTGAGCAATATACAGAAGGAAATGCTCTATGACATTTCCAGTCTGTTAAAGCAAATAATGAGGGATAAGGGTTTAAAAACCATTCAAGTGATACAAGTTCCCTTTTTCACAGTAGTTCAGACTTTATCTCACTGGAAGCCACTGAACGTTAAATATTCAAATCACCTCTGGGAAATGGGTATGTTCTGTAGACATAGAAAACTCCCTTATTCCTCTGACAGCAGTCAAAGGTTCAGATGAAGGAGCAGGTAACAGCTCATGCCACACTCGGAAGCTGCCTTTTAAGACCAGAAGGGCACGATCACTGTGAGGAGGAGATCAGATATTCTAGACAGGCTTACACTATCCTTTGGGTCACGTACATTCATTGAGCAGAGTGTGTCCAGCACTGGGGCTGTTGTCTTAGTGCCAGCCCCACTCAGGCAGGATCAGAGCTCTGTATCCATGCAACCTGCCTTTCAGAGCAGCAACTTCCTGACAGGCAACTTCCTTAACCCAACAGAGCTACTACTGAAAAGAAAATATAGCTCCCCTTTCTACTAGTCCCCAGCTGCCCCCTTGGGAACTTGCAGGTCCTCCACAAATTACATGCATCAGCTGTTTCCATCCAAAAGATGGAGATGGCAACACTCACTGAGCAGCCTTCAAACAGCTTCTTGCTAGCGTGACTCATCTGTTACCTAGGAGAGGAGCAGGAGGGATAGATCCATCTGAGGCCATTCTGTAGGCAGGCTGCGCTGAAGCTGCCTACAGCTTCCATCTGCCTTCCAGGAAGGCTCAGCAGTCCCAGACCCTGCCTTTCACCAGGCAGGTGAAAGCAGCCTGGGGACGCACACAAATCCACCCCACTCCCACAGTGAGTGTCAAGCCACAGGGTAATGTGGGCAGAAGCATTCTCCTCCAGTTTCCTTCAGCTTCGCAGGTAGCCTACACCAGCATGCAGCCACGGGTATGTGGCCACTCAGAGAGGAAGTGACCATGTTTAAATTAAGACCCTGAATGCAGCCTCCATTCCCTGGCAGGGAAAGGAGGGAGCACTGCAGTGTAGAGCCTCTGTGGCCTCAAATAGTCACTGCTGAGGTCTGTTAATTTCTTTTGCCAACAGGGTGCAAGGCTGGCGTGTGGCAGGGATGGAGGTGATCTGTCTTAAAGAGCTGGAGTCCCACTGTGCAGCCTCTTTCAGTCTCACATTTGTAGTGCATGAGAGAAGGGGCAGTTGAGGACATACATGCTCAGCACATGGCAGTCCCAGCATAAGGGGGGGCTGCACAGGAGCCCAAGGTTCCCCAGTCCAGAGAAGCACAGACATCTTGGGCCGGCAGTGCAGGATATAAAAGGAATGAGGGACCAGCCTAGCCCTCCCCACCATGTGGGACCCACAGCCCCCAGCTTGCTCCCAGCCCTCCAGTCCCATGTTGTTGGCACCTGTGGCCCAGCCTTGACTGCTGCCGCAATTTGAGGGGCCAGGCAGCTCGCTCCTGCCCAGGTTGTTCCCTTGCTAAGGCCTCCACCAAAGGAGCACAGGTCTCAGGGGTTTCGGGGCTGAAAGCCCAGTGCTTTCAGCTCTCCTGAATGGCACCATACACACAGGCCAGCAAAGTGGGACACTGACTAATAGTGTGTGGAGGACAGCATCCTCCTGCTGTCCTCACTCGAGTCCCTGGGTTTCACACATTTCGCTTTCAGTTCCTTCTGTGCAAGTGAATCAGGTCTGCCATGAAGGCAAACCCCAGCTCCCAGAGCTCCACTAATACTGCAGCTTCCAGCACTAATCCAGGATTTAGATCCTAATGTGTACAGCACAAAGAGCTCTGTGGGAGTGCAAAGCTGCTGAGCTCCCGCCCCACTGTGCTTTCAATGGGATCAGCAGCTTTTCTGCTAGCTGACAAGAACGAAAGAAGGACACCAGCATCCTAGCTGGGTTGGGGGAGCTGTGGTGAGGACAGTATACTCAAGAGGCATCTTGCTTCCATGGTGTCCTTTGGCAAGTGGAAAGGATGTGCCTGCACCCACAGGGACCCATCTCTTCACGACCAGCTGCAGAGAGGGAGGGAGGAGGATCACACATACCAGGATGGCGGCAAATTCCCTCTCCCCTTGGTGACAAAGATCCTCTCCCCTCCCCTCTGCCTGGTTCAGAGTAGAGGCACCAGGCCTAGCAGGGATGCACAGAGAAAGGGAGGGGACAGCAGAGGCAGCAGTGAGATCACACAGGGTGCAAATGTCAGCAGAAGTCATGCACAGAACCACTGATCCCTTGCACGCTTCCCTTCCCACCCTTCACTCCCCACGGCGGGGATCTGGATGGAGGGCACTGCCAGAAACCACCCAGCACTGAGCCTGTCTAAGGGGTCAGGAATGGTGGGGTAGGGGATGCCAAACTCTGAACAGCAGCTCAAGAGGAGGGCCTTGGCTGAGGCAGGCAGGGAAGCAAGACGCACTCTGTCCCAGTACAGAGGCCTAACCAAATTCATCCCTGATACAAACCAGCGCCAGGCAGCTTGCTGCTGTCCCTGGGGCATCATTCCCACCTGCCTGAGAGCCAAAGTCTCCCTAGGGGCTAACGAAGACGGAAGCAAGAGGTTGGCACAAGGCAAGGGACATGCAGACCAGCACTTCACAGAGGGCACAAGGATGGGCTTGCTACCATCAGGCAGCAGGAAGGAGAGAAGCCTACCTGAATCTTCACAGCGATAAGCACAGAGCTCAGCTCTTTGTCCAGCTCTTTCAGCACCGTGAGTTTCTTCAGGCGCAGACTGCAGAGCCTGTAAGACAGAGAGAATGGGACACATTCAGGCACCACCATCCCTGGGGCCCTGCCACATGGTACCCGGTGCTCGGAAGGCAGCCTGGATGCTTGGCCCAGCCGCAGGCACACGCTTGGCCGAGGAACACTGGCATTCACGCGCCACCAAGACAGCCCATTGGGGAAAAAAGGAAAGAAGGAAAATTAACAGAGCTAAAGCAGGCTTAAGGGATTAGCATGCAACAGGAAGTCCAACAGCAGGCCATGTGGTAAAGAGATCCCTTCCCAAGTAGAGCTGTTGCCAGCTCTGCTTAAACCTACCTTGGCCACAGTGCTGTTTATTTATAAACCAAAGCACTTAAATCCACTCTTATCCTGGACTTAGTTAAGGCAAATGTTCCCATGCAGACATCACAACTCAGCTCTTCTTTCGCACAGTACCACACAGAGCTGACTTGGGAAGCTGGGAGGCAGCAGCCCCGCAGGAAGCCTCATAGAGCAGAGCCACCCTGACAACCTCACATCCTGGGGACTCAGTCTGGTAAGTGGCACTTCCAGGAAAAACCCATGAAGGAGCCTGAGGCTGAGCGAGAAGAGCTACTTTTGCTGCTAGAAGCATTAGTCAGTGCCTGTGAGACAGCCAGCCACCCCGACCTCCTGCCTAGAAGCCTGCAGCAGGACTCCCATGGAGACTACTTGCAAGGAACTATGTGTCAGGGAGCCCAGGCCAGACACGTTTTTACAAGCAACACTGGCACTCTCATGTTTTGCAAGCTAGCCTCTGTGCTCCACGCTCAATGTCTGCATTGCTGCAGCCAGTGGTACCCAGGACTTTTGTAGATACCAGTGTGCTGTACCTGAGATTTAGGCCACCCTTCCTGAAGAACAGATGGGCTACTATCAAATACCTTTCTGTCTGACACACTGTGCTCTGAGGGCCAAATCTATTCCTCCTTGCCTTTTTTTTTTTAAGGGAAAAAAACCCTGCTCTTGCTATGCTAACATACAGCAACAGTGTAGAACAGCCCAGAGGTGGAATGATCCTGGAAAGGGAAAGACAGCCAGCCGTATTGCAGGACAGGTTTAGCGCTTAGCAAGCATGCACCTCCTACTATGCCCCTGCCCTCCCTGCTAAAATTATTTTAGCTTGTGCACAAGGTTTGCTGGACTGTGACTGCAACCCTGCTGCTCTGTCCTTTGTGTTTGGATAGCAGGGCATGGTGGAGACCAGAAGTCAGGAAGCTGGGAGCGCAGGCAAGCTCTGTCCGCCTCTTTGCCAGATGGCCTGGATTCCTTTAGCCAAAGCCCAGGGCTGCAGCCCCCTAAGCCCTCGTACCCTGTGCGCCCCAGCACTGCAAGCAGTGATCCCATCTCTGTCCACCCTTCCCCTCTGAGCCTCCGCTTGTAGGAAGGGAGGAAATCTTATCATCTAGGGCAGGCTTCTTGCTCCCCAGAAATACTTAGGCAAGGTGAGGAGTGAGCTGTGGGGAATGTGGCCAAAGACAAAGAGGCCACCTCTAGGGCAGGGAGGGCAGGACTGAGTGCTAGCCAGAAAGATGGGGTACAGCAACTACACCAGATGTACTAAGGAAAAGCTTGCAAAGAGGCTAAGCTTAGCTAACACCATCACTAACCAGTGCTAACTTTGAGTGTCCCTAGTCCCTAGACAAGCCACAGAGAAGAATGAGGCTTGAATGTATATGGCAAGGACAGAACATCTACTCAAATTTTCCATACAGCACTGATCTAGTCATGATAGTTACCTGAATGGAAAAGTTATCTCCAAAAGATTAAAACTTCCGTAAGGCTATTCAGTCTTAATCTGAGGATATTGAAAGATTATAATTCTACCTGGCAGTTGTTCTCACTGTAAAAACATGCTCCTTATCCAAACTAATCCACTCATTAGCTCTTCATGCTCCCCTCTGAGGCACTCAGGAGTCCTGTCATTACCTGGTATTTTTCCTCAGGGAAGACTAAGTGCATACTGATCAGCTCTGCCCACTTGGGCAGCTCTTTTATCTCTGATAAGGCACTTCAAAGCTTGTTTCTTCTCTTTCTACCCCTCTCCAGTTTTCAAGATCTCTTTTACACAGTGGGAGACCTGTATTCTGCCCCTGGTCCTTCCCATACCACATGTAGGAAGGTGGTTACCCCCTTCCACCCTCTGCTCTTCACCCCCTGCAGCACTCAGAAGATCTCACTAGCTCAGGTATAGCTTGTACCCTGCAACTCCAACCCCTTCTCAAAACAGTGCTTTCTAAAATACCACTATCCTTCCCACATTGATTAGCACACTTGTTCGGGAGTCTAAACATACTTACTTGCAGCACAAGAGCACACAATTTTTAAAAGGGTGCTCCCCAGCAGCTTGGCTGTCCCTGATTACCCTCTTTTGATCTGTTACTTAACCAATCCCTGCATCACCCAGATTTGTGTCACTGCTGGGTGTTTAGCGCCAGTACTGGACAGCAGTGGGTCTCACACTAATCCCTGCAGATCTCTATAGGACAGGATCGATCCACAGTGATCAAAACGGTACACCTCTCTGAACACTTCAGCCAAATCCCACAACAACTACCCCATGGTCTTGTCCAGAACTGATCACTCTGTGATCCCCTCAAGTCACTGAACTTTTTGGTAGATAAGTTATAAATCTGGATCTACTTGCTCATATAATTAAAAAGAATAAGTAGGAACTGCTCTTGAGCTGTGGAATTACCTCAAGGACTTCCTCTATACCGAGTTGTGGTGAACATGACCGTGTAACACTCTGAAAGCAACAGTGACTGACAGCAGTGAGGAAAATGAGCTCCAACAGGACAGTCTGACAGCATGCTGCAACTCCAGTACTCCTACACTCCACTACTGGTCATTTACTGGTGAGATGTACTCACCATTTCCTGGTATTATCTTCAAAAATGCTGCCTTCTTTCCATCACTAACTGGGATGGTCAGTCAGCCAAAAATTCCCTTTCCTGGTCATGGCTTTTTAAACATGCAACAAAATAAAGCAGCTCCTACTTTTCACTCATTCTGCTCTTCCTCCTTATTCAACCTGGTACCAAGCAGGACCACACACCCCACCACTGCTGCTGGCTGAGGAGGTACATTGAGCAGGCATGGTACATTTTTTCTGCTGGCACCCTGGGCTGTTCAGTGCTTGGCTTACTGACCACTGGTGAGTGACAGCTCATTCTCTGAGCAGGATTATTTTCCTGAACATTTGCACTGATTTCTTCAAGTGGCAGCAGCCAGGTTCCCTGGCTTTTGCCTGTAGCTCCCATGCCACCCACAAATGTTGGAGCACATCCACCTTTCCAAGCACTGGCCCTCCACGCACCCTTGTCAACACCACTGCCCTTACCAGATGCACAGTCGTGGGCTAAACCTTCAATAGCAGCCGTTTAGCAGCTCCTCAATATTTTTCCTGACTTTGACAGCTCAGGTTTGCCTTTCAAGGTGATCTCCACCTCTGAGACTGGACTTCTGGAGAGATACCAAATGTTCAGTGGGGCTCACAAGCTATGGGACACTCCTGCACCCCTGGTCAGTTGTTGTGCAGCACCTATTTCCTATAAAGCTTCCCACTAGATGGCAGAGGGCAGCCAGCCAGGACCAGACACCCCAGGCGAAGGGCATGCCGGGCAGCTCGTCCTCCAGACTGGCTAGCCACCTAGAGCAGTTTGTAAAAGCAGCTTTACCTCCTCTGCTCAGATGGGTGTCCAGCCTTAAGCTCACCTCTGATAGTGGCCAAAGCAGGTGCTAAGGGAAGAGCACACAAACGGGATGCGAGCGTTGAGATACTGCCTGGAACGCACTCTCAGCCACAGCTTTCTGAAGTCAAGATACTCCCTAGGCAGTAAGTGATGTATGCACGAGACACCACTGATGCATGCAGAGGGGAGGAGAGACCTACTCTACTTTCAGAAACCAAGTCCCTGTTGCCAGCAAACAGGAGCAATGAACTGGGACAGCAGCAGGTTCTTCATCAGGATGGGTAGGTATGCCAATTACATGCTTTAAGATGAACTGGGATGAAAGCCGATGGCAGCTTGCTTTGAGAGCTTCCCCAAGGGAAAGTGTGACAGAGAACTCAAGGCTTGCTAGCACACTCTTGCCTCTCTGCCCTCAAGCAACTGCAGCTGCTGCAGTCTGGGAAGGACAAGTAAAGCAAGCTGCACCAAAGTGGGGTAAGACAGTAGGATGCAGAGGCTAAAGGCCATGACAACACCCTCCTGGGGTCCCCAGGGAAAGAGCTAGGGCCAGGGCCATGAAATGCCTGCTGTGTATTAGGTCCCCCAGCTGAGCTACACAAGGCAGTGTGCAGCACAACAGCCCTGGTGCTGACCAGCAATCCTCCCCTTGCCATGAGAGGGGCATTTTGGTTCCCCACCACCCTGGCTGACAGCAGCTTGCTACCAATAGCAAATGTCTGCCACGCTGCTCGATCTAGAGCAGACCTCTGTTACTGCAAATTGCAGTAGGTTTGACTCATCCCAATTCCCAAGTGACCTTCCCAAAGGAAACCCCAAAGCATGAGGGACAGGAAAGACAAAACATCCCAGGTTGCTGTGTCACTTCATTTCCTGTAAAAGCATTTCACAGCTTATGGCTCTGCCTGCCTTAGGAAATCCAGACTGTTTTCTCATGTGACTATTCCTGGCCCCCTCCATCATCCCACCTCCTTCCAAGTGCCTCCAGACAGACCAAACCCAAGGCCAAAGCTCAGACATTCTAGAGGACCAGCTAACACTCATCTTCCTCCAAGGATTACAACAGCAAAGGAACGTAAAGCCCATGCTGAGAAGGGGTTCCTTCTCCCCACAGCAGCAAGTTGGCCACACTACATGGGAGGAGGACAGAGGGCAAAGACATGCTGGGAACAGCCAGTGTTGGCAGGGTATACATTACCAAGAGCAAGACGGCATCCTCAGTCAGGACAAATGGGAGGCAAAGGGAAGAAAACAGAGTCCTGCAAGTAGATACATCCACCTTTCCTTGTCTTCATGGCCGGCTGCTCGCAGCTGCCCAGAGTCCTCCTCACAGCCTTGTGTCCTAGTTAGCTCATGCCCCCTGCGATGGCCATTCAAGACAGACTGCAGCCTCTGCTCAAAGAGGCTAGTACAGGCCTTGCCAGTGCAGCACATTAGATGGGAGCTCAGCACCACTGTATTGAATTGGAGCACCTCATTTGTTCATTTTTCCTGTCCTCACAGGAGAGAAAGCCCACCCCAACAGCCCCCGCTGTTCTCAACTGACAGGCAGTCCATTCTTAACTGCATTAAACCACCATGTCACTCTGTATGTACGTTTATCAGGCATGCCCCGCTCCAATCAGCCCTTGGAAGAGTGCCTAACTCCTTAATCCCTGGGCAGATAACCTCAGAACAGCTCTGGTTTGGTCAGTGACTTGCCCTTGAGCTTGCTGCACCCAGCCGCTCTATTAAACACACTCGCAAGCAGCTTTCCCACTGCAGGGATCATACATGGATGGGTCTGCCCAGGAGCTCTGACTGCCACCCAGAGGCCTCCCGGGAATAGCCTGCTCTCCGTCACAAGCTCTTAGCACTCCTCTGTGTTCAGATATATATTTCATAGTATTGCAATACCACCGGGATGGCACAGCCACCCACAACAGATGCACGGGAAAGAGCAGGTCATAACCCAAAGAGATACAACAGTTAGGACAAGGCATAGAAGACATACCAGCCTGGGTCAAAGGCACCTACAAGATAAGGAGGCTCAGAGAAAGGACAAAAACACTGACAGACCATGTGCATTTCTCAGCCAGCAGCAGTGGCTACTAGTGATCACCAGAAACAGCTATCAGAGCTGCTTGCTACCTGTGTGAAAGCAGTCAGGTGTGAAGGAAGATCAAGCACAGCCAGGTAATGGATTCACGGACAAATGGATTTTGTCTGGAGGACAGAAGATTCACTCAGCATTACAGAGGAGATGTTGGATTTATCTAGGAGAATAGCAAAATCTTTCTAAATACCTAACATGATGTGTAAAATCGTTCTCTTCCCCAGGGCTTTCAAAACTGGTATCCCATAGCTGTAGCCAAACTGTAGCCAAAACTGTTCTTAGACCAGCCGTTATGTTTCCCTCACAGGGTTTTAACAGGTTATGCTTTTGAAACAGCCTTGCCAAAAGAGATCAGCCAAAATGCACTATTGAACATACACCAGCCCTAAACACAGTGAGTCATGAGAAGAGAGGCAAATAGACCAACAGCAGTGCTGTGCTCAGGATGCATAGTACTTTTCTTTCCAAAAAGCTACATCTACTACAGGCTTTCAGCTGCTTTTGTGCAGCCAAAACATTAACATGCAGGCTGTGCACATGGAAGAAGATCTGAACTACTCATAACACTGCATTTCTAATGAAAAAAATGGCTGTTCAGAACAAGAACTAATATCAAGACCCCTCTGCTCATTTGCTACCCATGGTGTAGTGAGGAAGGGTGGGCTGTTCCAAGCAGCAGGGCAAGGAAGCAGAGGCACGAGGTTGCATGGCTTCTTCAGAGCCCTTACAGAGATCATGGCATCCCAAATCAGGATAGAGCAGGCTTGGCTGCAGTGGGAAAACAGCTCTCACACAAATGCTTGGCCAAGGCTATATACCAAATCAGGGAGTATTCCCTGTTCTCCAGCATCCCCACTAAGCACAGACAGCAGTGATACTCTCAACACAGCGAAGCTGCCCAGGATTCCCACTGGTCAAGCCTGCAGCTGACTACTCCAGAGGATGTGTGCTTTCCTTCTCGAGGCTGCTGAGCCGTCCTCTGAGGTTTGGATGTGCCTCGTCACATGGGCAAGCGTGTGCCAGCATCCCTCCAAGCAAATTGCTTCTGAACAAGACAAATGCTGCTTTCTCAGACCAATGCAAATGTAATAGTGGAGGTAAGTCAAAGGTAAGTCAAAGATAAGCCTACGAGATGAAATGCTCCCTTCCTATTCCCAGGCAGATTTCTCTAAGCACAGCTGTCCTTTGCAGGCTCCGTAGCTACAGACAGCTCCACAGTTTCGGACTCAGCAATAGAGGCAGCCTTGAAAGGAAGTGGACCGCTCTGGTCTACTAGCTGTTTGCGTTGTGGACTTGTGTCTAGGGCACAAGTGCTTGCCGCTATGCTCATTTCCAGGATAGCTCAGTGTGGGACACTGTACACAGCAGACACAGAGATAGCTAAAGTCAATATATAACCTGAATGCCACCTCCTGACCTGAGGACTGCTTCTTCCTGAGGAATGCCACCTCCTGACCCATCCCTGCTGTTGACTGAGAGCTCCCACATGCTTTGCCACCCTGGAAAGCAAATCACATGCATCCTTCCTACCCTGATCTCAGGGGTCATTCCTGCCAACATGGCTAGTCCCACTGTGGGAGGAAAAAGCAGCTGCTGCTGTGGCACCAGGCCTACACAGCACCACAAATTCCTAGCAGGATGAGCACTGCTTGCGTATGCAGCCAGCGCAGAACCTGGGCAACAGGAAAGAGACCACTGCAGCCTGTCAGCTTTGGCGGGGCTATTCCTGCCCCTCCTTCCTAGCAAGTCTCCTCTCTCCAGACAGAACTCAATATAGAGCTCTGCCCAGCAGAGCATATGAACTAGCAGGGACTGAACCTGCCAGTACGGAGAATTAAGGTAGGTACCACTGTTCACCGAGGCAAGCTACAGCCTTCTGCACATCCAGCTTTCCTCTGTGCTATTAAACACTTTCTTTCTGAGCCAAACCACTCCAGGGAAGAGCTGGTCCACCTCTGATGGCACTGGCACAGTCCTGGACCCTGCACAGCTACCAGCCAGGCTGCTACTCTTATTACAGCTTCATGCCTGCCTGTAAAGCTGCACTAAATGCCTCCCTCACACAGTACAGCTCTGCTCCACAAGCCTCCAGCCTGCCCAAGCAGGCAATGTAACCGCATTAAGGAAAAACACAAGGAACAGGTGACAATGACAAGGAACAGGTGACAATGACAAAGCAGAGAACACCCAGCTCTCCACTCTGATGGGGCTGCAGCTTCGAAATTTGAACTGACCCATTTTGCTGTTCGTGAGGCTTTTCTGCAACCTCCTGATACCCAGTGATGTGGTTTTTAAACTTTTCCCTTCCTACTCTTCCATAAATACTAAATGAGTTGCACAACAGGTTCAAAAGCTAAGAGGAAAGACTAAATAAAATACTCTTGGGAATTGCATGTTTCCTAACAAAATTATTTTCCTGCTAACATTTAATCTGATTCAAGTCAGATACAAACCTGGCACCTCTTAATGTCATTTACAGTCTGGTCATGCTGTTCTGTGCCAGAAAAAGTCAGCAACAGAAAAATGCCCTACCAAAGCACCGTGGCCTACTATTATCATCCCCAGGATTTGCACAGGCTGTGACACTGCTATTTTAACAAAGTTGCTGTGCTGTCTTCCCAGATGTATTCAGCCTCTGTTCACAGCTTTCCCCACTGGTTTTGTTTTAAATCTTTTCCTTTTAACCAGTTTGTAATTTGGTACCCACCTGTACCTTCACACTGCAGCACTGCTGAAAGCGCTGCTTTTCACCCCCCACCCCAGACCTCTGGGTCTCTGTGGACTACTTCCCAGGCAAAAGCAAAAGGGATCTGGGCTGACTTAAAAGTGAACTTAAATTTTCTGCGTGGAGTTTCCCAATGGGTTTTTAAGCTCTCTGATACACAGGTCTCTTAACCCACTGATCTAGACCAGTGAGGCCACTGTGCTGACCACACACAACACAAGAAGCCTTGTCTGAAAAGTGGGGGAGCTATGAAAGGGCAGTTGTTAAAATCACAGGACAACAATCACTCTGTACATTCAGTGTCAAAAGCAAGATCAGAGGGTGGAATGGAAACCCTGAGATCTGCCTAGAAAGACCCTGTCAGCCGCTTCAACCTGTCACTGTTACAGACATACCAGAGCTATCTCACATACCCCATGGCAAGGAGCTGCATCTTACCTGGTGCTACAGAGCAGCTTTCCTTTTAGCATAGAGATGCCTGCAAACACTCTAGTCTATACTGCTTCTCCTCGTCAGTCAGCTTCAGAAATAGCCCCTCCTGGCAGAGACGTCCATCTTGTCACACCACTGCAATCCAAAGCTGCTGGGCTGTTTCTACCCAAGCATGCATACTTTTCTGAGGCAGAGATGCCACACAACCTGTGCAGCTGGAGTGGAAGTGAGAAGGCTGTACACATTGCTATAGCTCACACTAGATCCCTAGCTGAGGAGTACCACTGTATTTACCAGAAAACCCCAGCAAGAGAATAATGCTGCGTGGTCTGGTCTATCCCTGTCACATCAGGCTCTCTGGGAGCAGGCATCAAGAAGCATAGACCGGCTGCCCTGCAAAAGTAGAGGAGCTGTGTCCAGGGAGCAGCCTGAGCTCCAGCGAGCCAGAGCAAAAGCAGTTTCCCTTTGAGGACCTCTCCAGGCAAAGCATGCAGGCAGCTGCTGCCTGCAGTCATTCATGCTTGCTGGCACCACAAGATTTCCCAGCAGGCTGCCCAGCAGGCGCAGCCCCAGCTCTCAAAGGCACTGCAGCTTGGGCTCAGCAGCATCAGACAGTTACTCACAGGCTGACAGGGCCCTGGGGGCTCCAGCAAAGCAGCACACAGACTAAGCAGATGACACTCCACGCACCTGGAGCTGCTCACTGCCAGCCGCTGTCCCAGCGGAACAGGACATTCTTTCCAAGGATCACTGTGCCCATCCAGCATCTCAGCAAGCTGCAAGCAGAGCCAGAAGCCATCATGACAGACCCTAGCAAAAGGGTCCATAAATAACCTGGTGTGTCTCCTCACCACACCACATTACAGCCACACTGGGCACATGCAGCAATCCAAAGACACCCTGGCTAAGACAATTTGAATTCATAACATACATGAAAAATTCAACACCCTACCAATCACTTACTCTCTTTAAAGCACATTTTTGTAGTGCTCACCAGAACACAAAGTGCCTATTGGAGAACTTGGGAAATGAAGGCACAGGTGGTTTATCATACAATCCTTCCCACAAACCCATGGCAATCTGTGGCTGAAGTGAAGGATTTTCTGCATGATAGATGTACACAAAGCCACCTGGTGCAACAGAGGCACTCCTTCATGCCCATTATCTGGGCATGTGTTGGCCAAGTCAAGCCTGTATGTTCAGATGCAGTGTCCTTGTTTTCTTTCTAAATACTCTGAATTTTATACAGAAGGTTGTTAAACGTTTCTGAAATGAGTCATCCCCAGCTCTTCTATGCAGCCTGTTAGAAAAATGTATGCCAGTGCACATACCTTGGGACTGGTCCACAGGCAGCTCTGCACCAGCCAACTGAAGCAGAAGAGACAAAAATGTGGCTTTTTTGGTTCACTGATCAAACTGTAAAAGAAGCCTATAAAAGAAATAAAAGCTAGTGCAAGCCCAGAATAATACTGAAAAGTTTTGAAAACAGCCATGAGGGGACACTTCTGAATCTGACTATCTAACACGGAGGAAGTGGTTAATAAAGGCCAGGCAATAAGACCGCAAGTGACTGTAAAATTCTAGCCAGTTACAAGTTTTAAGAGAAGAGCAAAAGTCAAGGAACAACAACATCAGGGAAGCAAACTTAAGTAAAGGTCCAGGATCTGGGCATACCAATAGGGTACCACTCAAAGGACAAACCTAGTTGAGAAATATCTGGCAGTTTCTTAACAGAAATGCTGTGAAGACATCAAATAACCCACCCTAATGCCTGAATTGAGGGGCAGCACAGCAGCCTGGCTAGATCATACTATCTTCAGTTCTCAGGGCCAAGAAGCAAGCATCTGAAAGATGAAACCAAGTCAAATCACCAAGGACGTGAATAGCAATATGCAGAAACAAGAACAAAACACAAGCCCAGAGAAGAGAAGCCAAGGCCCCCAAAGCATTCATCAGCTTGTTAGTAGCACATTACATTCACTGGTGCTCAGTTTGCAGCTATAAATAGGCTGCCAGTTCAAAGGAGACATGAATCCCTTCCTTGGGATAATCACATATGGAGAAGAGACAGAAGAAGCTGTTCCCCCAGGAAGAGCACTGCTACCCAGGTATAAAAGCACAGGGTCTTTTGTTAGCATAATTCCTTGGGTGCAATCGCCCTAATCTTCCCTTGTGTAAGATATAAAAGATAGATCAGAGATTCTACATCAGAGCATCACCATTGCTCCTTAGCACAAGTGGCAGGATCAGCCCAGACGTGGTGGAGGGGATGGAGGCACAGAGGCTGAGGTGAGGGGAGACACAGGTCCACAATACCTGGAGACCCAGCAACTATCCAGAATCCTGGAAGCTGCATAGACCGTCCCAACATGCTCAGAGCACCTAGCCTGACAAACACAAGCCATATCTCCAGCAGTGGCAGGGCCTAGGATGCCCAGGCCAACCATAGCAGTCCTGCCTGCTGCTGGGCAGGAGGTGCTCAGAGCTGCTCTCTGGACCAACCTGACACAGGAGAAGCAGCTCTACCACTGTCACTGCAGATACAGCATGCTTCCCCCCAGCGCCTACACTAGAGCAGCAGCCCAGCATCTCCAGGATTCCCATATTCAGCCCAGTGTGTCCTACAATAGATAAAAAAGCTAGGCCCCATCAGCTCCCCACCAACAAGCAATCATAGCCAACACGGCATGCCCCAGAGCCATGTCACGATACAGAGAAGTCCCACCCAATCTTAAGTGAACCTCTCACCCACTGCAACCCTGGCAATGCTGTCTGGAAGAACCATTTTACAGTATCACTGGGGCTGGTTCCGGTATCAAGTACACTGACACATTGAGGGAACAGGAGTACAGTTTGGTCCTGTCCACAGAAGCAAGTACCACCAAGGTCCTCTGATGTCAACTACACCTAAAGATGCTTGTTTAAAGGGAATAAACAGTTGTTATGAGCAATTCCACACAGAACAATGTGGGTCTTTAGAGACCTGGAGTGCAGCCAACCCTGCTTTGTACAAGGGGGAAAGACATCCCAGGAACTGAACTAGCAACGGGGAGAATTAAAATAGGCTTGTACCCTGAAAGAAGGAAGAAGGTCTGGAGATCTCCCTTTCAAGGCATCAGCCGTTGATGGAGGAGGCTTTTGCTTCAGAAAGGCTAAAGACCATCGCTATGCAACCAGAAAGGAAATCACTGTAGTGCTTTTGGGTGGAAAGGCAGAGGCGCTTACTGGGGTCCACAACCAACTTCTGCACTGCTTTCTAGAACTTCTGTCAACTCCCACGTGAGGCTGAACAGTGAGATTTCAAACTGCCACAGTAGGTTCACCTGAACCTATTGCACACTATCTACAACTGGCTTCTACCTGACGAAGGGTATATGCCAAGCCTGCACTACTTTAGGTTTTTTAATGTGCACTAAAATTGCATTGGCGAATTTAAATGTGGCTTTACAAGAATAATGCCTGCTTAAAATTAGCATGCAATTAGAGAAGCACATACAGGTCAGTTAAAATTGGACCCCGCTGAAGTTACTGCTGCCCTTATCAAGAATATATACAACCCTGTCATCCTTCACACTGCAACAGCCAAAGCATGTGCAGCACAGGGCCAAGGCATGTCTTAGCTGTGGGACCAAATTTACCTGCTTAGAAGCAACTAACTCTCCAGCACTATCACAAGGCGCAAGCTGAACTTATCATACCCTAGTCAAAAGTGAATGCTCTGCATGTAGAAATCAGCCTTGTTGAGCGCAGGGTTTTTGTGAGCTTTTTCTGAAACTTGTTTTGTTTCATCTGCACACAATCGTACCTAATTATCCCACATATCCCAAGTAATCCAACTCATGTTCAGTGTCAAAGGGGCTTCTAGGCAGCATCCATCCATGGTCTGTGTTATCAGAGATAAAAGGTGACAGCAAGGACAGGATGGGAACAAACAAACAGCACAATCAAAGGAAGGAAGAAGGTTCACATCAGAAGAAGAGGCAAGAGCATCTTGCAAGAGCAGGACCACTGTAGGCAAAAACTGCCACTGCTGGGGAAGCCAAGAATAAACAGAAGTCAGATAGCAAGTCCTGTGAGCACAGCACCTGCCCTTGAAAATCACCTTCCCAGGACCTGCAGTTCACAGGGCACAACCCTCCAGACCAGGATTTTACAATTAGACCTTGCTAATAAAGTACACAGTCCTGCCCAGACCTCGGGCCAGATTTGTCACTCACAGATGCACAACTAACACTTTTCAGGTAGGTGTGCTTTCTGGGGACCACACAACAGCGGCTATTCACCTGGGCTGAGAACCTCCATCCTTCAGTAATCCTGGGTTTCCCTTCAGATTTCATTATGCTTGAGCCTCAGTGCAGCAAGAATGTTTGCAAAAAGCTCTTCTATTTAATCTCCTCTGTAACGGCCTCAAACAGAAATGAAACACTTTAGTTCATTGGCAAGTTGTGGAGTTGAGAAACCCAACTGGAAGCTTGAAAAAGCAGAAAGCTGATTTTCCTCTTTGAACCTCCAAGTAAAAGGGGAGGGTGTATACGATAAGATCTGCTGGCTCCAGACTCTTGGAGAGCATTGAACAGAATCCATTGGTTTCTGACTACTTAGGAATAATAATCCTCCATCCAATTAACTGGGCTTTCTATACAAGACATGTTTAGATGAACTTTCTTATAATCCAGTACTTCTAAAGTAGTTTACTGAGCTAATTTTAAGGGACTGACTTTGGAGATTTTAACTGAACTTTCATTTCCATACTAAAGCAGATTAATTATTTGTGAATTTTCAATCCAGTCAATACGAAGTGAGTTACTCTCTCGCTTTTAAAAAAGGAAGCTAGAAACGAATATGCAGAATAACTCTATAATTTTTATAGGACTCCAGGAGAAAAGACTGCAGGGAGTTCACATGTGCTTGGGTACACTTTACCTTGGTGATCATCCTGAGCCCACGCTGCTGTCAACAGCTATGGTAAAGGACTTTCCAGAGACAGATTACTGACTTCAATCTGTTTCTGTGACAAGGTACATAAAGCTTTTTCCATATAGCTGAGATGCTCCAGAATGTAAGAAAGCAGAAGCAAGGCTGCAGCAGAGCCCTGGGGAGTCTGCTAGCAGTAGCAGCAGAATTACTATTAGCATTTGGTACTCCAGCTCTGACCCATTTTGAAGAAAGGAAGTTTATGTTGTCTGACAGCCTTGCATGTTTCTTTTCTCACCACCAAAAGCGACAAGGGATGCAACCATCATCCAAGCCTCTGAGGACTCCTATTAGCAGCATACAGATCTTGAACTCTGTCAAAGAGGCTTGAGGTCCATTGCATTTGCGCTGGCAGAAGTCAAAGATGAGTGCACATTGCCAGAAGTAATTAACATGAAGATGCATTAATCTTGTTGTGCCTAAACAAGATACTCTTTGTTGGCCCAGTATTTTTAGGATAAGTCCTAGTGAGTTTTCTGAAACAAACCTCTCTCCCTGGGACATGTCTTTATGATACAAACTGGTGAGGAACTTCCATCTTGAAATTTATGCCTCCAGCTGAGTCTGGCATTTTAAGACACCCACATTCGATGCTTTTGATCTAGATTTGGACTTCAGTCCCAAAGCATCTGCAGAGCAGGAGACTGAGGTTGTCTTCTTGGCACATGTTACTCTCATATTCAAAGACTAGTTACTGGGCTAAGAATTGGCAGCATGAGAAACTCTTGCTCCTGTCACCCAACATCAATTCTATACACAAAGAACGGCATAAAGCCATCAATGTTCATGAAAACCTGACCTGCCTCACTGACATAAACTAAACTGGCTTTTCCCATTTTGGAAGCAGACCAGCACCTACTGGAAGCAGCAACGTTGAATTAATTTCTTTCACATTTGAGGCAGCTAGAAAACTCAGCACCCACTTGGCTACCAGCTATGCACATTTGCAAAGAGGAAGAGATAGGTTAGAGCCATCTAAGTGCTGA
The DNA here is from genome assembly GCF_000737465.1 of Haliaeetus leucocephalus. NCBI lineage: Eukaryota > Metazoa > Chordata > Aves > Accipitriformes > Accipitridae > Haliaeetus > Haliaeetus leucocephalus. The sequence goes on along the minus strand of NW_010973013.1, from coordinate 7,260,938 downwards.
TTGCCCTCAGCAATGCAAGGACAGGTCTACCTGCTACAACAGAAGAGGCTGCTGTTGTTCACAAGGTTTATCTTCCATCCAGCCTTACGCACACATTTGTCTGTTTTAAGTACAGTCATTCTTAAAAGGAAAGCATTTTTGTTCTACTGTACCGTGGTCAAACAGTAGCTGTGGGTACAGTACAAGCTTACAGCAGGACACACTGCTGCCCCCCAAGACCTGTCAGTCCATACCTTGCAAGTCCAGAAGGCTGCTAAAAAGCCCATCTCCAAGGTAGCAAAGCCTCAGACACACAAGAGCTACCATGCCACACTTCCCAATGTCTTCTGCAGGCTGCAAGTCTCTACGGCAGCCCGTTGCACAGGATAAGCCCCTCCACGTCCATGTCCACACTTCTTGCTGCACAAGATCAAGGAAGTACACCCTGCAAGATGCTGCTTTGTGTAGCAATGCACAGACACAGCCCATGCAAATGCAAGCGTGCCCATGGCCAAGCTCCGCTCTTTGCCTGCCTTTACCAGACTGCGAGCAACGTTCATCCAAAGACCCTTTACGAGGCACTGCTCTGTCTCCAGCACATGACATAAGCCATAAAACCAAGATGGATATGGGAAGGAAAGCCAACTTGCTGTGAACCACTCCCACTGCGGGCTGGCCTGGGATGTGCCATTGCAGAGGGAAGGCAGATCAGGGTGCAGTGAAAAAAGTTCCTCCCACCAGAGCACTCATCTGACAGCAGTCCTGCAGCAGCAATTGCACATCTTTGAAGACTTCTCAGGTAAGAGGAAAGAGACCCATTTGAAGCAGGCTCAAAATACTCCTGTTGGGAGAATGAGGGGTGCAAACAAGAGCTAGTCAAGCCAGCCAAGTTGCCAGCAGTTGGATAGTAATGCTCAGCTCCCATTGAGCCTGGTCTGAACCAGACCCAGTGTTTCTTTGGCTGACCAAATTTCCCTTCCACAGCTGTAGTGGAAGACAAGCAATAGCAATCCTTTCACACACACAAGTCCCCTGCCTCTTCCCCTCTGGATAAAAAGCAACTAGCCAAAACACAGCTGTTTGTACTCATCTCTTCCTTTTTGCTGCTATAATGGATCGCTAGAGCTTGGATGATTCACCTCATCCTCCCGTCCCACTACACAACTTAGCAAAGCTGCTGGTCACTCAGTCACACCTCCTCAACTCCCCCAACACTGCTCCTTGTTTCGGATGAGAAGGCAGGGCACAGAAAGGGAAAGTGAGATGCCAAAGATTACAGAGAATTTGGACCCAAAGGTCCCACTTTTGACTTGCACCTCAGGTCACCAGATGCCACTCTAGCAGGAACTGGTATTTTTATAGAAGCCTTTATGATTTACATTCATGTCACACATCTCTTCAATAAAAACAGATGGAGGTGGATTGTGTTGGGCTCTTACCGCTTTCCCCAAATCCCTTTTTCTCCCTCCAGACATTCCTGACAGGCAGATTTCCCCGACCTACTTTTCCAGAAGAAGAGAAGTTTCAGCTACTTCCTCTGAATTGCAATGAGCTTCCACATGCCAGCAAGCAGCTCCTCAAGAGCAGGGGAGTGAGCAGCCAGCACTTCCCCGGAGGAACAGCCACACCATGCGAGAACCAGAAGCCCCCAAGCCCTGCCACCAATGCAAGCACAGACAGGGGCTACCAACAGCTGATGCAAGCTGGGCTCTGTATGTGAACAGATATCTGTGTTTCCCTGTGGAAAGTTTAAATACATTCTGTTTGTACACACCTCCGTACACAGAGGTCGGAGAAGGATGGGCCCAGCAGCACTCACTCTCCCATCTTCAGGAGCCCTTTAGCAGATGTCACGATGTTGTTGTCCTTCTCCAAATACTCAGAGCCTCTCTCTGAATTGGCTGGATCATTGCACAGGCAAAATGCAGGTGAGAGGAGTGCCAAGAGGCAACAGGAACAACCTTGGAGGGGAGGTCACTAAGGTAAACGGTGGGTTCACCATTCCACCCTTTCAGTTATCACGTTCTCATTTCTGAAAGCAGAGATGAACATTTGCAGCGCAAGAGGGTCATCATACAGCCTTGGCAGCCAAAGCAGCTGTGCAATAAACACAGTGCCAGCTCAGCCCTGGGTGCCTGAGCGGGGACTGCGCATTTCATGGATTACAGCTGAACTGCAGAGTGCTGATGAGCGAGCTCTGTTTTCCCAGTGTTTGGAACAATACATGTTTTCTGTTCCCAGTTATTTCCTTCTCACTTTCCACTGCACTATGAACTACCACTGCCAGCTTCTTAATAAGGGAGAGTAGAAGGTCTGGCTGGCAGAGCTTATACATAAACATGCCTGAACAGCCAAGGCACTGGGGACATGAGCATAGGTATAGAATAAAATGCTTGCTACTGCACTAGTGTATATGACATGAATTTAAAAAAAAAAAACCACAGAGCTCATCAAAACTTGCAGCTGGTTCAGACTGTTGCCACAGTAAGCTCAATCACTTGTCTCCAGCTGCCAGAGAGCCTCACACAATGGCTTCTGTCAGAGTCTGATCGGAATGTACTCCTTAAGCCATGCTTGATGATTTCCCTGGGATTCAGCACTGATGTTCCTCTTTGTAAGGAAAGGGAAGAAGTTTAATATCATCTGGCACTTCACAAAAAAAAACTGGATGAAGGAATATGCCTACTTTAAATACCTGTGCTGATCTCTGGAAAGTTTCAAGGGCTCCAAACCAGTATTTTGCCAAGAAGAGACATGTCAGATTCTTAACACTCTCAAATCAAAAAGAAAAAATAAGATTAAGCCTGAAAAATTCAACTTGCATTCCTGAAATGCAAATCTAAGCTACATCCAAGTCTTCAGCACAGCATCACAAACTCTCCCTAAAAATTTAGGCAGCTAAAGCTCTGCAGAGAGTAAGTATGTGTAAGTGTGTGTGAAAGATGGTCCCTCAGCAGACACTTCCTGGGCTGGAGTTCTTCAGTGCTATAGCAATCTTCTCCAAAAAGGAGTATTTCTATTTAGGATTATACTGAACAGGTACCTGAGTGCAGATCCCTCCAGATCTCCACTGGTGAGCTTTCACCATGACAACTGACTATGTATTCCTGTTATTTATTGTCATAGTTTAACCCCAGCCAGCAACTAAGCACCACGCAGCCGCTTGCTTGCTTCCCCCCCCACCCAGTGGGATGGGAGAG
>NW_010973013.1:7228973-7257311 GCF_000737465.1 Haliaeetus leucocephalus | reverse complement strand
TATACCAGCTACTAGAAAGAAAATTAACTCTATCCTAGCCACAATCAGGACATTTATTTAAATAATTATTTATCTATGTGAGGACTTTCCCCTTTGTTCCACGGCAGCCTCGCTTTTTAACAAGCTCCTCTTCAGCAGATTTACCTTGCTGAAGGCCATTTGGAATTCCAAGCAGAATATCAACTGGATCTCCCAGTTCTTGTGCCTCAACAATTCCAAAACACTTGAGAAGCAAGTTTTCTTTTTACAGAAGGGCCCATACACCAACATCAAATCTATCCATGTGCTCCACTACCCCTGTTCTTTAACTTCTGCTAACGTGCTTGATGCTTACTAGTCTACAGTTCCTCAAATCTCCCTTAAAACCCTTAGAGAAGTGTGGCTTCCCATCAGTCACTGCCAGTCTCCTGGGAAAGACACTGGCTGAAGCAAGAGGCTACTTATTGCACTCAGTAGTCTACCTAATACAAACTGGCATCTGTCCAGTCTGCTCCTGTGAATCTAGTCCTGAGCTACTTGTTCAGGTTTTTTCCCCATTTTTCCCATAAGTACTTCTGCCACCACTTCAAGCCATAAAAGCTTTTCCAATGTGCCCACTACAGAGAAAAGTTCCAGCTAAGGAAGCACCCAAGCTGTTTACCTTCAGAGCCAGGAGGCCGTACTTGCCCTTCTTACACTCTTTCTGTAAACATCCTGTCAGCCACAGTCAGGACTCAGGGCTAAGGCAGTTCTAGACCAAAACATATTCATGTTCTTAGATCCACCCTAACCCAAGCAGTGATCATGCAGATATCAAGATAGTGTCATATAGCATGATACTTATTTGGATTATTTTCTTCCATTTTGTTAAAGACTCCGCAGTCTCAAACGGCATTAAAATAAAGTTCATTGATTCAAACTGTCAAGGCTAAGAAAACAGCAGAACTAAAGCAAGGCTACATGAGTACCTTTAATCCAGCCTTCTTTAATGTTCTTGCTTCAAACTTCTCTAACTGTGGTTATGTATGTCCATTCTTCTTGTATTGAAACACCCCAACCCCTTTTGCAAGAGGAACTTCATCTTCTAAATCAAGAGATACAAAACTATTCGAATAAAAGAATCCTCCATTCTTGGAGCAGACATTCTTAGTAAATGACTGGCAACACAGCTTCAACTGCCCACGCAGTGTCCAACACTTCTGTGTGAGGCTGAGCTGTTAGTACCACCTTGTCCACCAGAACAAAGATAGGAAAGCCACCATGCCTTGCAACCAAGGCATGAGAAGGGATGACAAACCAATCTTGATTTGTCACAGTGATTCTCATCCTCAGATGGAACATCCTTCCCCGAAAACAACTTCAGTCTATGAACTAGCCCATCACACCACAAGGTTCAGGCAAAGAAACATAGTCATTGATGCTAAATTAACTGAAGTTACTTTGTCTCAAGCCACCCATTTCTCTAGCCTTAAAGAACGAGAGAAAGAGCAAACAGAGCTTGGCAGCCTCTGAAAAGTGTCAGACACACTACTGAACTTACACAGCTCCCAGAAACGTGGGAGGAAGTAACACTAACACAGAGACTCTTCAGCAGAGAGCTTCCCCAGAACACGCACAGCTACACCAGACATCCTCTCCTTCCTTCCTCCAAGAAGGCCTCCAGAATTCCCGCAGGCACGTTCAGTTGCTGATATGCAAAGAGACTGCCACATCATACCACCCTTTGTGGGACAGCTGGACGAGCACAGGGCCATGGTAGGAGAAAGCCATAGTGCTGATGCTGTGGCACTCGGTGCCCTCTGTCACGTCCATGCTGCCATGCTGGTCTCCGCCGTTGTCACTTACAGGCACCACATTCAAATCCCAGCAGTCTGAGATGGGATGGGGGGAGCACGGGGGGCTGCTCCCTGCAAGCAGATTGACACAGCGGAACCCTTGAGCAAGGCTCCACTAGCAATCGAGACAGCAGAGAGAAGGTCTTTTTTGCCAGCTTTCTACCCACCAGCAGCCTCCACAGTATCCGGACTAGTAGCTGCACCCCCAGCACACACAGGAGGCACCACACACAACCCTGGGAACAGAGCACCTTTTCTGCAGCCATGCAGAGTGCAAGAGACAGTGCTCTTCCTGAAAACCATACTTTGATTTATGCTGTCGGACAACTTTAACTGCCCCTCTGCCAACTCATGACTGCTTGGCCTGTTTTCCTTTGGTAGACAGGTTCATAATGAGGTATCTGAGCAAGAACAGCCTGCAGATTCACCCTAGGAGTGATCTTAGTGAAGGACTCACAGATCAGACAGGGGCTCAGAATGACCAGAAGATGCCCCAGTGAGAACCTGCTCCAAAAGACTTCTAAGCTCTTGGATCCACAGCTTCCTCAAAATTACCAGTCAGTAGCAAGCTGCTCAATCACAAGCGTACCCTCCCCAGTACAAGTCACAGAAAACAGCCAGACCCTAGGGAAGGTTATCGCCAGAGCTCTTGAATGACACCACAATCAATAGCTCTCATGCCTGGTTAAAGCAGACAGAATCTCCTCACACTGATGACTGCACCATTTGTGGTCAATAAAGTGATGTATTACTGTGAGAAACTGCCCAACCACATCTTTGTTGTAAAAGCATTTGCAGCTCTTACTATGGACCACTGCTGCTACTCCTCACCAGAGTAATCTGTTGTGGACCTCCATGTAGGCACATAACATGCACAATGAATGGGGTCTTGGAAAAAGGACAGATAGGCAGAGTAGAGACAGCCAGCTGGGCTCAGCAGGAAGGGATGAACTTCCAAGACTTGGTTCCAATGCCCTCTCAAAGTACTGCAGCCAGCCTGAAATCTCAGCACCCTCAGATACCTAAAAAGCTGCAGCACAGAGATCCAAAGCATCAGAAAACTCACATCTGAGATCTAGCTGCAACTCAGCCCAGAGGTCAGGCATAACCGAACAGCTCAGCATGCTCATGCCCAAAAAGCTTGATGCAGCTGCAGTCTGGAAATTAATTTTTTACTCTGGAATAAAAAATCTTCAGCAGCTGTGAAATGCAGCCACTGTTTCCTTGGTAACAGAGGTGGCAGGACATCTCCTCCCAGCGCTGCGTCTCCAGAGTCCTCCCTGGAGAGCCACAGCCAGAGCAATGCATTAAGGGCACCTTTAGATCTGCAGTCACTCCTCAGAGGGCACCCACAGCACCCACCTTCAGTCTAACACCCTGCTGTTGGCAACCAACTGCTTTCACAGTAGGTCAACAGCATATAACCACTGGACTCACACAACACTCGACAGCTGCAATTCCAGGTACCACCTGAAGCTCAAGAACACTGTGAAGGCCTCAACATGCTCCTGGGCCTATAGAAGACCTTCAGGGTCTGCATCCAAAGGGTGAGCAGTGATAAATAAAAGCAGTAGGTAAGACTGCAGAAGTTAAAAAAAAAAAACACCAAACAACACATTATACAAATCAGGAGCCACTGTTCTTAAAATTAGATACAGGGATACTTGCTCAAACTGGAACACTACATCCACAGCAGAAGCATCCTCTGCAGTCCTAGGTGCTGTTTGTCAAATGGTTCCCATCAGAACAGTGATTTTTAAGACTCAGATCTTTAAGTCAAGCTTTTCATTAGGCTGCATGGATATCTTGGGGAGGGTTCAGCCACTCACTGGACCCCATGACCAGTACAGAAGTAGCTCAGAGTTATCCTAAGACTTCTGACCTATGATTTTTTGTGCCCTGCTACATACGTGCACTCCTCTGGCAAGCGAGAGGCCAACACTGCTCCCATCACATTAGCACAAACGCTCCACTTCCTCCCTTGCATGGTTGGGGACCTCTCTGAGAAGAGCCACTGGTAAGGCTCAGCAGCACAGGACACCCTCTCCCTGAGCCAGGCCACGGCCACACAAAACCCTGGTGTTCAGGCTCAGAGATCATCCGACCCAGATCAAGGAGTAAACATGGTCACAGCCAGATGAGCCATCAGGAGCAGGTTTCTTGCAGACAGTTTTGACTAACCACAGCTGGCAATGGCATTTCTTTTAATTCTTACCAGGTGAGCAAAGCAGCCCAAATTATTCCCCTTTTTTGTGGCTGAGCAAAAGATACTGCAGTCCCCAAAGCCCACTGCTCCTGAAGGGGCAGTTCCTCCAGCCCTCCTCTTTGCACTGCTGGACAATCCCAAATTTGCACTGTGGCACAGAAGAAGGGAGTCTTGGTCATGGGTGTCTGACTACAGAGCTATGGCTGGGGAATTAGGAGGAAGGCTGGCATACACACTAAGGCTTGGGTATTGCATTCTAACGTGAAAAGTAATGAATTCTGAGCATCTAGCTCAGAATTTAAATGAAATCCAAACCAAAGGCAGAGTGAGTACAAAGTTTCTTCTGCAGCAAGACATCAGTCAAGGCTGCTCTTTTCTCTGCAAGCAGCAGGATTCGTTACTGGAGCACAGGCTGATGTTTGCAAGCACACAGCAGTGGCAGCCTTCCACAACTATTACACTTTCCTGCCCTGAACATGTATTCCCCTGCCTCTTAAAGGACAGTCTTCACAGAGGCCTAATAGGTTACAACCGTTCCTCCAAATGCTGCTGAAACCCTCAGATTGTGCCACGTTCCTTGACCTGGGTTTGTTTGGAGGTTTAGTTTTACTGGGGACAGTGGCTGATTTTGTCTTAAAGTGTTCAAGAGAGCCCATTAAGATTGCACTAGGTGCCCACAAAGAACAGGCTTGTGCTTCCAGGGAATCCCTTGACTGTGTTCATTGTGGCTCCCTATCATGCTCAGCTGAGAGAAAACAAGCAGAGAGAAGGAAACCAATTCACAGAGCAGTGAGGGATACTAGACAAGTGCCTTGCTGGCACAAATTCCTGGAGCTGGGGGCTCTCCAGAGGAGAGAACACAGTGTTGGTTTGTTACTGCAGAAAAAGCATTAGTAACAATGCCCAGACACAGCAGGATGCAGCTATGGGAGCTTCCAGGAGCAACATGTTTCAAAGGTGGGTTGGGAGATATAATTTCATTGTCCCAAGTCAGGATTCAGGATTACCTGGTAGGATAGAAACAGCCTGCCCTCAAAGCAAAGCAGAACTGCATCAAAAGCTGACCTCCAACTCTACCTATAGTGTAAACAATATTCAAAAGCCAGTAACCTGTGAGCCTGCCTTCCCATCCCAGCAGACACACTGCCCTGATGCTTCCCACTCAGGATCTGCCACCAAGTTGGTGGGCACACAAGTGCTGGCCCCCAAGGGCTTGCCTTAGGTACCCCTTGGACTCTGCTCCAGCACAGGCTGCCATGCTCCAGCAAGGAGGGTGGCCAGCAACACTCACATGTCCCTGATGGGCTTGTTTCCAGTTGCAGGAGGGCCAGCACACAGCTCTGTTAGGGTGGTGCTGCCAGTAGGATTTCAGGATGTGTCAGGCAGAAAGGGAGAACAGACTGCTGACACAAGTCGCCCACATGCATGATATTGGTTCATACAAGCCAATTTCAGAAAGAGTCGAGAAAGTTACTACCATTATTTCTACCTTTGCCTGCTCAATCTTGTTGTCGTAGTTACCAAAGCCCTGGTGACTAAGGCAACCAGCCTTGGCAAGTAAGAGGCAGAACACAATGAGATGTAACACAAATATTTAAGATTACTCTGAAATAGCAAAAGCAGAAACAAGTAACAGCAATTCTGTGCCCCCAGCATCACTCCCTGCCCCCTGGTCTACTACATTTCTCATCACCCCCACAGGAGTTTGGGAATGGACACTCAGGTATGTTTGTGATATACTCAGGAGACACAAGGTAGACCGCAAACCCAACTCAAATATGCAGGAGCTCCCCCTGCACACCCCCTCCTCACACAGTGAGTTAACTGTACAGATGCTAGCATGCAGTCTTGTGCCCAGACTGAAGATCAGAACTTGTGCTACCATTCAATAAACACTCTTCTCTATCCATGTATGGCCTCTGCAGCATCCAGGCTCTATGTTTATAGCGTGCTGGAACATTTCATACAGGCATTACAAGGCATCTCCATCTGGGAATTGAGTAACATGACACTCCTGTGGTTTCTGAGATCACTAACAGCTCTGCAAGAATTCAACTCCCGATCACATATTTGCTTCTCTGTTATTTTTAATCACACACATACAATACCCAGAACATCTCCAGGCTCAAGGCTGTGTAAAGCTAGGTCAAAAGTTACTTTAAGTGAACTGCATGGCTTGGCTGGTATAAAGGGAATAACCACTGCAGTGACCATGCACCACAAAATGATCAGACACGCATGTCCATCTGGCGACAATCTAGTCTCAGAAAAATATCTATATTATAAGAAAGCACCACTTAACAGCACACTTAAAACATGCAAGAGGTTGAGGTGGTCTGGCACAAATAAGGTAGGTGAGGGTAGGGATGCTGAGATCAACCTTCCACCTAGACAAAGATGAACCTGCCACTATTATGTTGAGGCTATTGAATCCTCAGAAGCTGCAGAAAGACTTTGCAATGTCTGTGACCACATTTGGCTCTATTACCTTCACCTGCTAGGTATACAGGATAAAATAACCCTGTGCATCCCAGCAGGCATTACACCTGGCTGATTAGCCAAGGCCATTCCACAAGTTCTACATCTTCCAGCCTCCCCAGACACGTGTCACAGAGGTGTGATGGGAACTCAAGGGTCAGGTCCAAATACTTTGATGCTTCCAGCTTCCCTAAGCCACCAAGAGGAGCTGATACTTCTGCTGGCCACAGTCCAGCATCTTCAACTCTAAACTGTTATGATCACGACCCAAGTGCATATTCAACTGCATATAAAGCCCAAAACATAAGCAACTCTTGCTGTCTTGGAACTCCAAACAGCATTTCACTAAGCTTAGGTTTTTCTCCACAATTGCTGTTAAACTTCACAGAAACAAGAGAACACTATGTGCTTTATACTTGAATCAAGATTCACAAAAAGACATCAGTTATGCAGAACCTGTTGGACTGAAAAATAAAAACTGGAACAGCTTTTGATGAACACTGCACGTTTAGCTTGCCCTGAACATTAAGTACACAGTAATGCTGGGCACCTCACAAGAAACATGAAAACAAGACTATTATGCTGGGATGGGTGGTCAGATCCTGAAGAAAAGACGAGAGAACTTCAATCCAGATATGCATATAATACCCCACGATGCATAATAATAAAGATGTGTTTAAAATTTGATTTAAAAGAAACAAAAAGAGACTTTTATCTCTCTCCAACCCTTAATTTCCCTATATTACAGCTGTGTCTACCATTTAATTAATCAGCTTATCTGTTAGCAAACATCCACATAAAATGGGAAGTTTCATTTTCTCCCTGGTGATTCACATTGTCACGCTCAAAGAGATATCCACGCAAGGCCTTGTGAGCATCCTCATGAGAAGGCGTCGGAGCTTCAGAAGAAAATTTGTGAGTATGTGGAGCCAACAGTGCTGCACACTGAACTCACAGGAGTGAAGGGGACAGTTCTGCACAGGCTGCATGTTCCAGGGAGGACCTCAGCTAGGAAGCATCAGGTCCAAAATTACCTTGGGAGCTTTAAAAATTCTGCCTTCAGGGGCTTAGCTCAAGGCCCTGTTTGAACTACACTCCACTCAAACTTCAGAGGAATAACCTCCCTTGCAGCTAGCACTGTTTTAAGAGCCAGGTTACTGCTTAAGTTACCAACATTTTTTCACCTAAAATGAAAAACAGCACAAGTTTTCAAATTACTTCCAAAAAGCTTGGTTTAAATTGTGGTTTAGCTCACTCTGACCTAAATGCATTAGGCCCAGGAGACAAAAACCCTTTAACTACGGCAGGAATAAGCAAGCAAAGGCAGCAGGGAGGTTGCAGAGAATCTGCCCAGCTGGAGGGAGGGAAGGCAGGCAGGGCTCTGCAGCTCTGCATGCTCTCTGGGAAGGTGGTACTCTCTGCCCCTACCCCTTCAGAGGGTGCTTTGCTTGTCCTGCAGGCAAACTGCCTTAGAGGCCAGCTCCCACTCCTCCTCTCACAAGAGGGATGAATAGCGGAGCTACTTAGGAAGCCAGGAACCAGGCTGGGACTTGAGGGAACCTATGCAGGTTGCCACAGCAACTCCACAAATCCATGTCACCGGAGACCACCATACTCAGAAAATTCAGACAGCAAAGCCCTTCTAGCACCTGGACGACAGCCAGTTATCCGGCTTTCTGGCAACAGGATTGCAAGCCTAAGTAAGATCAATCTAGTCCAGTCTTATGAATGAAAGATCTCCAAGGGACACCAGAGCAGCTGGGACATCTGGCACAGACTCAGCATCCAGCAAAGCCAGGCCATGAAGGTACCATAAGGCAGATCCTTGAACCGCCACCATGATTGATTCCCCAAGTTTCTCCATTTGAGGGAACGACACACTGGAGATCTTTGAAGACTACACACATCGGTTTCAGAGCAGCATGCATGTTGTGTGCAACACAAACAGCTTGTTCTCTGTTAAAAAGTAGCATGAGCTGCTTCAGCACAACAGGCAATAAAAACATAAAACTAGACCTACTGGAGTGAGTGGTTCTCAGAACCGCTTTGTAAAGGCTGACAATAATTCAGAGCACAGCAGTCTTCCAGCATTTTCCAAAATCCCAGAAATAAAACCGGGCATTTTCCCTTCCTTCTTGTTTACATCACCTTTCAAAGCTTGAGCTTAAGTACCTGATACAAAACACCTGGCTTAAGCCTCAGTCAGGCAACACTACAATCCCTCTGGCTGGCAGTATTAGCAACAGTTAGTAGGCTTAATGCAATTGCTCCTGTCAGCCGCTCTGACTGCTTGTAACTGCCACATAGAAAGTACAAATTATTCCAGCAATTCTAGAGATAACCTGAAACATGAGACTCATCTACCATTTGCATTTCTGTCAGTACTGCTTTTGTCTCCCTCTACAATATCCCAATTTGACAGCAAGTCCAGCTTCACTTTTGGTGATGCTGCGGGATGCAAAACCTCTGTAATTGAACACTTGCAAAACATAATAAACCCCAGAGGTGAACACATTTCATTGACAGAGGAAACATAAGATATATGCCTTAACTCTTCTTGCAAGAAAAGAGATTTAATCCAGCAATGTGAAGAGCTATGAAATATGAAGCAAAAATCCAGAAGATACAGGTGACAACCAAGCTCTAGGACAGAGAACAGGCACATGACTATGAAAAGCCCCTGCATCAGGTACAGCCACCTCTGCTTCCAGGTTTGGTAGCCACATAAAGCACACGGTACCTGCCCCTGGCTCTCCGTGAACAAGATCTGTGTGCACACTCTGTGTAGGAACCAGCACCCCATCTCTCCAGAGTAATGCTGCTTACTCCTTAAAAGGCAGGCTGAGACAGTCTCCCACAAGCTAGTTTTATTTGAGCATCCTACACAAAGAAGAGCTGCTCACAGACACTAAAGCACTGGGTTTCAGACTCAAGGTTGATTTCCCCCGTGGAAAAAGAAAGGCTTAAAGGAAAGACTTTTCAGTCATAGAACAAAGAACTGTGGGGATTATTTGTTAGCTGTTTCTGGCAGTTTTTTCTTGATTTTGCACTGCTTTTGATAAAGCTGGTATCTGAGCACTATTGATAATCTGTCCAGCACACACCTCTGACTGAGAGCTGCACTCCTGATTGAACTGACTCTAGCATAAGATTTCAAAGCTCTGTGAAAATGCCTGCCACTCACTTGCTGAATGATGTTTGATTGCAGCCCCAGGTACACCACAGCAATTTGGGCTTAAAACATCTCTGTGCCCAGGAAATTCTGTAACAGCTTCAAACATAACAAGAAAGGATGAGTTCTTACACAGGCACACACTGCTGCAATCTCCTCGGGAATCCCTATGCTTCAGTGCAACTCCGCTATGCTTTGGTGCTTTTGGAAGAGGCTTTCTTCCAGTTAGAGACATATTTCTATCTCTGCAGAGAATTTCTTCAAGAAGTGACCTGGAGAAGGTGCTGGGGAAGAGGACACTTGATAACGCACCCATTAGAACTGGCGCTCAGTGAGAAATACCTTACTCTACGCCGTTATCCTCTGAATCACCGTCAACTGAAGCCAGCCCAAAACAAAATGGAAAGAGGACTACTTATCCATATTAATCAAAGGAATAAAAAGACATTTGTAAAGAAATAAAAAGGAGGGTTTAATCTCTTTACACTAGGGTTCAGTCAGAAAGACCTTTTCCTTATACAGCTGCCCTCCTGCAGGCAAAACAGCACGGCTTCATTTTCTGGACCTCATGCTGCAGGCTGTGCCCATTAGAGAGCACGCAATGGGCAGCATCTAGCAGATAGATATCTGGGGTAATGTAACTGCTCATAACAGCTTCCCCCACAATGCCTCCAGGGGTCCAGACAGTTCATTTCCAGGCTCATTTTCAGGCCCTTGTGAGAGATGTTCACAGAAATCAAGTATCACCTCAGTTCTTTGGGAACACCAACATCCCTTTCAGAGTGTACAGGCGGAAAAACTGGTGAACCAAGCCAGCAGCCCCACCACCAGAAGCCAATGCCTTGTTCTCTGCTCCCTGTGATTTCCCACCACCACCGTATATTTGAGCACATGATGAACTGACTCAACCTGCTAATCCAGCAAAGAATGAACCTAAAAAATAATGAGTTGTCTTCTTAGAGGCCAGCACTGAGATGGCTTGCCACATAGTCAGGCATGCACTGGACCTAGTGCCAGAGAAGGGGTGCCAGTCCTAAGCTGTGAGTCTGGGACTGCCAATTCATGCCATCCAAGGTGTCATGCCAAATGTAGGTACAGTGGGTTTGGAATTCGGCCTGAGAAAGGAATAAAGCTCTCCCACCTTCTTTTGAAACAACCCAATGCATGAGTCACCCACAGGAAGCACTTCTAATGCCAACTACACAGATCACCCAGCACCCCAGCAGAAAGGCATGCCACTCAGCGAGACTTCCAGTTAAGGTGAGACAACAGCAATTAGCCACTCACCTCTCTCCTTCAGCATACCATACTGCTAACACAGCTTCATCAAGACATTATTGTTGGCTTTATTTGAGTACTTTTATTTCACCTATTTTATCCTGTGCCGAGTCCTGCAATCTGCTACATAGATTTCTATTGACAATACTGGCTGTGCTGTGATGAGAGCTCACACAACAGCTTTGGATCACGCGTCCCAGCTACTTGCATTGCAGAAGATGAAAGATGCCAAACAACACATATTCTTTGGGGGGGCGGGGTGGTGGTGGGGAAGCTGATATTTGAGAAGATACTCACTAGAAAACCATTCAGTGTCAGGATCTAACATGTCACCTCCTAAGGCTCAGCATGTAAGACTTCCCATTGGGGTTTTTTTCCATATGTTTTTAAGATTAGGAGGGACATTAATATTAAAGGTCTGTCTGGCCTGATCTCCTGTAGAGCACACACAAACACCATATCGGCTCAGGCAAACAGAAAATGGCAACACACCAAAAACCCACAGAAAAATGGTCCATCATTTATTGGTGAGTAACAAAATAACTTGGGCTGGTGTCAAACCATCTCTGAAATTTATTGCCCTTTTTGTGAGGTATGTCAAGAGAATAAAAGGCTACATAGCTGAAAAAGTGCCTCCCCATCAGATATTGGATGCAATTCCTTTCAACAGACAGAGAAAGCAGCAGCCTGATTCCAGGAATAACTGCTCCAGCAACACAGTGTCCGATACTCATTCACAGGAGCTGAATTTAACATTTGCAAAGTTGAAGCTCAACAACTTCAAAGTCATTGTTGCATTAAACAGCACCAAAATTTTTACACTAAGAAGCAAAGTTACAGCTTTTTGAAGAGCTCTGATTCCCATCCTGAACAGCTCTGCCTTGATCCAGAGATGGCTCCTCAAATTGTTCCCTAGAAATCATTTCCTTTCCCAAAACAAAGTACTAATCAGCAGGAGAAAGCTTCCCTTCCCCACCATACACACCTGGCCTGCAAGTCTCCAACACATAGCCAGGGAGCTACAAGATGTTCTTTAGAAATGGGGACAATTACCACCATCCCTCCTCACAACCTCACAGCAGGGCACGATCTCAAGCACCCAGAGCGCAGCATACCATGACCTGTCTGTTCTGCTGCATCTCAAGCAGATAGCAGAGCTTAACTGCACATAAGCATCTGCACAAGCTGCCCACAGCCAGTCCCCATGTCAAGTGCTTGGCTAGTTGGTCATCTGGTGGGTTTTACCATTCCCTACCTTCTGCTCCCTGCCACGGGCCCCACCGCTGTGTTACCTGAACCCACAGCCCTAATACTGCATTACCTGCTGCAAGGTTTGGAAGCACCCATTTCCAGTTAAAGTGTGAGACTTTTAGGTTGCCCTGTATGGAGTCAGGAGTTGGATTCGATGATACTCATGGATCCCTTCCAACTCAGACGATTCTGTGATATTTGAATTGTAAATGCCTCTTCTATCTTAACACACTCCCTTAATACCTGAAGCATGTGAACCAACAACCCTACAAAGGGCATCAGAGCAGCTGTAGGATTTGCTTCACACCGTGGTCAGCCAAACTTTCAGGCAACTTCCACAAGGGCTACGGACAGCTTTTCTTTTCTCCATATGCCCAGGGAGAAGCAACTGAGAGGAAATAGTGGGAAATTAGAGGAAAATAGAGGAAACCCTGCTTGAGAAAAGCTTGATTTTTTTTTTTCTTTTCTGAGAAATAAAATTTGTAATTACCCAGCCACCTGCTTTGTCTGAAAGCAGAACAATGGATAGGAGATCAATATCTCTACTAGATATTTCACAGACAGTTTGCATGCACCTTCCCATCTCCTGGAAAAGAGGAGGGAAGGCAGGGTTTCAGGTGCACTGGAAGAGGAGGTTTCTCATCAGGAAAGAGTAAAGGCGAGGGGTGTTCATCCCTAGCAGTACCACTGCCTAGAAAGTTGGAATTTTTCCCCTCACCCACTGAGTGAAAAAGAATTCCTTGGAAAAGACTGGAAAGAAGACAGACTGTCTCCTCTCTACCAAAAACATGCTGACTAAGGCCACCCAGGTCCATACAAGTGAAGATGGAAGTCAGCTACCATGGATGAAGAAATCAAGCAGCCATGTTTCAGAGCAGATTTTCATCAAACCTTCTTTTTCCCTTCCAGCAGAGCTGCTGCTAGCACTAGGGAGTCCCACCAGGCAATGCTCTTCTATGAAGGGGCAGCTTCTCAGCATCCTTGCCACATTACTCCATTCTCCTTTGGGTTGGTGAGAGAATTAACCCAGAAGAAAGAAAACAACTCCTACCAGCTTACCCCCTGCTAGGGATGTCAGCAGCTGGGAGTTAGCACTGGATTTGCACTCAAATTCGTACTGACCATTCACCCCACACACCATTTCCAGGCAGGCTTTTCCATCTGCACTCCCAGGGCACAACAGTGTATTTCAAACACTGCAGTCATACCACCTTATGCTTGCTGTAATTCTCATGTGTTACTAAACTACTCACACTACAGGTGATTTAGCAAGGCAGCAAGAGACTGGAAGTCTGCCAACAGCCATTGAGAAACAGCTTGAAATGCATCCCAAAGGACAGGAGAAAAAAACTCAACCACACACCTCATAGCTCAGCTTTCTCAGATCTGCAATAAAATAGGTGCCTGAAGAACAACCTAACACTCAACACATTTGTTACCCTCTGGAGCTGTGGCCTCAGGAGCTGTCTGCAGTCAGCAGCAGGATTTTACATCGAGTTTTGTAACTGGATGTAGCCCAGTAATTCACAGCATAGAGAGAGATCTGATTCTAAAACATATGCTTTAGGAGCATCTCAGCTATTTCATCTAGAAGCTGCAGCCACCAAGAAACACACAGGTTGTCCTGATGGAAAGTTTCTTATTTTATTAGACATGTTCCTTCAGAGCAAAATCTGCATACACCTTCAAAATCATATCATGACTCCTAAGGAAAGGAAAGCTGCTAGCCTTGATATGTCAGAGGCTGACATTCCCCAAAAGCATAACCTCAGCAGGCAAAGTAAAAAGAAATCAAAGCCTGCCTTAAGAATCACAAAGCTTTACAGGAAACCTCCTACTATCAGTGCAACAGAAATCATATGCCAAATTCTGCGAGGGTGGGGAATAAAGATGGGCAAGAAAGAAATACCCTTGTGGGTCCCAGACAACTCTAAACACTTTTGTTCTTGGGTGTGTCCACATGGAAGAGCAAGATTTTTTCCTAGTCCCTAATGTCTCCTTCCATCGGAGAAGGCCGTAATGGCCTTCCATTAGAGACAGAAAAAAAAAAAAAAACACCAACATATTTAGGGGGTACTTGTTGTGGACCTGCATGCATACTCTAAGAGAGCTTATAAGGTTCACTCCCCAAAGTCAGAGGAAAGGAAGCATTCAGCTTAGGTGAATTTGCTCTAAGTTTGTCCTCCATCGGGGCAATTTAATGTCAGCGAAAGAGTGTGGTGAAACTAAGCACAAGCAATAAATCCCTGTGTTTCAGGCTGCAAATCTTAAGACAGCTTGTGAAAACTGAAGTCGGGAGATCTAAGATTGGCGATGGCTGCACATTTGCAGCTTTAAGTGCAACATAGTGCAACACTAAAAAGCTCTTTTGAATCAGTCATACACAACTTCTTACAAGTCTGAAAATCTCTCTGCTACCCTGTTTCACTGGCCTGGTCCTTTTACTATCAGGTCACTAGCAGTTGCCACTCCACACCATCTGTCATTAGCAGACCTACTCAACAGTTTGTTCAGGAGCTGCTTCTCCTCCCAAACATTGCAGGCTGTCCATCCACAAGCACAAGGTAACTAGGCATAAAACAGACTCCTTCCCTCAACACCCCTTTTATCTAATTCTAAACATTAAGGCTTAATCCTTTAAAATATTTGTATCATAGCTGAAATACGGGAAATCTCAAGGTAGCACAAAATCTGAAAATATAAAGGGAAGAAAATTAGCAAGCACCAAGCATGGCTGGCTCACACCCAAACTCACCTGACCTTTATATAATCTGCACGCTGCAGGAAACCGAGAAAAGCCTGAGAACTGTGGGACCCAGAGAGAACCTAAGCAACCACCACAGGTTTGTGTTCTACTGTGCTTTAGTGGTACAGTTGCAAAATGGCTCCCGGTTCAATAGGACAGAAGAACACAAATTCTCCTCCATTTTTGCCCCCTCTACCTAGACCTGCACCACAGATGTGGCCAGTACCAGCTAGCAACTTGTTTGCTTTAAATGGATTTATTGCTTTTCTAAAAGGCTGAGCACCTCTGTCCCAGGAGAACGAGGATGACATGCAACAAGCAGAGCACAATGCAGGTGTGATGTCCAGGACAAGCACGCTGGTGGAGCCAAGCATTCTGTCCAGACGTGTGCTTCAAAGGTAACGTTTCCAACACTCTCCATCACCACCTCTCATCACCAGGTATCATTCAGAAGCAGCAACTGTCATTTGCAAGCCCATGAGCATCCTACGAGTATGGAAGGTAGCACGCAGAGCTGGCACTCCAAAAAGAGTCCACAGGTACAGGGAGAAGCAGGAAGGACTAACAGTCATATCACCACAGCTCAAATTCAAAGGTCTTTTGCAGTGCATGCATTTCCAAAGTGTCCTTGACAAGGGTAGTAACTTGTCACCGAGGTCCATTTTTTGTCTTTCAGGTGGGCGTGGGGTGGGGGGGGGTGGGGGTGTCTGTGCACAAGCATGTTTCAGTTACATGCCTAAAGAGCAATAGATGCTCTACAGAACATACGACATATTTTGTGGGAAGAAAAGATTTGCTATTGCAAAATAAGGGAAGAAGAAGTTGTGCAAAAGTCTCCTTTCAGGCAGTCTGAGGTTATCTCTCGCAACACCAGAAAGCAGCAAGTTATTTCCCCTTCAGTGGCTTCATTTCCCATAGTTAGTGAAGAGCCAAGACCCAGGACACTCAGAAGGTACTTCTAGAAATCCTCACATTGTGACCAACCTATCTTTTTTCTTTCTTTCTTTCTTTCCTTTTTAAAAGAAGATTCCTTTTTCTTTTCTTTTAGTAGTCATTGCTCTACCTGCTGCTGCTGCTTCTGAGAAAGTTCCTCATCTTGCTCTCTGCCCTACTGCTTAGACAGAGAAACCATAGCAGTTATCAATTCACCTGCATTGTTGACAATTCAGGGATCCTTCTAGAGGGCTGTCAGCAGCAAATATTTGTTCTGGATAACAGGAATTGAATTCTGAAACCTCACATGCTTTACTTATACCATCAAATTGCTGGCAAAACAACACATAACTCCACACTTCCTTTTCATAACCTCTTTCAGGGTGCTGTGCTGTCAGGTATCACAAGGAAGACGCTCCATAGAACTGTTTCCATCTGGACAGCTGAGGCTGTGACCACCCTGGAAGAGACCTACACTGAACACTTCTAACCTCAGCAGAAGTTTGTTTGGCTTGAAATCGTATCTACTGTGAAGGCAGAGACCATGGATCTTCTCTCACACAAAGCTACCCTGGATTTTAAACCTTGATCTACTTAGTTTTGCCTTCTTCCCAAGGAGAGTTCCGACACCCTGCACATCTCAGAGCCAGCTCTCCTTGAAAAGTCATTTACTCTCAGAGTACTAGAAAAAAAAATAGGTTGTAATTAAGCTGAGTTATTAATCTTTTGTCACTTGGGACCTGAAACCTATTCATATTCATGTCAACAGGAGTGTTTGACATTACAGTCAGGACTGGACACAAGTGCCCCATCATTTTTCAGAAGGGAATATAAGATCTTCTAGGTGCCAATAACTAACTGCTCTGCCTTCTGTTCACAGCAGCATTTAGCTGGGATGTTGACCACTTCTGCTATCTGACCACCAACCATTTTTCTTCTCCGCATCCCACCCAAAGAACACCATTACCCTGGCACAGGCACACTCTACCACAGTCTACGGCCCAGTTTCTTGCATATCACACAGCTCTGCTAGCTGCCCAGAGGAGAAATAACCATGGCCGCAGTAGTAGAAGTGGTCTTTGGAACATGCTTTTCAAGATTCCTCTTCTCAAGAGGAAGAAACCATCAGGATCTGCTAAAAGCTTCAAACTTCCCCCAAAAGACATTTAGATCTATGAAGAAAGTATCCAGGTCACTTAAAAAGAGAGGCTGGAGAACCCAGTAGCAGCCGGGCAGTCATTCCTTACCTGGACAGATAGACAGGACTCAAATTTTGGGGCCAACTGTTCTCACACTCCTTGGACAAACTCCAAGTGGTCAGTGTGAAGCCTCATCTGTTTCTTCAGATAATGGTCAAGGCACAGAGAGGTTCAGTGATTTCCTTTACATACGCCACATCCCTCCCTGCAAGGGTATGGATCCAAGAATTCTCTAATTGGGGTCCAACAGTGTCAGGATTAAAGGATGGCAGTAACTGGATTGCTTACTGCAGTCACAAACAATAATAAGGTTAAGAGATTTCCTTTCTCTCCTCTTGGCCAGGCTCTGAGTAGGCAGAAGTTATAAGGCGGGGGGGTGGCTGTTAAACCTTTTCTCCTCCAGTTGCTTAAGAGGGGTGTTTAGGGTTGTTAATTTTGCCTCTTACTCATGGCTGATACTTCTCACCTCACTGGTTTAAAGGCACATTTACCTATGTATGTAGGGAGGAAGTGCACCTTGCTGCACAAATAATGAATGAAATGGGCTCCTTGAAACCATTCTCCCATCACTCTGCATCCTTTCACATTAAATATCCACACAGATGCATCACTGGAAAGATCACCCCTCAAATTTTGGTGCTAGTCATGAAACAGCTTAACCTGAAAATGCATCATTCTCTCCCACCCCCTTTCCCGCACTTTTATTAGCTCTTTCCAAGCTGTTTCTCTCCTCCTTTTCCCCTCCTGACTCTCAATACCACCCCACTGGAAAAAGACAGCAAACCTCAAGGGTAGTTGAGAGTTACCTCTGCAATGCACCCAGGCACATCAGCCTGCAAACAGAGGGTTGGAAGAAAGCCAAGTTCTGCATGACAAGCAGTCTAATAGGACCTCCCTTTAACCACTGATTTCTCTGAAACATGGTTCTTTGAGGCAGTTGCCCTTGACAAGCCAGGACAAAATTGGGCAAATAGATTAGAAGTTGAGAGAGTTGGACAGATATGTATTTTCTTAGCAGCTTCCTGTGTGATGCTACAACCATTTGCTGTGTTATTCACAATACCCAAACGTTTGGGGGGGGGGGTTTAAAAAAAAAAGGAAAATTAATTGAGGACAAACCATACCAAACAACTGCTGCCTGACCATGTGCACAGGAGAGTTGCAGTGATATAACCACATCCCCCAGGCTTTGCTACAGCGAGATTTCACTGCCTTTACAGAAGGAAGCAATTTAGAGTTAAGATCTAGTTCCAGGCAGAGATGAGAGATTTAATCCATCTCTGCCACTTTTTAACTGTTGGATGAATCACTTCACCTCTGCTTCCCCCTCACCCGTGTCTACCCAAAGCATGGAGTAAAACCCCCCCAGAACAGGCAGTGTTTCATTATAGTACATCACACAGCATCTACCACAACAGGACACGAGACTCTGCCATAGCCTCCTGGCGCCTCCTGTCACACAAGCTGATTTCCAGATAATAAGCACATTGTCAAGAAGCATCTCCTGAGGAAGCATTAGGATCTGCCCAGACAGCCTGTCCCAGCATGCACAGCATGCTACTTAGGCACACAGGCACTAGCTTCTCTCATGCTCCACTGCAAGCTATGCAGATATTAATTGCCCCTACCAGGAGCAATGTCCTTCCTCAGCACAAAGAGCCCTTAAAATCTCAGCAGAAAGTCCAAAAAATCCCAAATGATTCCCACATACTGCTCCCCAAACCTCCTCCAGACTCCACCACTTCCCATGGTCCCCTGAGCCTGTTCAGGGGATTCCCAGCCGGCAGCATCCAGATTAGAGAGCAAGGAAAACTCTGCTGGTGATCTGGTTCCCCGATGGTTTCTCTCCAGTTGCCCCTTTCTGAGCACCTTCAGGCTTCCTATCCCAGCTCTCCAGTCTGTGGAAGCCAGGGAAGAAACCCCAGCCATTTTCTCTAGTTTAAGCTCTGTTTTTCCAGCTCAAGGAAATACAGAAATACACCAGAGTTTAAGGGCAGTCTTGTAAGACTCTATTTTTCCCAAAAAGGACATATTTCTTCCTTCGTGAGTACTGGCACCGTGTTGCAGGACATTGGCTTTGGGAGCAACCCTGCCACACCTCAAGATCACTTCTGCTTTACAATACAACTCCACAGACTCCCTAGCACATGCAAAGAAATGGCAACACTGCAGCATGGAAACAAGCAGCTGGGAACAAAGTGTGGAGAACAGGAACGTAAGTCACAGCTATGGCTTCAGGCAGGGAAAGGGTTATTTGAACTAGAAGAAGAGCAAGCAACTTCGGATCCTGGATCTGAATCTAAGCCTCACTTCAGTGTCCAAACCGCAAGGTCATCTTTCTGCTCTATTTTCAAACAAGTTACTTGTTTAACAAAAAGCATGTGACCAAATTCATTGCTGCTGCGTAACAGCCTCCCTAGAAACGTTAGAAAGAGCTTACTAAACAATCCACAGGTCAGTGACAAGGCTACATGCTGCAGCAAACTTTTAAAAAATATTTTTTATAGGCAACAGAAAGGGTACATTGCTTGGGAAACATCACATCTTTAACTGGTCATTGCTTTACTTAAGATCACTATGTTTGAACTTCCAGCTGTTCACTTGGGGTCTGCCCAAAAGCAGCCTCAGGGCAGACAGAAAAAAAAGTGGAAGTCTGCAGCAGCACATTGATCTTCTCTCATTTTAGCCATGCTGAAATTGGGCATCAGCATTAGTATGGCTAATGTCACAGAAGTTGTTTCACAAATGTAACAGATTTTGAACTTTTCTGCCTACAGACGCAGCAGAATTGCTGCACCAGCTGTCCCTAAATCCAAGGCTGTTTTAACAAAAGATGCTGCGCTGCCAGTTTAGCCGAGAGCAGCCAGTTAATGGCATGGCAAGGTGCAAAAAATGCACCGCACCTCCACAGAGCCACAGCGCTAGCAGTCTGCCACAATACCTGTTGCTAAACAGCTGGCTCACTGTATCTCCAGGCTAAAATAAAATATGTTAATGAATTAACCACCACAAAGCAGTGATTGATTGCAAAAACATCACTTGCAGCCTTGTCTACAGGAGAAAAAGAACAAGTGCTTAAGACACAGTGACAAGTACCTTTCAACCAAGTTTAAAAGTGCTAACGGGATGCAGGACAGGCTACATCTTAACACTCATCACCTGGCAGAGCTTGCTGGGGTACACCTGCAAGTCTGCTGGAGATGTGCCAATGCAGCCAAGCTGGGAAAAGCAGTGAAAGGAGGTCAAGGTTAGTTCACTGATCCACACCAACTTCCTCCAGTTCTCTGCTGCAGGCATTTGTTCGAGTGCCAGTAGACACCTGTCTGGCAAACCCTGCTACAGTGACTTAAAACACAGGGCATCCTCCATCACCCAGGCTGTCCTGGCAGAGATCTCCATGCATGCTGACAAAAAGGGAACATGTGCCATACAGCAGCTTCTGTAATGCATAGTCTAACAACTTTCCTACCAATGATGAACACGGAGTTAAGGTTTCATTACAGCTTGCTACTTCTGAAGTAGCAAACCCACCAAACAGCCCATCGGTTTCCTTTGCTGTTATCTTGAGCTGGCAAGCACCTTGGATCTGGCTACCCGCAAGCTCAGGAACATGGTACCGTGGTAAGATACGTCCAGGAAGGCAGCACAGGGGAGGGACTGAAGTGATACAATAGCAGTGATAGAGGCCCATGGAACAGACAGTGCCAGACCAGCATGGGCATCCATTTTTGAGGCTTCTTCATAATGGTAAGAAAAAAAATTTACATTTAAAAAAAAAAAGTTTAATTCTAAAGAGTTGCACAATTAAGGTTCTTCACTCAAAGAATGATTCTCACCAAAACTGGTAAATTTGTGCGTAGGCTTTTCATCCACTTGCAACACAAGCTGTTAATAACCAGAGCCTGTACAATGCAGTTCTCTGCTCAGATCCTTGTGGGTGGAGCAGGTCCCTGAAAAAGGGTGACTTGTCCATGCTTCCACAAATCCGTATTGCAACAGATAAAGTTATCCCCAAATAAGTATGAACATTTCATCAATACACAGGTGAGATGAACAAAGCGTAAATACAGAGTAATGGGAATGTTGTTCTTTTGCCTGACTGGAGATTAAGGAACATAATAGGCAGAGAAAAAGCTTGAAAAGTCAAGGGATTTGACAAACATCAAGGAAAAAATGAGTAAATTATTCATATATTCAGTATACCGTGAAATCCAAATGGACATCCTGAGTCTGCTTCTGACAGAGGAGCACACAAGAAAGGAAGGAATACTTGGAGCAAGCAGCCTCAAGCATAAGGTATGACAGGACTGAAAGAAATGTCAACTTATGGGACTGTATTTCAGGAATACACATACAGAAAATTCAGAAAGTCTAACAAAAGAAAAAAAGCTGATATTCATCAACAGTGAAAAAATCTAAAAGCCATTAAAAAAAACAACCCAAGCACATCAAGAACATAGTCCAGCTGAAAAATACAAGCCATACAAGAACAAGATGTGGCCATTGCAGCTTCACAAGGAATAGTCTCTAAATTCTGAGAAAAAATGCAAACTACTTCGAAAAGGGAAAAATTAAGATTCAGAACTAAAGATTACTCAGTTACAGGTGTGCAAGGCAAGGCAGAAACATACAAAAAATGTGAGAACAATGCCAAAATTATCAGCAAGCATGTGCAGGGCTTTTGAGGGAAAGGAGCAGTAAGAAGAAAGTGGATGTATTGGTAAGGTGGAAAGTAAATGGGCTGCTAGAAGACAGCTGAAGGAACACAGGGGAAAATGCAGAACAAATACAAGGGACCTCTTCTAAAAATATATAAATAATGCAAATCTAAAAAAACCCTGATCTAAATAATATGGATTCAGAGACACTACTTGCTGAAAAACAGCAGAAGAATCAAGGAGAGGCTTTGGATGAACATAATCTTCTCCCCGGTAGAGAAAAGGTATTAAAGAACAGGAAAAGAGTAGCAGAACCCTTTACAAGGGAGTTACTGTTATTCTAACTCTGCTACATTGTAACAACACAACAGCTAATTGTTAGTGTGTTTCAGTTTTGGGAAAAGGAACCAAAGCCATGAGTTCTGCCATCATCCCAAACCGCCTGTGCTGATGAGAATTTAGTTATCATAACCACAGAAAAACACTTAAAAATACACAGCTGGGCATGGAAGCTGGACATTTTTTTGTCCCGCTAGCACTGGCTTCGGATCTCATGCTACTTAAGATATATGCTCGCACTGAAGAATAAGAAGCATGACAAGAAGGATTTACAGTGGAAATGTGAAAATCAGCATGAGTAGGAAAATAAGGGGAACCTAGAAAAACTAGAATAGCAGCGAAAATACAAGAGGTTTTATTTACTAAACAGAATCTTTCACTGGGTTAGACCACATGAGACAGGAGAAACAGAAAGAGCGTGAGAGATGACAGTGGGCAGTAAATTATAAAGGAGATGGCATTGTAACAGGCCGGCAGGAAAAAAACAGTGCAATTTTGGGCTGTGTGCACAGAGGCTGAATCACACTGCAGAGTAGGGAGTGGTCTCTGTAACCACAGTTGCAATTGTTAAGATACCTGAAATACTGCATCTCTCCTTTGGTCCACTGCAATGAGTACAGAAGTATCCAAACAAAGCCTCATTTATCTAAGAGACTTCTAACTACAAGAGCAGTATCACTTAAGCTGCCTGCTTCCCGGGAGGCAGAGACAGGTTCCTGCTGCCACATCCCACACAGAGGAGTAAGACACTGTCGCTTCTCATTTCCCAAAACAGTATCCACCAGCTTTGAGGTAGTTAAAATGAAACAAAACAAAACAAAAGAGAAGCACAGCTTCCCCATCAGCTGGGATGCTGAAATCTTGGACTAGATAAGAACACGAGGTATTTGGAAAACAGCCTTGCCCAGATGCTCATCTGACATGCTGTAAAATGCAGTATGTTTCTCAACTCTGGCTCTTTTTTGGAAATAACTTCTTCGGAAGTTGACTGGAGACATGCGTTCAAATCTAGAATCACTCCACATTGCAAACAATTACACAAAAGCATCGGCACAGATTTCATTGAAGAATGGATCTGCTGCAGGAACCCCATAAGATACTGGTGCTCAGCAATTTATTCTTTTGACAGGATAAAGGTCAGGGGTTCTCCACCCCAGAGGAAAGTGCACTATATGCATATTACATGGCTGTTAGTAATCCATCACAAGTAACTGAGTACGCCAGAGGAAGCGGAATGAGCACTCATAGCATACTAGCATGACAAGAACAATGCAACATTTTTTATAAACCATCAGACAACTGAGCTAACACAGCCTAGCTAATGAATGAAACAGTGGAGCAAGGCTAGGAGGCAGCATGGCAGGTACTTCAAATAAAATTAAGCCTTCAGAAAGTCACTATTAATATTCTGAAAGGAGCACACCCCCCCATCAATCATACTGGCAGGGGACATTTCTCCCGAGTTCCACTAATGAGCAGAAAGAAGGAATAACAGACACCAACTCAGTTATCATACACTCAGAAGGGAAACATAACACTGCCAGAGAAATCCCAAACGTGCTCCTCTGCAACAGACAAGCCACAGAGCACTACAGCTAGCGAACAACACATCAGGCATATTATGTTGCAGGCTTGTAGCCAAGCCCACAATATTAAGAATAATAAGCAATCTGATGGCTGTTTAGAACATTTTGTTTTCTATATAGTACTAAAAGGAAATCATAATTCAAACACAGCAAATATCACCAGTTTATAAGAGACTGCTTCCTCACAAGAAACTGGCCTCTCCCAAGCACTCCCCGTCTGGAGCTACTCCGGTTTGTCACAGCATCATAGTATCTTTTGAAGGAACAATCTGGAATCATTTAACATTCCCAGAGGTGCAACTCTGTAGCTTACCCAAACAGAGCAGATTTTGCTGAGGTTGGAAGTTTACCATGAAAATGCCTGATTTACCCAGGAAACCACTCAAGAACATCTCAGGCAGATAAATACATGTTATTCCAGCTGGAATAAGTGTTTCTTAAAGGAACACCCAGTTCAGAGGCTTTTCATCACCAAATCAGCTTCAGAAAAGGAAACTGTTAGGGCTTGTAGAACAGACCCACAATACTCCTTGCAGAGAAGAAACGGACCCGTGAGTCCACAGCTGACAGAGCAGTCCACAGGGCTGCGAGATGCGGCCAATCCAGTTGAATGCAGCTGTGCCAGAGGAGAGCAGATTCCTCCATACTGTACGACAGGTACTGCTCACTGCAAGGCTTTCCGGACCTCAGGCAAAAGAAAGCATGCAACCAGCTGCAAGTCTTACCTTACTCTCCATGAAGTGTCAGGTAATAGACACTGTCTGCCCACGCAGGACAACAGGGTTGCAGAGATGAGAACATTCACCTCGTGGCACTTCAAAGGATCACCACAGCTAGCACTTACGGGATATTTTCTGTTGTACTTGCAATAACTGCTCTCCTTCCAAGAAGACATTCATTAGGCTATAACATTCCAAAACACACATTTGGAAGTTTTAATGATCGAAAATCCAGAGCACCTTCTGAAACATAATGTCCTGAAGGTGCACATACACAATCTCGCAAAGTGAGCCCAAATCACATGCATTGCCCTAAGTCAATGCTTTTCTTATCAAAAGCAGGAGACACTGTGTTCAAGCACACTGTGTGGGTGGCACCAAGACTTGGAATGTTTTTGAGCTCATGTATCGTACCAAGATACGAGGCACCCTGGACGAAATGCAGTGTATTTGAATCCTTGCAGCACCGTTCACAGCATAATTTGTACAGGTAGAAACCCTTTGCAATCTGAGCTCGACTCATTAGCCAAAATACAACTCGTTATCTCTCACCTCTAACTAGAAACGTGATGACTTATCACTGAAACAACATCCACATAACGCTGAACACAACAGCTGTGTCATGGAAAAAGAGTAAGAGTGAACACAATCACACAATCTTATCTTGTTTCCTAATTAAGAACTTGCATTTACAGGCTCTCAGATATTAAAGGGAAAAAAGGAAGAGCAGTCCTATTAACAGAGGTTGAAATAACACTACTTGGAAAGAACAAGACCTTGCACAAAGTCCTTTCACACATTTTTTCCAGATGTACTGCCCGATCAGCATACAAAACAATGAAAACACTGTAAGACATTACCTTGATGCAGACAGACATTTTACTGTGGCAAAGATCTAGTTCATTTCTTGCAGTCTCCATACAGTGAAAGCCTGCTACAACCCTTAAGGGTACTTACTTGCATGGTATCACAATAAAGACACTTTCTCCCACTGCAGAACACCACTATGAAGACTTTTACTAAGATAACTATGAGTGGAAGTTAAGGCTGATTGATTATTTTAGCAAAAGCATGCTTCATACCCTGCAGCATGAATCAACCAGGATTGCTTTCCTTCTAAGGCATCGCAATGGGAAGCCAATAATCCCTGTCCCAGTGGGTAGCCTAACTGAAGATGCAAAGAGCATTTTGCTTGGTTTCCAGGTGTTTACTTCCTTCCGCCTCTCTGCATAATAGCCCACTGCCCAGAAAATTCAGCTCTGCCTTCCCTAAGAGCCACTTGAACCAAAGGCAGCTGGGTCTAGACTATGCTTACTCGGTTCATAGGAAGGGCATTAAGAGTTCGTAGATCAACTCGGCCCTGAAAAGAGAAAGACGCCAGCAGGAGGGATGATAACTCCATTCTGGGAGCAAGGCAACTTCCAAAACTAAATGTGGACTTAGTTCAGTGGTGCATTCCTGGTTCGGCAGGCAAGACTTCCATTATGGGCAACAGTTCATCTTGGAAATCCAAGATCCTCCTACAAGGCATCAGAAGTCTTACAGTCATACTACTGAACTGTTTGGTACACTGGGGCTTATACTTCATGGTGCCTATTTTTACTGGCCCAGACTGCCTCTCTGAAATTCTGAAGGCCTGGACACAACCTCACAACTGTCCTGCATTAACAGCCAAACACAGAGCAACCCCACAAAGGCTGATCTACTCCAGTCCCGCTCCTGCAGCAGCCACAGCTGCATTTTCAGAAAATGAAACACCTAAGAAGGAGCACAGGGGCAGCAAAGACTTACAATACAGAGTCTAGAAAAAGAAGGCACTTTCTATAGCATTAAAACCAGTGCAAAGTTCTCCTTTCCCTAGATATGCATAGGGCTGGAAGAATTGAGACTACACACGCGTAAGAGACGGAGAGTCCCAAGGGAGAAGGATTATTGCCCTTGAATGGATATTATTTTGCCACCACTACCACCCTCAAAGCACAGTAAGACCAGAGACCACCTGTGCTGGGCACTGGGACAGTACAGCACAGTTTCTACCTTGAAGAACATAATGTCAAGACTAAAACATTATACAAGCAGATGAGTAGAGGAAGAACATGAGCGAGCAATAAGGAAGCACAGTGCACAGATACACCATTAACCCAGTTCAGATTTGGGGCTTGATCTCCCTTTAGTTTCACTGAACACAAATACCTGCCTGATAGGTGCCCACCTGTGACCTGCTCAGCCAGGAAAGCTTGGGCTAGCTGAAGACTAGAAAATACAGAAGCACCAGTCCCACACTGGTCACTGTGGCCTGACGGGACTTCTCCAGACACCTGCTGACTCCACAGGCATAGCAGCACACCATGTTAGAGCCATGGCCTCTGAAGGAAGCATCAGCTTCTTCCCATCCTAACAAACGTTGCATTTGAAGACATTCCAGAGATGAAATTTCAGATTAATTTTTATAGAAGTTTCCTCCAAGCTGGTGTGTCAGATGGCTGCCCCCCACAGCTATCAACACACAAAGATGGTTGTGCATTAGAACAGGCATCTACACAATGTTCACAGAAACTGTCCTTATGAAAAGGTATCAGGATTTACTGGGCCAAAGAGTAGTTCTTCAAACAACTTTCAAACTGAGGGCACACCTTATTTGCTCATCCACTGGCATCCTGCCACCCATGTAACCCATTTCTAAACTCAGTCTCACTATTCCCAATCATTCTGTCTTTGGTTTGCCCAAAGCAGTTCCTCCTCTCTCTAGCTCTTGCAGCATTTCCATTTGTGAAGACTATGTACATGCACATTCTTCACCATCACTAAGTTCTGTGCTCTGTATCTCCAACTTCTATTCTTTCTGCAGGAAGTCAACCTGGTAATGCTGTCCTGCTCTCCAAATTCCAGCTTGGGAGTAACCTACCCACAAATAAACAATACCTCGAGTCACTTTAAAGCTATAGAATGATCACTGCTTCCTGCTCCACACAACAGCCTGAGCATGTGTCATCAAAAGGTACACTGGCTTTTCACAAACACATGTTGCAAACTCTTTCCCACTTGCTGCCTGCTCAGGCCAGAACCTCCTTGGGCACCGCAATCACACAGGCTTTCTCTACAAGCTCAGAGCATTTTGGAACATTTCTACTCTGACCCATCCGGCCACTCAACCACCAAGTTTCTCCCCACAAACTTATCAACCTTCCGAAGCCCCTTCACAAAGACTGGTGTTCTCCTGCCCTACTGGAGCAACTATTTTTCCTGTCTTGAATTTTACACCTCCAGGTTTTGTGCAGCACTTGAATACATCACTTGCAGACAACGTACCACAGCCCAGAGTGACTTCCTGAAACCGTCCCTTAACTCTCATGAGAAGACCTCCTGATCAATGTCTGATGAGTGGGCCAAAAGACACCCAGCTCAATAACACATCCAGCACCTCCTTGCTCCAAGACAGGTCTTGGCATTCTTCCCATAAGCACATCCAGCCTGGACATACCCTTAACCGCACAGTCAACGATGACATTTACACCGTTCAGCTCATCTTCCAGCTCTGCCAGAGATACAGCCGTGAGTTCAGTTGGCAGCACAGGGAATCCTTGTTGCTGCTACCTACGGTCTGGAGCGCGGGAGACACAGGGAACCCCCACGGACGCCGGGTGGCCACGACCTGGCTTCAGGGCACCGGTTGTAAGCCCATCGTTCACTTCAGGGGTGAGGAGGCAGCTTTCGGAAGCAGCATGGCGGCGATGATAAACGTCCCTCTGAGACCTTCCACGGCCATCACGGCAGACACTAGCCAGAGGCCGCAACATGGAGTCAACGCAGCCGTGGTCCGGTGCTGGCACACCCAGCCCCGCCGGTCCCCGGTGCTGCCGCTGCTCCCGCTGCAAGCACACCGGGCGGCACGGTGGGGGAACGGAGGGCGGGGGGTTGCCGTTCGCCGTGCATCCAGCCTATGGCTGGGGCAAGGCCCA
>NW_010973013.1:7228401-7228740 GCF_000737465.1 Haliaeetus leucocephalus | reverse complement strand
AGAGAGGGAGAGGGGAGGGGGGGAAGGCCCGTGACCAATCAGGACGCGCCTAGGGCGCGGCCTGCGGCGGGAGAGGAGCCAATCGAAGCGCGGAAAGGGTAAGGATGGTGATTCGGGCGACCAGCTAATCGGAACCGAGAGGGAGGAGGCCGGAGGGACCGGTAGCCAATCGAAAAGGCAAGAGGGGGCGGTCGTCGGGGCGGGGTCAGCCAATGGCGAGCGGCGTCGCTACTCCGGCTAGGGGCGGGGAGGGGAAGGGGAAGGAGGTGTGGCGGCCATCCCTTTAAAGGGCGGCAGCGCGAGCGCGCGGAGGGGCGCGGTCGGGCGCGCGCCCGCCCG
>NW_010973013.1:7222652-7228391 GCF_000737465.1 Haliaeetus leucocephalus | reverse complement strand
CCTCCAGACCCCTGGGAAGAAGGACAAGGCAGAGCTCGGGGCAAGCCTGTGTGGCACGGGAGGCGAATAAAGGCGTTGCTGTGGGGCCGTTCGAGGAGAAAGATGCCCCCTGCTCCACCTCAGCCTTCGCAGAGGGTCTGTCTGAAATGGCACTGCCTCTGGAGGAACGGGAAAGGAACGGGGTACCGGATCATCCGAGTAGGGGATGCTGGCTGAGGCATCCTGAAAGGAGGCAGCGATGAACCAGGAGCTGCAGCGTTCCCCACTTAAAACGACTTGAAAGAAACGGCAGAGTCAATAATGGCCAAGCGGCAAAAATAAAGAGAAGCCCCCCGGCTTCGGCAGGGACCGTGCCAGGTCCTGTGCTGTTCAATATACTCAGCAGTGACAGTTTTCCATTGATGCAGCGTTATTCCAGGCAGACTGTAAGATGCCAGTGGAGGGATTAGGATTTGAGAAGCAGGAGCAGCACAAACTTGCGAAGCAGTATAAATCATCCACAGTTTCTACTGTGGACCTTGAGCACAGCACTGGTGTTTTCAGAACATTATCAGCAAGCGTTTCAGGGTCACTTCCGTGAATACTGATGTCTAATTTATAACCTGTCCCTTGGACCTCTTCTTTGTGGAACTGACAAATGCAAGTATATTTCACCTGCTGTTGAGCTGCAGGTCTCTCGGTAACACACAGATATTCACATCAGCTTTCAGTTTGACTAGATTAATGATCTGAACTGTCGTCAA
Source organism: Haliaeetus leucocephalus (assembly GCF_000737465.1). Lineage (NCBI taxonomy): Eukaryota > Metazoa > Chordata > Aves > Accipitriformes > Accipitridae > Haliaeetus > Haliaeetus leucocephalus. The sequence goes on along the minus strand of NW_010973013.1, from coordinate 7,227,648 downwards.
ACTCTTCCACCTTGCTCTTTGCCCCCATTTGTAGCCCATTTCTGCATCTGATGAACAGCACAGATCCCAGCACAGAGTTGCCCAGACCTCCAGTCTTGCCTGCAAAGCAGCTTGTTTGCCGCTTTGATGCATTTTCCTTCCTTTAAGCAAGTCGTCAATGCATGAGAGGACCTTTCCTTTCATCCTTGACCTCCTTGGTTCTCTAAGAGCGTTTGCTAAGGGATCTTAGCAGAGGCTTTTGGGGAGGTCCGACTGGATCAAGGATGAGCTGTGTTTTCATAACACTCTGCAGATGAATGTGAAAACCCTGTTTTGCAGCAAGAGAGTGTCACGTGATGGTCATGCTACCCTGGCCTTATCTCAGCATTTCCACCCATTGTGGTTTGATTTCAGCTGGGTATCATCACTACCCTTCCCCAAAAGCAGCTGCCTGCTCCAGAGGACCCTTCTAGATCTGAGGGCTTGATTTGTCCCATTGCGGTGCCTCCCCAGCTGTTTGCTTTCACCCATTTGCCTTCCAGTCTTAGTCACCATTCCCAACTATTTGTGTGGTACTTCAACAGCACGGAGGGCTCTAGGCTTTCAGGGATGCCCTCTCACTTCCAGGAGGCCAGAGGCAGCTCTCTGCTCAGTGCAAGGCAGCCTGGTGAAGAGACAGAACCTTGAATGGAGCCTTCCAGGCAGCCCCTGAGGGCTGGCAGTCCTGCAGCTCTCCTGGGCCACCACTCTGGCCTGGGAGGGCTGCTTCTCCCCTGCCTTCCTGAAGGATGCCCATCACTTCCAGCCACCTCTGCTCTGCTCGGTGGCTGTGCCACGCTCTGTGATCTGTGATGCTTTTTCAGAGCTGTGGAAGCCCTCAGCATGGTCCCCAGGTTACAAATGGCATTTTGTCATCACTGCCACCACTTGCAGTTTCTTGCTGACAAGCTTCCTCCTTTTCCTGCATTTCCCCTGGGGGGACATTCAATGTGATTGAGGTGGATTTCTCCATCTCTCTCCCTGCAGCCTGTTCCCTTCCACTACCTCTATCCTTAATGCAGCTCACTTGTTTGTTTCGGCCTTCTGGCTTTTCTACAGATGAATTTATGCATTTGTTCTCAGGCTGTTTCAATGTGCCTTGTTTATTTGGGGGCTTGGCTACACAGCCTGCTCTTCCTTTGTTCCTGCTTTCATGTTATACTGACTTTGTGCCTACAACATGAGCTACCCAGAACTGTGCTCTTCCACACAGGGTGGCTTTTCTCTGTCTTTGGGGTCAAAATTTTCCTGTGTTTTTCATTTTAAGTACCAAAGCCTGCTTATCTTTCAGCTTAAACAGAGCCTGGAAGTGTTGTCATCTCATTCAGCTGCTTCCCCACCTCCTCTTAAGCTGAGACCATTCTGTGTGCCAACCACCAGCTGAGATTTGCTCCATCGTGGATACGATCTCCAAATACATCAGGAAAAGCACCCAAGGAACTCTTGCTCTTTAGCATTCAGGCAACCAGCTTGAAATGTGCCTCCAGAAACCCCCATCCCTTTTTTTTTTTGCTATGTGTCACTGCTATCCAAATGGACCATGCCCACCAGCTGCTCCCCAGCACTTCAACACTGTTTAGAGACCTTGCAGCGGGCGGCATCTTTGTCCTTGGCAGACGAGGTGCCACAGTGTGCCCTGTATGGTGGTCAAGCCCGTGCAGGGCATCTGATCCCTTTGGGCCAGCACTTTTCTCAACCGTGCTGTTCCTAAAAGAGCCATGTGTCACCTTAGCCTTCGCACCCTGGACAAGGGGCAGCAAGACACAGCAGCTGCTCGGGAGTAGAGCATTTCTCTTCAATACAGACATCCCTCTCAAAATGCCCTGGTTTTAGCTGCAAGACCACCTTTTGTGGTGCAAAGCCATGTTTTCTCCCTTGTAAGCACAACCTGCAGACCCCTGCTGCCAGCAGCCAGCCTGGAGCAGTGGGAAAGGGTGCTGTTCTCGGGCACCAAGTCCACCGCAGGTCCTGGGCAATGTGGGGCTGAGAGGAGCTCACCCCATTGTGAGCTGGGGCTGGAGGGTATATGGGGGATGTTCTGGGGGGGACGACAACGACTCTGGCCCCGGGGCCTGGGGTGGGACAGGCGGATGCTGTCGGTCACCCCCTTATCTCCCATGACCAGGAGCCAGGGGTGGCTTTGTCCTGAGCAAGCTGTGTAGGTCTACACTGGCCCCCAGTGGCTGTGACACAAAGAGCCGTTCCGAGGGCTGTCCCCGCATCAGTAGCAGCACCCGCTCTCTGTCCCATCAGATGCGTGATGCCGCATGCAGCTGTGTTTGAAATTAAGGTTCTTTCGATAGACACCATTGTCTCAGAGGTGAGCCTGCGTCCCAAAGGATGTTGTCACCATTGCTTAGCTCCATCCCCTTCATTCTCTATTTTGACAAATGGTTACCTGGATTGACTGTCTACGTTCATTCCTTTGTTCTCCCATGTGGCATATCCAATTTCTTGCTTCTCCACTCTGATGTCACCTTCCAGCACCTCACTCACTCTAGTCTCTTTGGGCGTGTGGGTTAAAATCTGTTGTTGGAAAGATATCCAGTGAAGATGTTCAATTCACTAGGAATTATCCACCATGAATCCCCAAGATCCAGTTTATTCTTTGGAGGAAGAAAGGCTTTAAACTGTCTGGCAAGCATCACGCTCATAGGGGCTGCTGGGGCAGTCCAATTCCTCAGCCCAGGCAGAGTGACATGAGAAATTCCCAAGAAACCATCTTTGGTCTTCGTCATCATTTCCATGACCAAAGGCTGGAATTTAGCCACAATGGACAACATCTCTCTGCTTGAATCAGGCATCTTGTTAGGCCTTTTTGTGATGTTAAAGCACCCTTCAGCACCCTGTGATCAGAAGCTGTTCCCGGGTTTTTTAATTGCCTTCCTGAAGGATGCCCATCAGTACCAGCCACCTCTCGCCTTCCGCTCTGTGGCCAGGTTCTGGGGGACCAGGAGGCTTTTTTGGGGTAGCTGAAGCTCTCAGCACGGTCCCCAGGCCACTGCCAGCCTTTCCCCATCACAGCCACTGCTTGCTGTTCCTTGCTAACAAACTTCCTCTGCTTCCTGCAGTTCCCCTATGAGGATGCTCAACATTGCTGGATTTCTCTGGCTCTCTTCCAACAGCCTTTGAGTGCATTGCAGTCACTGCCCTAGAGGACCTCTTCAGTGATAATGGTGGGGTGCAGGTGTCCTAGGCAGCACAGGGCTAAGCTGAAGATGCTTTTCCTCCCAGGTCTGGAGCCAGCGGCAGCCAGGGAGCAGCTATCTGCCTGGGAACCCTGGTGTATCCCTCTTCAGTTTCCTTCCATTTTGTCTCTGATCACAGCTGCATCCACACGTGAACTCTGGCACCCTGGTTCCAGCATCATGTTTTAGAGAAGTACATAAGTATCTGCTCTTGCTCTGGTTGCTTATTTTTATGTATCTCATTAAAGCAGCTTTTTAACTGCTTCCCACGCAAATGTTGTCACCTCCTGTCCTAGCCTCTAGTGAAGACTCAGGAGTTTTATGATTCCAGCCCAGGGATGAATCGTCTTTAGCCCCACTGCTTGGTAGCTGCCTCCAGCACCTCTCTCCTACCTCTGTCACGTGCGTACCTCTGTGCCTCCATGGCCAGAGACCCTTTGCTTGTCCCTACAGCCTGCAAGAGACTCCCCTGATGTGGAGTGAGAGCTGGCACTTCTGTGGCCAGCAGGAAAGACCTAAGTTTTGTTTCTGTGTTGGCTTCCCCTCTCATGCCTCACAGTGCTCTCCACTCAGCTGGAGTTGCAAGGTCTCCTTTTCCTTTTTGGAGGCAGGTTGCTTTGGCCACTTTGTTGCCCCGCTCTTCCAGCTCTTCTGGAGAGTGCTGGGTTTTCCTGGACTAGGAGAATGATCCCACAGCCAAACTCTTTACCTTGTTGCACATTTCTAACCCAGAGCTCTGCTCCCTTCACACAGACCCTCCATCTGCCTGCATAAACCAGCCCACCCTCACCGTGGGACACGTGAGCTGACCCTGGATGCCGGTTCAGTGTCTCCATTTGCCACGGATGCTACAGGCGGGATTCATACGTGCCACCCAAGATGCTGCAAGTCATCAGATACAACAGGGGCCTTACGGACACCCTGTCAGCAGCTGGAGGTGAGGTGGGCTGCATTTGTCCTGGTGCTCAGTGACTGTGGCTGGCAGTCATCCTCTCACTCAAGATCTATGCCTGGTTTTGCTCTTAGTCCATCTCCAGACTTCCTGGCGCCTCCCCATCTTCCAAAATACATATATTTAAACCAGCGCTTCAAAGTCAGAGTGGAAATATACTGGAAAACCTTCCCTGTGTAGCTAAGACCTAAATCAATTAGAAACAAGCTCAGAGTTAAATGCAGTAAGCTCCTCAGGCTGATAGAAGAGCATTTGCAGAGAGGGATGTCCACCAGGGTAAGGGAGACCTTTTGCTTTCGCTGATCTGGTTTACCTGCACACAAGCCCCTGGTTGTGCCCAGCCCAGTTCTACCAGTGTCCTGTGGAACTGGAGCTCCCCAGGACCCCACAAACTGGCACAGCTGAGTGCCGGGTCACGGAGGTGCAGGGGTTCCCCCCACCTGCTCCACCAGCGAGGAAGGGGTCCCGATCCCTCCCGGTGGGCAAGACCCTCGACAGTTCAAGCTTCCCAGGGCCCCCCAGGTTTTCCTGGGGTCTCTCCCGAGCTGTGGCAGGGAGCACCCATAGCCCTGGGGTGGTTTGGGTCTGGGACAGGGCAGGAGGATGCTGTGGGGCAGGAGGCTGGCTGAAGGTGGGGGGGACCCCCACCCCCCGCACCCCAAGGCAGAAGCTGATGGGGGCAGAAGGGGAACGGGAGGGTGCCCGACCGGGGGCGGGGGGGAAACCCCGGTTTTGCCGGGAGCGGGGGTCGGGCAGCGGGAACCGGAGCGAGAAGGGGGCGGCGGGCGGTGCCGGGAGCTCCGATGAGGCGGGGGGCGCCCCCGAGTCCGCCCCGCCC
>NW_010973013.1:7181281-7222556 GCF_000737465.1 Haliaeetus leucocephalus | reverse complement strand
CGCCGGGCCCGGGGCCCCGGGGAACCGCCCGAGGTAAGCGCGGTCCAGGCGGAGGGGGACCCCCTTCCTCGGGTCCGGATCCCCCCACTTCTCCCCTCCCGGCATCCCGTCGGTGAGGGCTGTCCTCCCCTCGGTGGGCCCGAGGGGGAGCGTCGGTGGGGAGCCCGAGGGGATGCAGCCCGCGGTGGGTTGCGCTTTACCGTGGTGGGAGGCGGCGTGGGAGCCCCGGTCTGAGGCCGGGGCGAGGTGGGGCAGCACACCGAGCTGGGGCCTGGGCTGGCTCCGGGTCCTCCGAAGGCTGGACGAGGCCGTGGGGTGAAACGAGCATCTGCTGGTGGGCAGATGCTCGTGCCCACCAGCATCTGATCTCTCCCCCTTAGAAGCACCCATGTCTGGCAGGCTTAAGGCTTCACTGCCTCCTTCCCTCAACGTGCCAGGATGCTTCTGGGCCTGGGGATGCACGACTGCACAGGACGCCCGCTCCCTCCACCAAAAAGCGGGAGTTCGGGTAGTTTGGGGTCAGGGCTCTGTGCTGTCAGCGGCTAAGGGGTGACCGTTAATTGCGCAGCCTCCGTCCTGCTCCCAAGCGCCTGCTCCATGGTCAAGTGCTACCCACGCGATGCCCACCAGGTGATCGGGATGGGGTCCCAGGGCCCCTGCGTGGCCCAAGGTGCGGCCGAGCGGGTTCTGTGCAGGCAGCCGTCGTGCAGTGCTGTGCCACGCAGTCGGCAGGCCAGCTTCGTCCTCCATTTCAGCTGGGGGGCTGGCTCCCCTCCAGAGCAGCTGCCGAGCCATGCCCGGCAAGGCCCTGGCTCCGTCCTCCCTCCGTCGCTGGCAGCAGCTGCCTGCAGCTGTGCTTGGTCAGGGGGAGGGAGACTGACAGCCCTGGTGCTGTCCATGGCAGGCAGGGTGCTTTTAGGGACTGTGCTTTGCTCTGTCCCAGCCTGGGAAAGCTGAACATCCAGCTGAAATTGAGGGCCTGTTGCAGAGCTGCTTGTGTCCTGGAGCTGTGGGTTGGTGCTGCTTTTCCTTGCTTTCAGTTTGTCGTTCTGGGGCAGGGTGGGCACGGGCGAACAGCTGTAGGCAGAGCTCTTGGGGAGCGTGAGGCTGAAGGAAACGGAAGATGCTGGGCTGATTTCTTCCCTCCCACCCCACAGGACAGCCAGGCTAAAAATAATCCTTCGCCTCATGCTATGCATGAAAATAAAGGAGACTAAAAACAGGGCGGTCCAGGATCATAGCAGCTAAGGACCTGCTTGGGTTAAAAGCATAGATATGGTCTTGTTTGCCTTGTGGGGTGAGAATATAACCAGTGCCACTGGCTGGGAAATCCCGTGGAAAATAAGGCACGTGCCCTTCACAGTGGCAGAGACTAACCAGAGTGATGAGCCACTGGAAGAGGCAGTAGCATCCCAAGTGCCTGAAGGCTGTCCAGCCTGCCCCACCATATCCCCATGTTCAGCCTAGGAGCTGGGTTTCAGCCAGTGCGTGCCACCAGGGTGGCCTGGCCAGGAGTCTCAGGAGCACTTCGGCTAGGAGTCTCCAGGTTTGGAACAAACCAGGCACATAGGATGGGAGAAGAGTCTATGAACCCCCTGCTGACCTTCTTTCAGCCATCCACAGTTGTTGGGGAGAGGGGGACAGAAGGGGGCCCAAAGCTGGGGATGGGGAATCCCAACAAACAACTCCCTGACGGCCCTGCCTGTTCCTCTGTGCAGGATGGTTCCCCCACCACCCGTCAGCAAGCCCCACGTGTGCCTCTCCACTGTGCTCATCATGACCAGCCTCGTCCTCATGGATGCCTACCTGGTGGAGCAGAGCCAGGGCTCCAGGAAGCTGGGCATCTGCGTCATGGTGGCGGTGGGTGACGTATGCTTCCTGCTGGTGCTCCGCTATGTGGCCATCTGGGTCGGGGCGGAGGTAAAGACAGCTAAGCGGGGCTACGCCATGATCCTCTGGTTCCTGTACGTCTTCGTTCTGGAGATCAAAGTCTACTTTGTATACCAGAACTATAAAGCTGACCGGAAAAGCCTGGATCTCATAGCCCGCAAAGCGCTGACCTTGCTGCTCTCCATCTGCATCCCAGCCCTCTACGTGTTGTTGGTGGCCACGGAGCACATGGAGTACGTCAGGACATTCAAGAAGAAAGAAGATCTCCGCAACCGCCTCTTCTGGGTCATTGTGGACATGCTGGACGTGCTGGACATCCAGGCCAACCTGTGGGAGCCCCAGAAGAAGGGGCTGCCACTCTGGGCTGAGGGCATCATGTTCTTCTACTGCTACATCTTGCTCCTGGTCCTCCCTTGTGTGTCCCTCTGTGAGATCAGCATGCAAGGGATTGGCATCATGCCGCACCGGATGATGCTGTACCCCATGCTGAGCATGCTTACCGTCAACATCACCACCATCTTCATCCGAGGCAGCAACATGGTCTTTTTCAGGGACGCCCGGGTCTCCAGCATCTTCATGGGCAAGAACATGCTGGCCATTGGGTTGAAGGTCTGTACATTTGTGCAGTACCAGCGGCACCGGCACCACGCGCCCCTGGGGCCGGACCTGGCCCTGCAGCACAGTGCCCAGGCCCAGCCCTCCTCAGGGCTGCACAAATCCCGGGACCAGCCTGCCTGCCCGGAGGAGCTGGCCCAGGACAATACATGACAAGCCAGCAGGAGCCACAGGCTGGGCACCACCACGTCTGGCCGTACCTGCAAACCCAAGGTGGGTCACTGAGCTCCCCACCTGGACAGAGGGCAATGACCCTGCTCCCTTCCTCCCTGGGTGAAGCTGCTCCAGTCCCCGAGGGTCGCATGGCGAGGGACCCCCCCCCCATAGTAGCCTCTGTAAGGCCGCAGAGCAGTTCGGGACCTCAACACCCTGCTGAGCGAGACGGGCAGCGGAGCCGAGGAGGAGGAGGCGGCCAGGTTTGCCTACCACGTCTGGCTGGGGCCAGGCTCCCCCCATCAGTGCTCCCCCACGCAGCACTGCCCTCCGGCCAGCCAGGGCTCAGGCTTGGGGGGGGGGTTGCATGGGGACACTGCGCATCACCCGCTCCGCTGTGGTGGTTGGCCCTGGCTCCAGCTTGCTGCTTGGCAGCAGCCTGCTCCCCGCTGCGTGAACCAGGGGTCCCCATGCCGGGGGAGCGAGGCCTGGGCCTCCCCCTGCCTGTCACCCCTCTCAACCAGCTGCAGGCCTGGGGGCATCCGGAGGGGATGACTGTCCTTTTTCCTATCTTCCCTCTTTGCAATAAAAGACCTGAGCCCTGCAGCCTCCTCCTGTCTGTGTCCCTGCTGGCAGGCAGGTCCCGCCAGCTCCCGTGGGTACTTGTCCCTCATGTCCCTGGATGTGCAGCTGCAGAGAACATCTGGAGCGGGGGGCTCGCTCAGTGACTGCCCTGGCCTGGGGAGAGCAGCCCAGACGCTGGCATCTTAAGCCATTTCTCCTGGCCAGCAGCTGGGAAGGGAGAGGCAGGTTCCTGTGAGTCTGGTGGGCTCCAATGGTGTCACTGGGGGAGGAGGTGTGGAAGCTTTGTCAGCCACCACTGCCTGCGCAACCAGCTGCACTTACATCAGCTGGTGCCAGCCATGCCCAGCATCCCATGTCCTCCCCAGGGACAGCCATAGCAAGTCCCCACACTCCACCTGGAGGGATGCCAGAGCAGGTCTGGCAGGGGCACACTGCCAGGACAGCGTTAGAAACGGAAGGAAAATAACCCAACTGCCTCCTTGAGGCTGGGAGGCTGCAGGGAAAAGCAGCTCCCCTGGCAGTAGAAAGCTCTCTGGAGATGTTGGAAGCATCTCCTCCTGTTGGAGCTGGTGTTGCCATGCTGCCGCCTGTCCCCAACACCCAGTGCCACCACAAATGCCACCACAACACTGGCTGAGCTGGGCAACGCCAAGGGCTTCCCCTGCTGCAGGGTACTGGGCCCCGGAGGCAGGGAGAGCCAGGCTGGCAGACTTGCTCCTCCCTGCTAAGGTGGTGAAGAGAAGCCGGTGACATCCCAGCCGGATGTTCTCCTTGCAGGCAGGCATGGGGGTCTCAGGAGGAAGGAGCCATTTGGCTCCAGAGGAGCAGCAGGGGAAAGCAGGACTGCTTTGGGGGTGCACCAGGTTTGTTCCCTGCTGGGCATGACCTACCAGCAGCTGGGGATGGGAATACACAGACTTGGGAATGCTGCTCCCACGTAGCCCCTCAAAGCAAGGCCCTGACAGCAGTGACAGAGGGGTGAGCCACCTCCAGCCTGTCCAGGCCCCAGTCATCTTCCCTTCTTACATTAAAGTACAGGTGGAGGTTGGATTAAAAATTGAGAGCATAAAACAGACCAATGCAACAAAGGGGTCAGGACAGCCTTGGGCTTTGGTGCTGCCACACCGCTCCCAAGGTAACTCTCCTCAAAGGTGCAAGGATGTGGCAGGCTCCGCATCCCACGTCACGAGACAAGAAGAGGAGGAAGAAGCAGCCAGGCACAAGTGCAAAGCAATAAGCCACAGGCAGGTTAAAGGCAGCTGAGGATTTCCATATGGTCTCTAGCCAGCTGGCACATCCCATTTCCACTGCCTTCCCCCAGTTCCACTAAAACCTGTCACCAGCAGAGCAGAACTCGCATCACCCACAGAACTGCAGCGGAGGCAGATACTTCAGCAACACCCTCAGGTGGGCATGATGGATTTGCTCATCATTCCATTTCTCACTCACTGCAAGGCCTTTCCCCAGGTCCCACGCACCACCTGCCCGCCCGCACACAGCAGAGCTGTGCCCAGGGAACGCTCTGCCCTGCAGAGCTGAGGCACTCTCCCAGCACACGGTCTGACCTGTCAGACAGAGATCATCTGGGTCACATCAACATCACCTCCTTGTCAGTACAGCCGCAGGAGAGAGGGGCAATCAGGAGCAAGGAGAAACAAGAGAGGAACAGACGAAACGTTGGAGGCATTAACTCCCCCAAGTTCAAACACTTTCAACTCTTAACAGCACCGACACTGAGAAAACTGAGGGATATTATTTCATACAGCATCAGTTTCCTAGAAGCACTAATGAGAAGTGAGACTCCATCCAGATACTGCATCCAGGCTGGGCCCCCAGAAGATAGATGTTGGTCCTCTGGGCTGACTCCGGTTGAGGATGTGGAAGGTGTCAGAGGCTGGAGCACTGCAAGGAAAGGCTAAGGGAACAGCGTTTATTCACCCTCAGGAAGAGAAGGCTTTGGGGAGACCTAACAGCACCCCTTTCCTACCCCCCACGACAAAGCTACTGAGAAGACGGAGCCAGGCACTTCACTGAGAACAAGACTGATTATGGACGAAAACCAGGCAGGTTTACTGAAGAAGGTAAAAACAGTTTCATCTTGAGAACTTGAAGCAGTGGAGCAGAGGCCAAGAGAGGTGGTGGCATCTATCTTTGGGCATTCCCAGACCCAACTGAAGCAGCTCGTCTGAAGTTAGGTTTAGCCCTGCTCTGAGCAGGCATTGTACCAGAGCCCACCCACCTGAGGTCCTTTCCCACCTCAGCTGGTGTCTGGTAAGACCTGGAGTAAAGCCAGCAATGCCGGGCAGGGCTCGTGCTCTCCTACCTAGAGGAAGAGATGAGCAGGTACAAGGACAGAGACAGCTGTCAACACCATGTGCATCTGCAAGACAGACTCGTCACCACACAGGCGTGGTGTAAACCACAAGTGAAGAGGACATTTCAGGTACAAAAAGCACTATTTCCTTCAGTTCAGCCTCTGCTCTGCTGCCTAACAGCACCCACTGTACAGTGAAAGGCAGATACTGGGAAGAGGTATGACCATCTTCCAGGACTGGCCAGGGCAGAGCAAGTCCCAGTGCCAGACAACAGCATGTCTGTCCAGCAGTCACAAGTTTTTCTGTGAGGGCAGGCGGCGCTTATCTTTGATAGCGTTCCTCTTCCTCTTCTTGTTCAGGAAGCTCTCCAGCTTTCCACTCCTCTTCAGCTCTGCATACTTCTCGGCTAGCTCCAATTTCCGCTTCTCAGCTGTAGAAAGGAGGGGAGCAAGGTTTTAAACTGAAGCCTGAATCATCTCTACAGACCAGCCCCTCCTCACCTCTCCCTCCCTGGCTTGTCCCTCAAGTACCAGCACTAGAACAATCCCTCCACAGCTCTGAGGAATATTATGGATAACTTCCAGTGCTTAGAGTCCTGTCAGCAGTACTCCCTCTAGGTCTTCCTGCAGCATGTTCACACTGAGTACTTACATTTCTTTAGGAAAAAGGGTTTCTTTCCCTGCTTGGCCAATTCCCTCTGTTGTCTCTTCAAAGACAGCTCCCTCTCCCTCAATTTCTGCTGTTTTTCCTGTGCCTGTTCTTGCTGTGTCTGTACAGAAAGGATGGCCTGTGTCAGCAAGTGTCTAGGCAGACCTCAGGTCACACATCCTCTCTTCTAGTGCATTGCCTCACAGGAGAGGAGATGCTGCACTGAACTCACCATGCGGTTCAGGAGGTGCTGGAGTTTCTCCTTCTGCTCCACATTCCGGCACTTTTTCATCTGCTTCTGAATCATCTGAAGAAGAGAGCAGAAAGCTGCATCACTGCCTGCTTGCCACCTCCACTGTGAAAAGCCTTTGCAGAAGCTGTCCCTGCCAAGCAAGGTTCTTCTGGCCAAGGACAGGCACACAGCATCACCTCTTTCTCCTGCTTCTTGATGTTGTCCAGGAAGCTGTACGTCCTCATAAATATTTCGGGCTTATACTCTCCAGACAGGTCATCAAATCGAGGGTCTCTGCGGACCTGAAGGCAGGGAAGGCAAAGGTAAGAGCTGTGGCCAGGATGACCCTGTTAATAGCCTGCTTACTCTCCTTCCACAAATCAGACCTCACCAATTTCTTTACTAGCAATATTATGCACCCACCATTGAAAACATCAGCAGTTGGCAAAGACCGAGTCCAATAATCAAGGTGGCAGTCCCTCACAAGGTCATCAAGCATCCAGTCTAACGAGCAACAAGCATCATCATATGCAAGTCTACCACCCAGGAGCGGCCAATTCAAGGAATAACAGCATGAGCACTGCCTCCAAACACCTGCAACTCCCAGACCAAGAGCTGGGTGAACACATGTTGTCAAGGTGATGGATTTGGGAATTAAAACCTATCTAGATTTTCACAGATTACCTGGGTCAGGTCACACAAAAAGAGAGAGACAAAAAGAGATCTCTAACTGTGGAAATTAACATATTAAGATGATCCAGCAATGATAAGTCAAAGTTATATTCAGATTAGAAACTAGATGGACATTTGAACATCCAATGTGATTAGTACTGAACAATGACCATAGCTTGTGGTGCAATTGTCGCCAGTGGCAGCCTTTACATCTTCTGGAAACACTTGGGTCTCAAATGTTCGAGTTACTCCTCAAGTTGTGCATCATGCACAGCAGCAGGTCATACAGACAGCAGCTGCTCCTGCATCCCATCGCTTCTTCTCCCCAGACACTGGCCCAAGCCCTATCCTCCAAAACCAGCCTGTGTCATCTTCAGCAGCCCCAGGACCATATCTGTGCCCTATCAGCACTGCTAAGGGAAGTCAGGTCCTGAATTGGGGAGGGGGAGCACCCACCTTCTTTGTAACAGAGACGACTTGTCGCAGAAAAGGTACAGGCTTCTTGGCAGACATCTCCAATGGCCTGAAAAAGAGAAAAATGTACTTCAGAGGAGCAGAGGACAGAATGAGGCCCAGGCTAACATATCAGGAGGTTAGCCAGACTGTCAGGAGAACATTACCACACAGTGCCAAAATGGCAGACTCTCCCACTCAATTCTCACCATGATACCTACACACAGCAAAGATGTGACTTCAGTCAAAAGCCAGACAAGGCTACTACAACCAAACGATCTATAAATGCATGGTTAAAACAATCCTACGCAAAACCTGATACAGCCACCACCTGCATCAGTAAATGCACCATATTCAATTATTCCTCTCCATGTTTTCATTCGTCACACAACAACCCTCTTCTATTCCTGGCCCACCAACTCATGCACTCTGGACTAATACTTGTATTGAAAGGTGAGACCAAAGCTGGGAATTTCTGCACTGACCTGCTAGTTACAAAGGCAGGCGAATACTACTGTGCCCAGGCTCAGTGAGAAAGCATACCATAACACAGGTAAAAAAAAACGTCAGCCCCCAGGAATAAGGCCTTACAGCTTATGGTACATATCTCGAAAGAGACTTCACAGTTAGTCAGGACTGTGAGGACCATGGTGACAACCAATGAAGTGAACAAGTTCTCCTTGCAACACAGGCCTTTAGAGCTTGATGCTTTAGGTGTACGAGGGGAACAGTAGAAGGTGGGAGAACAGGGCATTACTCTTCCCATATTACTTGGATGCTGTGTCCTGCGATTTGTCAGTACATCAGGTAAGTTATTAGAAATATGAAAAGACCCGTGAACCACCCGCTGAGAGTACCCACAACGTGGGCATTATACCCACATTCAGCACCACAATAACACCGGGGCAGGAACATAAACACTGCAGGCATAAGTAAGTTTTCCAAATCCCACTTATGGCAGCGTTCAGTGTATTTTCACGTCTGCTGATGTGGCTACACCCCTGTACAAAGCTCTCAAGTCAGCTTTATGCAGCATTGCTGAAGCCAGCTCAGTTCCAGGGGATTTCCCTGAAGTTTGATTTTTTTTTTTTTTTTTTAAGCTCACTTCCACAACAAAAACATGAGAACACCAGCATGGGGGATTTACAGTGATGCATCACTTAAAGGATTAGGGGAATGAAATAAACAGAATTATGTGTGGCAGAAATAGAGACGCTGTGTGAAGATGTTGCACTACACAAAATCCCCCAGACTCTTGGGTGAAAGGTAAAGCAGAAACATTATTCTAATCAACTGTTTACAGCAGAAGAAACATGTGTTCAGCAGAGATTCAGAAACAGGTTAGGGAATGCCAGTGTAACAGAGGAAACCCGTTGAAATCACTTAAATACGACTCTGAGGACTGAAAACCAGTAAGTACTGCAAATAAAGGGTAATGGTATAACAGTTGTTACCAGTGGGGGCCTGTGGAGGACTATAAAAAGATCTGATACTTTTTGTTGTGTTGAATACATTTTACAGTCACCACATCAATAGCACCTACAGAGTATGCAAATAGGAGATGTAAAGACCACTGAGGACAGGAAAAAGTCTGTGATAAGTACTGTAGAGGGGGAAAAAAGGAAAATCAACAGACAAGCCACAGATGAGACAACAGCAGAAGGATGAATGAAATCCCAGAACAATTGGCTGTCACTGCAACTCCAGCCAGTGGAACCAGGCAGAAGATGCTGATAAGCTGGAAGGGGTTTAGAAAACAGCAGGATAACTATTTTAGGGCCCAGGGGGCATGAGTAAAGCACTATGATACAGCTTAAAAGAGAAGCATACCATGCCGTGGGTTAAAAGTGCTTTAATACAAAGGGTGTAGAGGAATTGAGTGCCGATTTAACTATCAAGTAAGAGGTGGCTGCTGGGGATTTGAACAGGATAGGATATTAAGAGCTTTGAAACAGCTCACACATGCACATTTTTCTAATGACAAAAGAACCTCTTTACCCCTTTTTGCCTTGTTGCTGCTTCACCGTAGCTTTGGCAGGTTTTGCAGTTTTCTTCCCACCAGTCACCTGCTTGCACACTCTTGTTCTTGTATCGCTCTGCACCCGCAGTAGTTCCTCAAAAGACATGTGAGATTGATCTGGAAGAGAACACAGGACACACCTGAACCAAACAGCTTCTCAAGATAATTCTCACCCCCAAATTCCACCAAGAGGGATGTCTCAGAGCCCGAGACAGTGACACGAGCACAGTGGTGTCATCCCTATACAACCACATGGCAGAAAGAAGCCGCTGCATCTCTCAGCCTTTGATTTCTCTCTGATTAATCACTGCAGTCTTTAGCACTAGAATAGTCTCACCCTCTCCACAACTTCTCTCTCCACTCAGTAGCACACACAAAACCAGTTCAAAGTTTTTACCTGGTACAAAGAATGGTACGAGCTCTGCACTGGGCTATATTTTGGCTGCATTGCAAATTCTGAGGGGTCACCTCCCAGTCCCAACTCTTTCACTTTAACAGAGTGTTCTTGTCCCATCACCTTTAAATGGGCATCATCACATCTCTCACATCATAAGACCAGCCAGAAGGTGCTGCAGGAAAACCAGATCATCTGTTCAGTCTGTCCATTAAGACTCGGAGACAGTCTCTTCCCACTGCACATCCACCGTAGCACTGCTCAGTCTGCAATGAAGCGATTCCCACTGCAGAGCCTCCTCAGCAGCCCAGAGGCCTATAAACTACTGAAATCCAGACATTCAACCTTTACTACCTCGCTACTAATAGGAATAGCTTATAGCCTGATTCACTGGGGGAAGAACAAAACCCCACAAGACCAAAAAGCAATTTCATATTCTAGCCCTGCCATGAGCTCCCCACAGTGTTATTTACACCTTGCGTTCCATAAAATATTCCTTCTCTCCTCTGACTGCTGACTAGAAGACCAACACAAACACCACGAGAAACAGCAAAACCAATTCTACCCAAAGTGCTGATGAATGCACAAGATATTCTGGGATTTTCTGTTAATATCCCTCAGCAACAGTAATCTTTAACACTTCTTATAACCACAATGTAAAAATATCATCAACAATTCCTTCTGGATTTACACCTCTGGGTATTCAGGACTAGCAATCAGGAAACATTTCTTAAGGCAGCGCTTGGATATGCTCATTCCGTTCTCTGGACAACGGTAGGGGCAAGAAGGAACAGGAGGGTTTGCATTGGCTCCATTCTGAAGGAAAAAGTCTTGGCGAACACCATCGGGGTGAGGTTTGCCTGCTCAACACCTCTGAGCAATGACAGGCAAGCAGTCTTTCTAAGCCTTTGCAATACTATGCATGTGGCACAAAACACTCCAACTGTGGCCTAGCAAAAACAATCACATCCTGCCTGTGGTGGGTTGACCCTGGCTGGAGGCCAGGTACCCACCAAAGCTGCTCCATCACTCCCCTCCTCAGCTAGGCAGAGGAGAGAGAATGTAACAAAAGGCTCATGGGTCGAGATGAGGACAAGGAGGGATCACTCATCAATAACAGTCACAGGCAAAACAGTCTCGGGAAAACTAATTTAATTTATTACCAATGAAATCAGAGCAGAATAATGAGAAATAAAAAACAAATCTTAAAACACCCCCCACTCCACCTTCTTCCCAGGCACAGCTTCACGCCTGGTTTTCTCCACCTCCTCCCCACCAGCAGCGCAGGGGGACAGGGAATGGGGATTGGGGTCAGTTCATCACACATTGTCTCTGCTGCTCCTTCCTCCTCAGGGGGAGGACTTCTCACTCTTGCCCTGCTCCACCATGGGGTCCCACCACATGGGAGATGGTTCTCCATGAACTTCTCCAATGTGAGTCCTTCCCACGGGCTGCAGTCCTTCAGGCACATGCTGCTCCAGCATGGGTCCCCTGTGGGGTCACAAGTCCTGCCAGCAAACCTGCTCCAGCGTGTGCTCCTCTCTCCACAGATCCACAGGTCCTGCCAGGAGCCTGCTCCAGCATGGGGTCCTCCCCGGGCTGCAGGGGGACAGCCTGCCTCACCATGGACTTCACCACAGGCTGCAGGGGAATCTCCACTCTGGTGCCTGGAGCACCTCCTCCTTCTTCACTGACCTTCGCTGTCTGCAGAGTTGTTTCTCTCACATATTCTCACTCCTCTCTTCAGCTGCTGTTCTGCAGCAAGTTTTTTTTTTTCCCCCTTTCTTAAATATCTTGCCACAGAGGTGCTGCCACCGTTGCTGACAGAGGCCTTAACCAAGGCTGAGCTAATGGGACATGGGGGAAGCTTCTGGCATCTTCTCACAGAAGCCACCCCTGTAGTCCTCCCTGCTACCAAAACCTTGCCATGCAAACCCAATACACTGCCCCACAACACAAGGTTTCTGCATGCTCTGCCCAAATCTGCTGCCGAATTCAGGAAGTAACATGAGGTCAGTCATGATAGCTCAGCATGGACTCATCAACCCAGGCATTCTCGTCTTGGCAATAACCAAGACTTTCTGCTTCAGAATCTACTCACATCATCCAGAAAATGTCATGAGCATGTTCAAGCGCTGCCTCAAGAAATGTTTTCTTTTTGCTTATTCTGAACACCCAGAAAGTCTGCTCTGTCAACACTCGTTAGTCCTCCAAGGAGAGTTAAAGGAACACCATATGTCCAGTTTGCCACACAAGGGACAAAAGAAACGTGAATACAGCACTGCTTCATTACACTGCTTCCCCTAAACACCCTTTCCACTTATCTTACTTCAGTTTGATATCCTCTCTCGCTTGGGCTCCCGCAAACACGCTTGCCCTCCATCTTCTTAGGGATGACAGCACTGTTGCCCTTTCTGATCTCCCTCAGGCTCCCCATCTTTCCCCATGTCACTTGTACAATCACCTGTTGCCTGCCTGCCCAGAACATGAAATCACCTTCAGACCAAAGAACTGTGCCCGCATTCAGGTAAGGGCTGAGTGCCAAGCAGCTCAGCAATCTAAAGTAATCATGCTGTTGGGGTTTACAGGGACTTAAGAAAACCAATAAATTCTAGGACTTAGACAAGAGCAGCTGCCACCATGCTGTTCAAATTCAGTACAGATAGCTTTAGACTGCTGCACTACAGGAAAAATCTGTGCTAATTATACAAGTTACTGGGGTAGAGAGCAATTAATCACTACACAGGGCAGTATTTGAGTATCACTGGATACTGAAAGCATCACCGGACAGACAAATGAAAGACTCTAAGCAAGGACAGTCAAAAGGGCAAAGAAAGAATTAGAAGAAAGGAAGAATGATGTGGAAGCTACTCTAATATTCCACAAAGACAGACAAAATACCATCACTCACACTACAATAGTCCATTTGGCTGCAACTCCAAAACAATACTGTTAAAATAGCAAAGGCTTACGCAATGTCAATGAAAACAAAATAAAGGCACCATATAAAAAGATGCAACATTTAGCAAAGGATTAGAAAAGAGATTTGGTATAAATCAGACAAAGCGAAGGCATGCAGAGCTTCCACTGATAAAATACTTCAATATCGGTATGAGATACCAGACCAGAGTTGACCACCCAAAATCTAACGGAGAAAGTGCTTTCTACACAGTAGTATCAGTCCACGAAATACATCCTACTACCTATTTGTAGGAGACTGAAGTAGCTGCTTGCATTGATAAAAACATCGTTTGACATCAGCATAAAAAAGAAGCCTGTTTTGGGGCAGAAGTGAATGGCCCCAGCAGGCATTCACTGCTGGCCAGCAGATTTGACAACTGTGTGTGTGAAAAGGTTGCTGGCTTCCTGCTCCAAAGTAGCTGGTCCTAGCCACAACCTCTGCACAAGGAGAGTTCATGATCCTTAAAATCTATGCTGACGGTTTCTCCACCAAAATGCCTACTAAAAGACAGGATTAGCTTACTTTTCTTGTTTCTTGCATTCTTTCTTGACATTTTAATTTCCCTTTTTTTTCATTCCTTTTTCCCCCCTAGAATATAATTTACCTTTTCTGTGCTGTCTCTATAATCCACTCCATCTTCCCCCTCCTGCCATTTCTTCCCTTCCTCCATTATTTTGTGGATTGTTTCCTCTTCTTTCCACCTCTTGCTAAACTACCGTTACCTGCTGATAACATGGGCACTTCCTGCTCACCAGCACAGCCTCCCCATTTTCCTCTCCTCCCACAGATTCCCATGACACAAAGACACCTTATGCCTTTCTCAGCTGAACCTGTTGAGAACTCTACAACCTGCCGAGCACATCAAAGATTGTCCAGGATAGAAAAATAGATGGCCTAAGAAATGACTTGTATCCACCCAGTCATTTCCCACTGAGACAAACCTAGTGCTGCACCCTAATATAACTACTTCTGTTCCAAAAATGAGATTACAGAGGGCCCAGACAGGTGGTAAAAGCAAAATCACTGTTCCCATTCACATCCAGCTGTGGGAAAGAGAGGGTGACTGTTAGCGGTCTTCTCCCTGAGCTTTGCTAAAGCTCACCATTAACAGAGGAGAGCAAAATGCCTACAGATGGGGGGAAGAACCCGCTTCCTAAAAGCCTACCTCTAGATGAGACGCGCCTCCCCCACAGCCCCCCACAAACATAGCAAGGAGACTCCTCTCATAAGACAACCAGTAACTCTTGACCCCTGTGACACACACCATGCCCTACCACGTATTCAACACTGACATCCATTCCCTCACAATTCTTTTCGAGGGTCTTTGACATATGCCTTGTAAGGTTTTCATTCTCACCTTGGTCGTTTCAAGACAAGGAAACCACACTGCATATCCTGCTGCAGATGAGAACAACCGCCTCAATACACCCAGCCGAAGCACCACCGCTGTTGCCACGGCTACACACCACCCGGTTCTTCTGGTTTACCTGTCCCGGTGAGAGTCTTTCAAGCTACCGCATACGTAATTTGCGCAGAGGAACTGTCCTTCAGAAGATACAGGAGAACTTCCAGAGGCGGGGAAGGTGACCGGATAGAAAAGAGGCCCCTGTCAGCTTTTGTTCTGGAGAACTCTCAAACAGCTCAAGCCGAAGCCCAGCTCTTGAACCCCACCTCAGGCCTTTCCACCTCGCCCGGCCTCCGCGCCCCACCAGCGGCCCCGGAGCGGGGGGGAAACGGGACGGCGACGGCAAACCCCAGCCTAGAGACCACCACCTTTCCCGGAGGGCGCTCCCGCCCCGCAGGGCCCACCTCAGCGAGCCCGCCCTTACCTCTCCCGAGAGCCCCCGCCGCGCCCTCAGCCCCCGGGAAGCTCTCGCTGTCGCTGGAACTCTCGCCCTCCGCCGCCTTCAGCTCCCACACATCCTCCTCCTCCTCCTCCTCGGCGGCGGCGGCTCTTCTCCGTCCCGCCGCCCGACCCCCCTCACCCTCCTGACGCGGCTTCATGGCCGCCCGCTCCCCTCAGCCCCCGCGAGCCCGCCTCAGGCACGGGACAGGAAGTAGGCGGGGCGAAGAGCGGCGGCACAAGCGCAGACAGAACGAAGAAGGCGGGGAGAGGGGGTGGGAAAAGGGCGTTTATTGGTGCGGGCAGGGGGCGTAGTGCGCGTGCGCGGCGGCGGGCCCCGCCCCCTCCAGCGCGTTGCCAAGGAGACGGGCCCAGGCGGCGTCCGGTGGGCCCGGGGAGAAGGCCGCGGCCTCGGCCTCGGCCTCGGCCTGGGGCCAGGGCCAAACCGGAGCGGCGGCGGCGGGCGGCGAGAGGCTGTCGGCTAGGGCACGGAGCTGTGCGGCTAGCAGGCTGAGCTCCCCTCCCGCCGGCGGCTGCGGCGTGGTACGGGGCGGGGGGTTGTACTGCCGGGCGCGTAGGTAGGCCGCTTCTTCCTCCCTGCGGCGGACACGGGAGTGAGGGGCGGCTCGGGGGGGACGGCCCCGCTTCCCCCCCCCCCCCTCCATTAAAGCCTTCTACCTGAGGCAGAGGCTGGTGCAGGTGATGGCGTGGCTTCCGTCCTCCCGCCGCGCCGATACGCGAAGCCAGGCCCAGGTGCGGTCTCTGCGCAGCACACGCAGAACTGCCGACCCTGCTGCGGGTCCGGCCCCGGTCCCGAGCGCTGTGGGCAAGGGGCCGCGTTAGTCTGCGGCAGGGCACAGCGGCACCGGTTGCCAGGGTAGAGCAGCATGCTGGCCGTGGACCCCGCAGGCAGCCCTGATGGGGTCTGTAGTCAGTCTGCTGCTGTGGCCCCAGCGGGACACAGCTCCACAGGTAGTGGAGGCAGGTCTGTAACAGTCCTGCCCTCTCAAAAAGCTGGGGCTCAAGCAAGTCCCTCTTCTCTGCACTGGGGCAAAGCACAGTGCTCGTGTTCCCGTTCCCAAGCTTGGAAGCTCCCTGTGATCTTATAGACAGTGTGTGGGGTGTGTTGTCCTTTTTGGAGCAGGGAGCCACAGCGGGCAGGACTAAATTCACTTTGTTTCTTTTGGCCTGGACAGCCAGGTTTCAGGTGTAGCCAGAGAAAGACAGGTATGTTCCCAGGCCTGACACTCACCCACGGCCCTGTGCTGGGCAGCCGCTAGGTCAGTGTCCTCAGGGTGCAGGAGGCTGTACCATGACTGACCGATCAATTCCTCCCTGCAGTAGCCAAGGTGGTAGGTGACACTGAGGAAGACAAGGGGAGTGAGGCCTGAGTGCTTTGCAGGGTCTGCACCGTGTCAGCAAGGAGCAGCTGTTGCACGATGGAGGAGAGAGCAAAACAACAGGGGTACAGAAACGAGTTGCAAACGAGGGAGGGACAAGGCTTGGGAAGCATCTGGCAGAGTCCCACTGCTCACACGAGGTCCAGCCTGTGTCCCACACACAGGCTTGGTGAAGGGAAATGATTCTTGCTGCCCGAGAGGTACAGTTGGGGCTATGGTGTGAGCAGGCACCCCTCACCTCTCCGTGACATCAGTAAACGTCATGTCTAGGATGTGCGTGCTCTGGATTAGGTCATCCTGGGAACCAGCATCGCCGTCTGCAGGCAACCGCGCAACTGGCGTGCAGAGGGCCAGGAAGGCTGCGGCGGAGGGGGAGGCCAGGCAGCGCAGGGCTGTGAAGCGCCCGCGCACTGCCACAGCCCGATTCCCCCCGTGCTGCAGCCGGAAGGCCTTGGATGTGCGCATCTCGCTGACAAACGTGACTTCTGCAGGGAAACAAACCGGCTGGAGTGGGTCAGGGGCTCCTTTGCTCTGCTAGCAGCGATGGCCATGAAAAGCCAGAGCAGGGCGGCAGCATCTGTGAGACACCAGCCGAGGCCTCCCTTACCCCTGCCGGGCTCCTCCTGGGCGAGGAGGAGCTTCTTGCGTGCATCCTCGTGCGCTCGCCCATCTAGGATGTCGAAGATCGTGTCCCCCTGGGCAAGCAGCTCCACCTGACAAAGAGGGGGCTGCTGTCACAGACTGTGCCTGCCCGCTGGAGCCACAGGCCAGCATCTGCCAGGGCAGTGTGCCGTGCATGCAAAAAAAGGCACCAGGACAGGGACAGTGACTGCAAATGCCCAGTGGGCACTTACCATGGAGAGGCCCAGGACCTGAGCCACGTTCTCAGAGATGTAGACCAGCTTGCTGTCGGCCGAGAGCACAAGCAGAAATCCCGGCAGCAGGGAGAGCAGCTCCGTGCCGAGGGCCGGTCCCGCAGGAGGAGCTGAGTCTGCAGGGCGAGCACAGGGTGAAGCGCTGTCTTGCCGGGGCAGGAGCAATGCCCCCCGCAGAGCCAAGCTAGCGTGGGGTACAGCAGTGCCACAGGTACCTGGAGGGAACAGCTGAGCCCCCCGCAGCCGGAGGCACACCAGGGCCATGGTGTGGAGGTAGGAGAGCCGCTCCTTCTCCTGCGCCGAGATGGGCAGCAGGGAGCGCAGCGCCTGCAGCTCCACGTTGATCTGGTCCCTGCGAGCCTTGGAGGCACTCTTGGTTGACCTGCAAAGCCAGCCATCTGGGAACACACGTCCGGGGAGGGAGAGGGACAGCATTCCCCACCCGCCGCTATGGGGAGAATTGCAAGCTCGTGGACACGGAGTGGAGATGCTCCCCTGAAGAGGCTCAGCGCCCGTGCCAGCTGCCTCTAGGAGAGCAAACCTTTGGTGGCTGTTTCAGTGCAGTGGGCGCAAGCAGAAGTGCTCACGGCTACCCAGGAGGGACACACTGCTGGTGTGGCTGGTGCCCCTCTCGCTGGGGGGGCAGGTTGGACAATGACCTGTGCTTTGGCAGGGAGCCCAAGTGACACGACCTTCCCGCCAAACCCCGCAAGGATGGAAACTTCACCCAGTGAGGCCCAACCCATTGCATCTGCCTTTACTTTTCAACCACCCGCAATCCCTCTGCCCCTCCAAGCTCCAGCGCCTCCTCCCCACGTGCTGGCTGGCAGCCTCGCTGTCCCAAGCTGGTGCCAGCCCCTTGCAAGGGCCATGGGGCACCAAGCAAGCTGGCCCGGGTCTCTCCCCAGCTCGGAGGCCATCACAGCCCTGTAGGCGGGAGACAGTAGGGAGCTCACCTGAACGGCTTCGAGGCACTGGGCGCCTGCTTGTCCCTCCTGGGCAGGCAGCTCATCTCTGCCTGCAGGGGCCTGTGGCAGTGGCTGCAGAAGATGGTCATGGTGCCGGCACTAGGATGCCTGAAGCTGGCAGCGCACGGCTGCCTCCTTCGCCTCTGGCTGCGTCTGAACCTGCTGACCCCGCTGCTCCCGGCCTCCTTTTGTACCCTCCTGGGGCGCAGGGGCCAAGCTGCTCGTGGAGAGGGTTACCTCTCGTGACGCAACTTCCAAACAGCTCGGGGCTATTTTTAGAAGGCAGGCTGCTAAAAATAGTCCTCGCAGCTGGCTGCAATCTGAGAGGGGAAGCAATAAAAGGAAGCCAGGGTCTTTAAAGCAAACCTGGCTGCTCAGGAGGGGGTGATGATGAAGGTAGCAGGGATCCCCCTGTGGGGCACACATCCGCCCAGCTCCTGGCCCACAGTTGTTGCCAGCCCAGCAGAAGGTCCATGATGGGCTGAAGGCCTGTGGCTAGTCCAACCCGCCCAGCAGCTACTCTCCAGCATCACTGATAACTGAGCTGGGTGCTGGGAGAGGGAGCTGATACACCAACAAAATACACCGGAGACATCCAGACCAAGGTGGTGAGCAGTCTCCCGTCCCCAGGTCTGCAGCAGGGTCCTGGCAGAGGGAGGTCTGGGCCACAGCACCCCTGAACCTGAGGGAACCCTTGAAGGGGAGGGGAGTGCCTGTGACCCTCTCCCTGGTGAGCCTCTTCTTTTCTTCCCAGAAAAGCTGCCTCCCCACCAAAGGTTTGCTCTCCTAAGAGGCAGCTGGCATGGGGTGCTGAGCCTTTCTAGGGCCTGTTGTCTCCACTCAATGTCCCAGAGATTGTGATTCTCCCCAGAGAAGCCCCGGTGACAGCCAGTCACGGACAGAGCCAGGAGCACCTTGGGGAGCCTCTGTGCTCAGCACCACGCTGCCCAGTGCACTGAGCCTGGGTTGGTCTGTGGGTGTTTCCTGGTGCCTGGCACCCTACAAGAAGAGTGAGCTTGGTGCTTCGGTGCTGGGGAAGGGGATGCCATGGCAAAAAACTTCCTCCATGTCATGGCATGGCTTGAGAGAGAGCCTGTGGCTGAGGCAGCTGATTGAGCAGGGGATCTGGAGCTGCTGGACAACACACGGGAGCTGCCCACCCAGCCCTCACAGGCAACTTGCAGGTGCCAAGGACCACAAAAGGGGAGCCCAGGCTGGAGATGCTCTCCCTGAGCCAGATGTGCTATCAGCACACCCCGGCTCCCTTCAGGACCCAGCCCTGCCATTGATGCTCATCACCCACCACAGCGAGGTGCTGCCAGTACATGAAGAACAAGCTTTTGTCGCAATTGTGGTGCCTTCTGTTCTCTTGCCATGGCGTTTGTGCTGCTCTTGTGCTGCTCCAGGCTGCTCCATTGCACCTGCACTGGCCACCTCCCACAGGCTGAGGAGCCCAGGCACCTTTGCAGCCTTGCACTGCTGGGTGAGCAGCACTTGACCCTGGCAGGGGAGATGGCCTGGGCCCTCCATCATGCGTTATCAGCACGCAGCCACCACCATCTCTCAGCTGCCCCGTGACTTTACATGCCAGGGAGTACCCTGAGCATTTCCCTAGCTTCCCCTGCGTTAGCTCTGCTACAGCTGCTGCCTCTTCACATCAGATGCCTCACCTCCACGGGAAGGGGCTCGGGCACAGCCCTCCATGTCGCCTGGGGAGGCTGGCCCCGACGTCCCTCCACAGGGCAGGGAGCTGTGGGGCACCCACTTCCCTGAGGCAGCACAGCCCCCGAGCAGGAGGCAGGCACACCAGGGCAGTGCTCCTTTGGGGGGGTCCAGCTCCCCTTCTCCCACCCCAGCCAGGGCTGTGGCTGGTACAAGCTGCTGCCACAATCCACTGGTGGCCTGCAGCTGTCAGGGAAAGCGCCTGGTTCAGTCTCTCCCTCCCAAACCACCTCTCCCCCCAGTTCACCTGCTAGGACACACAGAGCAGCAGAAACCATCTCTGCCTCAGCATTTATAAAACTCCCCCCAGTTGCTGTTTTACAACAGGAGCTGGGCAGAGAGTCCAGCTGGGCCCAGGCCCCCACATCAGGCTCAGCTTGGGGCTAGGGCCTGCCATCCGGTGCCAGGATGCTGGTCAGCACTGGCAGGTGCAGGCATGGAGGTCCCTGCTCTCTCCAGGCAGCGCAGGAACAGTTCATAGCCCGAGGGCCAAGCCCAGGGCCATGGCTGGTGGTTGGAGTTGATTCAGGCCCTTGGAAAGTGGCTGGGGACCAGGCCAGTACAGCTGCAGCTCCACAGGCAAGGGGAAGGAAGGCAGGAGACGCTGGAGCCATCAGCAAGGAGAGGGGTTCACAGTTGTGCTGCTGGGGCGAGCCAATTTCTTCCCCGGCGGACGGCTCTGCCTGCACACTCGTGATGCCCAAAGCGTAACAAGGGCAGAGGGAGGCCTGGCTAGGGCAAAACAAACTGAGCTCACATGTTCCTTGCTTGAAAGGGCTAAAAACTCATGCAGGCAGTGGAGCAAGAAGTCAGTGTGTGGAGGGGCAAGGGCAGGGTGGTAGAGGGACAAGCCGGCGTCAGCCCTGGGACGAGACGATGGGGCGGCTGATGGTGCTGTTTGTTGTCATGGCCGAGAGCTCCCATCTGTAACACACCAATGGGATACACTGAGAGAAAGCACAAACACAGTGCCTAGGGCTGGAGCAGCTCCGCTGCACATCAGCCTCAGCTGTGGTTTCCAGCCCAGCCTGCTCTGAAGCTGCACAGTGCCGAAGAGGGCCCCAGGCAGCCCTCAGCCAGGGCTGGAGCACCCCAAGGACAGGGAGCACCCGTGGGGTGACTTCCCGGCAAGGCACACAATACCTGATGTCGTGGGGAAGGCAGGACTGGTCCAGGCTGTACTGAATCACTGCTAGCTTACACAGCGTCTTTAGACTGGGGCCTGTGGAAAGAGGGCAGTTAGCCACAGCAGTCCTCATCTGGACACTATGGAGGGGGGCGTCCAGGCATCGTGCCACAGGGAACAGAGCAGAACACCCCAGCCATCTCCTCTGAGGGACAAGGCAGGCATACCAGGGACAGGCTGGAGCAGTTCTCTGTGCTCCCACAAGAAGTCTGTGTGAAGGAGAGCACAAAGAGCCATGAGCCCAGCTCAGGCCTGCAAGCACAGCTGCATCTCTGGCTGGTCTGCCTTAAGCCATGTACGCCAGCCAGAGGAAGCTGCCTAGCTCTGAGAGGCAGGCACCGGGAGCCATGTAGGACATGGTATGGTGCTTCACAGCAGGGCCTGCTCACAGGGCACCTTGTGGTGAGAGGTTCAAGCTGGGCAGGGAGTGCTCACGTACTGAAGTCGAGGATGTAGAGGTCTGAGTGATCCATCAGGTCAAATTCGTCACCCATTCCCTCCTCTGGAGACGGGCTGCAGAAGCAAAGTGTATCAGTCAGTGCCAAAATGCTTGTACACCAGTTACGGTCCCTTGGGCTCCCCAAGGGCTGAGCAAGTCCAGGACTGTTCCTGGCCTGCCTGCCCCATGCAGGAGCCCTCTGATCCCTCCTGTCCTTTTGCTTCCCTCAGCAGCACCCAAAGCCATCACTCTCCCAGCTCCTCGCAGAATAGGCAGAGCTGCACAGAGCTGGGGGCAGAAACACACACCATCTCCTCCGCAAGCCATAGCAGGGAATGGGGGAGCTGCCGCCTTCTCACACACGACCACAATGACTCCAGCTGCGAGCCTCCCCCTCACCTCACCTGCCTCTGTTACTTTGCTGCACCTCCAAACACAGGTCCCACTCTGCAGGGAACATCCCTTTTCCCTTCTTGTACATTGACCAGCCTCTGGCTGGTTTCACGCTCCTCCTTCCCCAAGTACCCCCCAAACCGCTCTCCAACAACTAAGCAACCCTGGGGCCTCCTCCAGAACTGTGGCACCCACCCTCCAGGCATGAGGAGGGTGCTGGCAAACAGCTGCCTCCAGAGCTAAGGCTTGTTTCAGGGTTCTATTTGCTCAGCAATTTCAGTGGATCTGACCCTCCAAAGAGTTCCACTCAGAGAGGCAAAGCTGAGCCCCAGGACGAGGCTGAGGATGACTCCGAGCAGGCTGAAGAAGGGATATTACAGCAGCTCCTGAAGGCAGGCAGGCAGGCGTGCTTGCATAAGCATCTGTCCCGCTCTTTGTGTGATAAACACAAAGCTTTTGTAAAGCACAAACTCTCCAGCAAAAGCCAACAGGTTAGCAACCTGCAGCCAGGAAAACATCCTATTTTATCAGCTTGTGTTCCTCTGATGAGGCCAGCAGCTGGACAGCTTTTAGGTTCTGCTGCATGAGCTGAAGTTGTGTGCCAAGCACAACAGCACGAAGTTTGAAACAGATTCTGCCCAGCCACACACTGTTCGTCGCGCCAGTTCTCACGTGGTTAAAATCTACTGCAATTATTTCAGCACGGCCATTGAGATGTTCTAAGAGAAGTGTGGAGAAAGCAGGTAGGAAATATCTGCGTGGCAGGGCAAGCACAGACATTTCTCAGTCTGACTCAGGAATCACTGTGGGCTCCAGCCACAGCTCCCCGATTGTGCCAAAATGGGAACGGCATTTCAGAAGACTGTAACTGAGCATGTGTCAGGTGTTGATCAGTGCAGCAGTCATTTTAAACCAATCCCAATTTGCTGATACTCCCATCTGATGTTGGTCCTGGAATGCTAGTAAGGAGCTATGACTTCAGGCATTTCTAGGGAACAGACAGCCTCGCCTATGGTTTGCTGCCTCTGCGGTCTTGATGGAACAGCCAAAGCACCTGAGAGACTGGTCACTGCATCCCCTAGCACAGGCAGACCAGCCTCTGCTGTAACAGTGGTGCTTGGACCAGGGGAAAGTACTCCCATGGCTGATGGTTTTTTGGAGAATTTGAAAGAAACGAAAGGTGTTTTAAGTCCTGCTTTGGTCTGTGACAAGGCAATTTAGTGTGTCCTCACTGCTTAGCTGGGACCTCATGCAGTGACTTCTCACCTCAGTGTCACTTGCTTCCCCACCTATGACCCAATAAGCTTCACATCTCATGGGATATGAGACGGTACCTACCCCCCGCCAGGTTCCCATAAACCCAGCACAAAGTGTGGGGCACTGCTCACTACTGGCAGAGAAGACCTGTCGCTGATGGGTCCCATCTGCCCGGATACAGGCAAAAGCCCCTTTAATTCCACCCCTGTGTGTTCACCACACCACAATCTAATCTCACATCCACGTCACAGGAAACCCTAGACCATCCCTTATCTTTCAAAGGCAAGGCAGCAGGCACCATGTCTGCAGTTTTAATCACCAAACTGCAAAGCAGCTAGGGAAAGCCTGGAGTTCAAGACCAGGAGAGCCGCAATCCCAGACAGCAGGGTGCAGGGCACCCCTTTGCCAGGCAGAGCCCAGCAAAACTGCTCGTTCCAGCTGCACAGCAATTCAGCGTGTTGGCGAATGCTCTTGAGCCCTGCACCAAGCACCCAGTGAGAGCCCCTACTCCCTCACCAGAGCCAGGCATTTCTAAGCCTTGTCAGGGAAAATGCACCCTCAAGCCAAACCCGGATCAGCATCTGTTCAGCTAGACTCTGGTTTATAGCATTCCCTCTGCCCCTCGTTCTCCCTCATGGATGGTCTCTGCATGCTGAAGCGCTGGTGGGTTTGGGAGGAAACCAGACTGGGGCCACAACTGCGACACAGCTAACGGGAACACCAAGCTTAGTGCTACATGACTTTCCGGTCACTTAAATGGGACACAAGTGACAGGATTGCTGCTGGCCACAGTGAGAGACCACAGCTGGGGCAAAAAGACCAGGCTCTAGGCAGGACTACAAAAGGGACTATGCATTTGAATGCCGCGGGAGCAGGCACCCTGCAGAAGTGCCTCTTGAACAGTCTACAGCCTACGTGAATCCTGTAAGGGAAGGCAGGACACAAAGAGGTTTTGCCTGCCTGTCCCCCGGTGCTGCTGCCTAGCAAGCCGAGCCTGCCGGCTCATCCTCCAAGGAGCCCTGCCGGATCCCCCGCGCTGTGTGCCCCCCCCCCAGCCCATCCCAGGCAGGGGAGCACAGGTCAGGAGGCAGACCACAGGGAGTTCTCCATTACAACGACTTCCTGGAAAACTTCTTATCTCTCCAGGCAGCTCCAGAGTACACCTGATAACTGTTACAGGAAGCAAGCAGAGTTCCCACCCCCGTCTCCCCCTTCCCCAGCCTGCAAGACCCTCCCTCCAGTCCAAGCAGGCTGCATTCCTGGCTGCCAGCAACTCTTCCTATCCCAAATTAGTGCTGATGAACTGGCCTGCATTGGGGTTGAGCCTGGATTAAGGAACAAGTTGAATACCAAAGTTGTTCAGTGGAGAAGACAAGGCACTGCTGCGTTGCCTGGCAGAGGTGGCCCAAACTCCAAAAAGTTGGTGTTAAATTTATTGTGGTTTGCTAGCATTTCCTAGGGCTGCCTAGGTTTAACATCAGAGTTCATTTGCTGCTGTAACACAAATCCACACTGCAGCATCCGAGAGCATCCAAAACTGCCATCAAGCCCTACTAAGCCTTCTGCTGTACAGAGCAGCACCCAGTATCTGTTGAGAAGACTGGATAAACTCAGCACCTCTGCACACCTCACCTGCACTAAGCACTCCCTCACACCCACACAGACAACTAAGCACACACCCCCAGCACTCCTGGGGCCTGAAGGCCCTTCACTCCATCGCAGACTGGTACAGTCAGCCTATCAGCAGAACCTGCCCTGCCTTGTTCTCTGCCCCAACCTCTCTTCAGAAGTATTCTCAAAAAGCCACTGCCAGGGTCCCAGAGAAATCCCCAAAGCTTTCCAAACCATGTGGAAGGCTGAAAGCATTTCAGACGTCTCTGCAAGGTAGATGCTGGTAAACAGGCCTGTGCTCCAGGGCTGCAATTTGTCATTCCCGACAGCAAAGAGCATGTCCTGGTGATGGGCCACTTCCTTTCTTTTAGCAGCTGTTAAGGCTCTTGGCCACATCCAGCCACCCTGCACCCTGACAGTATCAATTCTATTGTTTGACAGCTAAATCCTTAACACCAGATCCCTTTTGTGAATGGAAACTTTGCTAAGGAACACTGGCACAGAACGGAATGTTGCCTTGTCGTGTCTGTGGTCTCCTC
Organism: Haliaeetus leucocephalus; assembly: GCF_000737465.1. NCBI lineage: Eukaryota > Metazoa > Chordata > Aves > Accipitriformes > Accipitridae > Haliaeetus > Haliaeetus leucocephalus. Next base: position 7,197,384 of record NW_010973013.1, on the reverse strand, counting down.
AAACAGCTCCCAGCTGAGCGGACATCCCACTGCAGCTTGGCAGGCACCACACTTGCCAATGAAAGAAAGAAACTTTGGTGGGAGAAGCAGGGCAGCATGTAAGGGAAGATAAGTCAGTCTGAGGTCTGCTACAGCACAGCAGACCAAGGTATTTGTCCTTCTGATGGCAGGATCTCCTCCCCCCTTCCCATGACCTCTTTCACAGAAAGCTTGACCACTGCACAACCCCTCCTGAACAGCATGTTACATACTTCTGCCTCTACTTGTACAAGAAGACTTGTCACCAGGTGCTTTACAAGCTTGCATGACCACTTCAATCTCCTCCTTGGCCTTTTTCCAGAGGAGCCCTGATCTTCATCATTTCTTACACTTTTAAGGTAGATGGACAGTTGCCATGTACCTCTGAAGTGCATCTGACTACAGCATGGGGCAGAGCGTGGAGGGACACTGTGGTGAAGGGAGTGGCAAACCCTCTCACAGAGCCGCCCCACGCAACTCACCTGGTGCCTCCAAAGAGAATGATTTTGTCCCCTACTCTGCAGCAGCACTGCCGGCGTCGAGGACACGGGCCTTTCCCCTTGGGCTCAATCTTCCTCCAAGAGAGAGAAACTAAGGGGCGGAAGAGAGTGCACCAGCTTGTCACAAGAGTCTGGCCAAGACGCACTGCCCCACAGACACCAACATCCACCCTCCCTGTCGACCTCCTCTTCTTGCTAGTGGCAAAACGGTGCACTTCTGTGAGGTTGTTACTGAAGTGTTGCTCAGATGCCAGGCACAGCCCTGGAGCTCTGCCTGCTGAGATGGGAGTTGCAGGTCAGACATCACAGAGAGCTGTGCAGGGCAGAGCTCCAGGAGCAGGCAGGCAGGCTCCTTTCCCCAGCACCCTGCTGCGGTCCAGATCTGGAGGGAGACCCAGGAACCAGCTCCATCTGCTGGCAGCCACTGTGAACGCAGACCACCCTCACAGAGTGGAGACTGCTGGGACAGCTTGGTGGTGGGAAGGGAGCATAGGGGAACTGAACCAGGTGGAGAAGACAGCAGCCTTTGTCCTTGCTGGTCTCTGTGGCAAGGATGCTGGGGGGTGATAATCACTAACGCACAGCACTGAAACCTTCAGGAGCTCTAGCTCATAGATCAGCTTGGGGAGCAGCAAGTTGGCTGCTCTCAGGTAACTTTACTATGCAAGGCAATTAGCAAACAAAAATCAGTCTAATGGACTGCAAAAAGTGCCTGAGGACCCCAAAGCAGCTCAGAGTTGACTGATATTCAGGGTATCAGCTGAAAAACCACCCCTTCTGCTGCACAGTTTGATCTGGTAGCAAGAGAGTGTAGTATGGTGATCCTGCAGCTTGAGTTGAGTGGTTTCCCCAGCTATGGTCTCTAGCTCCCCTAAGCCCATTGCTTCCCCATATCTTCTTTTCTGCCAACATTTCTGCATATTTAAGAACTAGACAAAGTTTTGCCAACCACCCTTTGATTAGCTGGGTCTTTGAGCAATACTTTCTTTCCCACTTTCTAACTGAAATTTGGAGACAGTCTGAGGAGGAACAGGGGTCCCAAGCACAGTAGCAAGTTCTTATCAATGATGTCAGAGGGCCGTTTCCCCCCAGGCAGGCTCCTAGCCCTTGGAAAGCAAGTCCATTTGAGCACTCACACACTTGAGGGCCTTGAGCACTATCACTGCAACAAGTTAAAAGCATAAATACCTGGATTGAATTTCCAGAGGTCATGGAAGTGTCTGTTCAGGCGTGCATTGTAGCCACCAAATACATATAGCTCCCCATTGTAGCTGACTGTGGAGAATAAGCATAGACATCAGTGTCCCACCCAAGGTAAAGCCCAGCAGATCCCTGTCCCAACATCAAATACAAAGCAAAGCATGCTGGTTATCCACCTTTGCTTACATCACCTTCACATCTAGGGCTACGCGCAAGGCTTTTTGGTGGGCAGCAGCTTTCCACAGAAGCCAGGCCCTGTGCACCCTCACTAACCCACATCTCCAGCCAGTGGACCAGACAGCCCTTCCGAGACAGGCAGAAATTCCCTTCCACTGTCCTCTTCTCTCAGCAGACCCACACTCACATGCTGAATGGCTCCGCCGGCCTTCAGGGAGCACTGGAGTTGGAGGGGAGTCCAGCCAGGAGTTTGTTTCTGTATCAAATACTTTAATGCGGTTACAGTAGATCTCATTGTTGGAGTGAAACGGCCCAAAACGATCGGCTCTGCCACCAAATACATACATCTTTGTTCCAATGATGGTAGCTGAATGGAAGTCTCTCCAGCGAGCTGGCGTACCCTGCAGGGACAGAATAAAACAGAACGAGAGAAAGAATGCAGATTACCCAGGGAGATGACACAGCTTGATAGGGAAGTTGGGGCGGCTGCCTTCTCCTGGAGAACTTCCCCTCCTGTAGATCCCAGCCACACCAGACAGAAGGTGGGAGACAGGTGTGGGCAGCTACCCCAGAGAACAGCAGATACGAGACCTCCTCCACAAACCAGAGTGAAAAGCAAATACTGACCTTGGCAGAGATTAAGGTCCACATCATGTTTGTGGTGTCCAATTTATGGATATCATTTGAAAAGCAGTCAGCCTGGAAGACAGCAGGGCAGCCTGGTCACAAGCCTGGTCACATCTGGCCCCAGGAAGGACACTGTCCTAAAAGACATGGTGCTTGCTCCAAAATGTCAAGGTAGACAGCACACCTATCACTTAACAAGAGGAAGGCAAAGCCCATTTCTCCTCAAAGGTGTCTTGTCTTTTCCTGCAGCTTTCCCATTTATTTGGTGCTCAGTTCCTCCCCCTCAAGGCTGTTCGACACACAATAATGTACATTCGCAGCAGAACCCTGCCTCCACTCCATGCAGTGACAGAAGAAAGGGGTACTAATGGGACAGTCAAACTGGCTCTGCTAAAGCCACCTGATGAGAGGTAGAAACTAAGATTACTTGTAGGAACTTAAACATCCGGGAGCAAATACACTCAGGTTTCTGAGGATCCTACAAAACTCTTCTGCAGCTAGCTGCCTGGAAGAGCCTGCATTCACGCTAACAGCACAGACTCCTACTCCTCCAGGCAGGGGAGATAGCAGCAAGACAGCTAGAGGCTTGCTTTGTCCTGGTTAAAAACAAGCTACGTTTTAACTCCTCCTGCTGCTATAATCAAAATCATGGATTTGGCATGCTATTGTCCTCAGAAGAGGGGGAATAACCCCAGGACTGCTGTAATAGAGCCCTAGCTTTCTTCCAAATAAACAGATGTGACTTTGCACAGCTTTTCTGGAGCCTGTTGATAGGCTGAAATGATATTTACCCAGATCTTAAGGTCAAAGCATAAGGATTTGCTCAAAGGAGCATTAGGCACACTGACAACTAGTGCAGGATGACCTTCAGCTCAAGGTATTCTTAATGGGAGGGCAAGCAAGTGCCTGCTGGAGGGGATCAGCAAGATGTGAGAGCGGGTACAGAATACAGGGAACATGCACCGGATCAGGACGAAACCTCACAGCAACACCACAGACATTGGAAAGTGATTTTTCTGGCTCATTTCTCAGCCAAATTAAAATAAATGTGGACCAATATATATTTATTTAAAATGCTATGTATTTATCTAGCTAAATTTGGCTGAGCAATGAGCCAGAAAAAAATATTTATATATATAAAAATATTTATATTTTTACCTCTATATATGTTTTGGGGAAGAAAAAAAAATACCCACCATTTTTTTAGGCCTACTTTCCCAACCATCTTCTCTGCAAAACAAAGAGCATACCCTGGGTAATTAATACCATAACTTTGCTGAGTTATAAAATGAAAGCAGCTATGGATACAAATATGCCCCTGTATCCTGCCTCCACCGATGTCCTGGGTAGGAGCACCCTCTTTCCCAAGGGATCGCCAAATAACAGTTACAGAGACTACTCACCAGCTGTTCATAGCCTCCAAAGATAAACATGCTCTTTCCCAGGACACAAGCTGAATGCCCATCTCTCGCCCCTGGGACCATTCCAGACACCTTTGGCGTGAACCACTTGTGCGTGTCTGAAACAAAACAGAAGGCAATGCTAAGAAAATACAGTAGATGTTGGGATGGGATAGCTCTTTGCTACTGTTCTTCATTTCTAAGACAGAAATCTTTCTCTCTCACACACAGTACCTGCTTCTCTGCAGAAGCTGCAAGCTTCTTCAGGCAAGGCTACCTGCCTGAGCCTCCACAGAGGGGCATGGTGACAGAGGTCTCAGCTCCTGGGCACGGCCGCTGACTCTGCCCGACGTGACAAACAGCTCACGTTTGAAGTGCGTGTAGTACAGCACTGCTTTAGCAATGTTATTTTTATTGAATCTCTTGCAAAGCCTACTTGTGAGTCACTTATCAACTCTGCATTTACAGTTTCAATTACAATGAAGCAGTGGTGCTAAGTGGCTCAACTGACCTCACGGCATGGAGATGCTGACTAACTGACTGAGGAAAAACAGCTCTTGAATCCAGGCAGAAGTCACTTAACCACAAGCTTACCATGTCAACAGAGCTACTGTGCACATCCCCACCTCTGCAGCGCAGCTCTCCCTATCTTATCTGCTCCTCTTGTTACATTCTCATCCCCTCTTCAAGGGGAGCCTTCCTCACACTCCACCCTTCATGGTTCTCTTCACACTGCTGTCCGTGAGCCTGCACCAGACAGATTCAGCCCCTTAGCCCGCACGGTCCAGGGGCTGGCTTGATTTAGGGGAGGACTAAATCCAGCCAGAGATGTTCTCCGTGCCAGGGCAACATGGAGCCAAGCCAGCGACTCACTGCCAAGCACAAACAGGCACCTGTCCCAAGAGCCCAGAGAGGCACACATAAGCCTTGAGGCAGCAGGAGACATTCCCACCACCCTTCCTAACTGCTGCAAGCTGCCAAGAGCAGTGCTTATTTCAGCAAGTGGTAACACTGGAACCAAAGCAACATTCTTCACAAGGATAACTTCTCTGAACTTGGCCTGTGGCCACAGCTATCCACCTAGGCTCCAGCTGGAACCACACAAAGGGTCCTGCAAGGTCAACAGAATTCCTGGGCAGCCTCTAGTGAGAAAGCTGCAGCGGCTATCAAGTTCCTTTCCTTCATGGGGCTGCTTCCAAGCCCAGTCACACGGTAGCAGCAAGAGCTCACCCAAGCACAACACGTCAAATTAGAGATGGAAGAGACCTTGACTTACGATCTGCTTGGCACCCCAGGGTACAAAATTGCACCCAGCCAAGACTTTATCCAGTTTGATGTGACTCCTACAGTGGAACTTATACCACGGACACGGGATTACAACTGCCAGCCTCACTTTCCAGGACTGACAGGGAACAGGCACAGCGTGTACAGACAGCTGCAGAGGGTTCGGACCAGGACTGAAGTCTGGCCTTTCCATTAATTTTCACCTAACGCTAAAGCACTGGAGTTGGCAGGGAGGCAGCTCCCACTACGAGGCCTCTGCATAGGCAGAGGTTTACTGGTGGCTTCCCAGCTGCATGTGTCAGGGGAAGGGGAAAACCCTGCGCTCAGAGAGCAGCTCCAAGCCGCAAGACATTTCCTGGCAAAGCAGGGAACCCACGACTAAGCACCAGAGCAAGCAGTTTCCTTGCAAGTCCAGCAAGCCAGTCACTGGTCAGTATTTAGATGGACTTGGCTCCAGAATCCAGATGTACTCCCTCCTTTCCTGACACTCCTTTCCACCCAGTTCCTGATGGTGCCTGTTCTCCCCAGGTGCGCCAGCAGCACTATGGAGAAGCCAACCAAAAGGCTCAAGGAGTTTATCTTTTGGGTCTATCTAACTTGACTCATGCCTTCCCTTATTTTGCCATCCTGTGCCTGACAACTTCTGTGTTTTATTCCTCACTCTCTTTCACACTTTCAGAAAGAAGGACCACCCTGGAGAGGAAGCACAATCCTCTAGCTCCTTCTCGCTGCAACCTTCAGCCACAGTTAAGGAATAATATATCACACAGAGAGAATGCTTCAGTTGCAGTTACTATCAGAAAGAGCACACAAAGCTGATAGAAAAACTGAAACCCATTTGACTATCAGACAAATTCAGTAATCTCTGTTCAAAGGCTTTTACATAGAGTCAAGTGTGCAGACACGCTGGCCACCCTGCTCCCCTTCTACACCTGCTGAAACAGCCAGCAACACCAGTTCCCCATTTGCACTGTTTCCTCCAGACTGTCACTTTGTAGAGAGACTGAGGGACAGAAAATCAAGTTGGAGAGCAGCGTGGTGGGGCAGAGAAAAGGTCTCATCAAGAGCAGTTGTAACAAGGAAGAGTGAGAAGCTGGAACTTACTGACATCGAAGGCATAGAGCACGTTGCAGGCTCCCTCAGTGTCATTGCGACCACCCCATATGTAGACGGTGTCATCTATGAGCACTGCTGAGTGCCCATACCTCATATAGGGCACCTCTCTCACGTGGTCTCGGCTGTTTGTCCACACTGGAGGCAGCTTGATCCAGCGCAGAGACACTGAAAGCACAAGTTTGAGCCCACGTAAAATGCTAAGCCCGCTACACGTGCTCACAGGTCACAACCCATCCTGCACAGTGCTTTTTTTCCCCCTACAATAAGGTGCAGAGGCAGTCTAGTAAGCAAGACAAAGCTGTGTCTGACCCTGAGTAGTAGCTAGTTAATGAAAATGGAAGCACAGTTCTCCACAGTTTTCCCCTGTCACAGAAGAGACTAGAGGAAGCACGGGAGGACCAGAGGACGCTGGACAGAAATAGGTTCCATTCTGCATCAATTACACTGAAGAGGTTTCCACTCTGGCTCATCAGAGACTATGAATGAAGGCACAGCACACACATACATATACACCAAAAAAAAAAATAGGGAAAGGAAAAAGAAAAAGTGCAGATGTGATAATGAATGCAGACACTACTTCAGGCTAGTGACATTTTTAAAGAGACTCAAAGCTGGAAAGAAGGGGCAGCACAGGAATAATTCATTGCAGCAACATTCAGGGGAACACACCTGAAGGCATTATTTGGACTTGCAGTGGTGCAGTTTAAGTAAAGCAACACAGCAGCTTTGTCGGAACAGGTTTTGTTTGCTTTTGTTTAGTTCTTTAAGCTTTAGATGAGGCAGCTGTCTGTCTCCTTTACTCCCATCCATACTCGAGTTCTCCTTGCTAACCTTGTGTTACTAATAGAAGTTCTTTGTGATTACAGGTTCTCGTTCCTGGCAGCCTGTATGTCACGTTCAGCAGTAGCCAGAGCAGTCAACAGGTATTACATAGTTTAATGACAGCGCAAGAGTAACAGCAAGGGTTACATGGCCCTTACGCAACAGCAACCAGACACCCTCCCTCTACCACACATACAGCCTCCAGTTTTGTTTTCAATGTGGAGATAACACGAAATACAGCAGAAAACAGTCTGCAGTTCCCCTGAAATACTAACATAGGGAAAGGGTCAGGCATCTTAAAAGGTGAGCATCTACCCCAGAGGCAGAAAGAGCACTGAGGAAGCACAGCCAATGCTAAAGTCAAGCTAGACGGGATGTTTCCTACCTAAAACACAGTCTTTTGCTTTGGAAGATTGAAAGAGATCATTCAAAATCTGGTATCTTGGCTTTAGCACTGGAACCTGGCAATGCTAACTGAGCAAGGGCTTGGGAAGCCAGTGTCACCTCCCACGTAGTGGCAGCAGCATCATGACACTAATACTTGGGAGTGGCAAGAAGGGTAGACAACACAAGAGCATTCCTTTGGGCATGGTAGTTATGCTTCCATCATAAAAGCAGTGCTCTGCTGGCACATTTTACAAGTACGACATTCAACTGTCTTGAGCATGAGTGCCCAGTCTCTCCGGATAGAGATGAATGTCTTTGTTCACAAGGTCCTGAGCTACACTCCCCTCTACACTGTGAGCTGGTCACCTTGGCAGCCCTGTGTAACCAATGCCTTTATCCACTACTGTACAAGTCAGTCTTCTCCGCAGTCAGACTTAAAGAAGTGAATTCACTGCATCTTACAGACAAACTAGTTTTGTCTACGTGCCACGTGCGTGTTAGGAGAGCGTTCAGCATGCTGTCCAGTCTGCAAAACTGGTCATTGGTTCTCTGCTCTTGTCTCTGTTCAGCTGAACCCATCCAAGCACCCGTGCAGTTTTTCAACCACCTGCCTAATTATAAGGAAATACTTCATGGACCAGCTCAGTAATCTCTTCAGTTCAAAGAGCACTGAATCAAGAAATACAGCCTCTCCCAGCACAGTCATGGCTCCAACTCAGTCTCCTGACAGATACAGGCTACCCTACACAAATGGCTCCAGCTCCAGACGCTTTTCTAAGCCATGTTGTGAACTTGCATGATAGCTGCTGCCAAAACGGGAAGGCCTCCATCCCAGCCACATGGCCCTACCGATTCCATCATGCTGGCAGTGGTTGTCAGCTGCGCCCCCAGGGAAACAGCTCAGGAGTCTAAACCTGGAGACTTAACTGAGTGCACCGGCTCCCACCCTACCCCCTCCAAGCTAGGGGCAGCTGAGCACGGCCATGCTGCAAACTGGATGGGGAATCTGAGCCAAGTAAACATCGCCTCTTTGCACCTAGTTGAGTTATTGTTCACAGAGAACAAGGACAAAACAAGCCATTGGCTGTGTGGTTACTTCTAGTGAGTCCTTATCCTAGCCATCTGCTGAACTACAGCCCCTCTGCGCCCTGCCCCTGAAGCTGAAAATACAGGGCTGCATAAGGGAAGAGGCTCCCATCTACACTGATAACTTGTTTGGAAATTAGAGTCAGACAGCATGTTACGGAGTGTAACATGTTAAGCAGCACTGGGCAAGAAAACTAATAACCGAGCCCAGCAAGCCACTCCTTCGAGCACCACAAGGACATATTTACCTGCATTAAAAACATGGACATCAATCTGCCGCAGAGTCTCATAGTCTTCTCCAGAACAATACCCACCAAAGGAATAGACCTTGTGCCCGACAGCCACGGCCGCGTGGTTCACCCTCCGTGGCCCACCTTCCAAGTGCACTGCCCACCGTAGCATTCCTCCCTGCAAGCCAGGCAGTCTTCAGGGCCCCCAGTGCCACAGCCGCATGCTTCCTGGGCCACCACGATGTCACCTGGCTCTGTAACAGAGAAAGAATGCTAAAATAACATGATCCATTCTGCAGGTCTTCCTGTCTTCCTTGAATTCCAACTACAAAGGTCACATTGCTGTGTCCTTACTCATCTGCCTCCCAGCTGGAGACGGTTTTACTCTCCGCTTGGGAAGGAGACACAAGGCAGGTACCGTAACCCGAGCAAGGCTTGGAAGAGCAAGCGGAGATGCCCTCGCATACAAAAAAACCTCAGCGTGGCCGCACAGGCAGCCCAAGCCAAGCACCTTTGGCGAAGGCAGCCGAGTGCTGCGTGCCCAGCCGTGCCTTGGTCATGTACACATCATGTACACACCAGAACAATTTGTCCGCATGAATGAAAACACACAGCAAGAGCCAACTGTGAAGGTGAAAAGAACAGAGCCAGAGGGAAGAGAGTGTGCTCTTTGGATCAGTTGTGAGAAACAGCAGAGGAAAATATAAAAAAAAAAAAAACCAACAAAAAACCCACCCAACAAAAAAACCCAAAGAATGATCCCCACATAAAGCAACCGACTCCCCGATATGGGGGTGGACTACAACACTAGCATTTGGACTCACTGATTTGAGCACTAGGGTCCAGCTTTATTAAACATGAGAGAACAGAGACCCCCTAGTCTGGGGAGAAAGCTCTTTTCTAATGATCAGAATAAGGCCTTTTTCTCCCGCAGCAAATCCAGGCATAACTACGAAAATTTTGTAACATCCTATCTCAGTTAAGAAACTGATATGTTTCATGCTTCAAACAGATGGCTCAGATCAGCTCTCAGAGAAGTCACCACAGCTGATTTTTGCAGAGATTCTCCTTTGGATCTAATGATCTGGAGCACAGTCCTGCCCGGGTGCTTCTGAAAAAGCAGGCCAGTTCAATTCTTTAACAGTTTTCCCCCAGCTGAAAAACAGCCATTAGAAGAGATGTCAGTGTTTCAGCCTAACGAACATTCTCTTTTTTATTGCTTGGTTCTAGCTTCTTGGAAGATGCAGCCAGCACACTCCCACCCCACACCCAGTTTTAGCATTTGCAGAACACAAAGAAATTTGCGGATGCCTTAGAATGAGGACTAAAATTCTTATGCATTTTCTCTGTCCTTTTTCTTTTTGGAAAGTAGTGACTTTTTTCACAAGGAGAACTTTCCTCCTGTGTAAAGTTTCTGAACTAGCTGGAGAGCAGCAGGAAGGGATAACACCATGGTGCTTTGCTCCATTTGGCCTCCCCCAGCCCTTCAGCCAAGCAGAACCACCACTCACAAGCAGGCACCTGTACGGCCCATCAGCACCCTGATTACCACAGCATTTGACCCACCTGCACTCTCCCATTTTATCCCCACCTGGGGAAAGAGTCAGAGATGCCACCCAACAGGGACCTCCTGGCATGGAACAGAGCTCAGGCTTCCAGCTCCAGCCATGCATGCTACAGACAGTTCAAAAGCATCCAGAAACCAGTCACCTCATTCCAGAACTCCTAAATCTCAGCAAAATTTGAGTAATTTCTTTTTAAAGTTATTTCTTTTACAAGTTGTTCCCAAAAGAGACTGGCAGCCAGAGCATGCTCTATACCTGAATGTTACAGCAACAGGACACGTGCAAAGTCTGAACAGAGAGCATCCTGCAGTCTTACTTGTAACAGATGAGCTCAGACCAAGGAGTCCCTCCTGCAAAGCTGCTTCGTCCTGCGGCAACCACTGTAACCTAAATTGCAGTCAGCAACCCAGAAAGTCACATCAAGCTTTTCTCCAGCAGTGCTGCTCCAGAAGCACCCAGAAACAGTCCCCCTCTGCTACAGACCATGCTTCGCTGTGTGCCTGGGACCACTCCAAATTCAGATCTAGCAGGTTTGGGTTTTGTTTTTTAAATGACTCTTTTTTTTTTTTTAAGCCAGGCAGCAGCTCTTGTATAAGTCCTCCGCAAAGCTACAGAATAGATGGGTTTCCATGGAGACCACCAAAGTCACCTTTCAGGCTATTTTGAAGACTTCACATATCTAAATGTGTTTCCTGCCTCAGTCATGAGTTATCATTGAAAAAATCTAACCGATACTTTCCTCAAAATCACTTCTTGGTTAAGTGATTCTGTAAGAGACTCCTTAAGGAGATTAACTGGACTTTATCACCACTGCCAATATTTTCAACACCCTTCAGACTGAGCCCAATCCTGGAAGATTAAGAAGATGAATCTTACTTCCAAGTTCTCCACTTGGTTCCTTCTGGGGTAGAGGAGCACAGCAGCCTGGCATGGCAGGCAGGCATCGTACCAAGCTGCTTGCTTGCCTTTTTTTGCCAGAAAGGCTGGGAAAACTCTTCTTCACCCTTGGGAGTTCACTTGAGCTGTGTGCCGAGGAGCACGCTGCTGCCAGAGCAGGACACTGGTCCTTTCACTCCAACAGGAGCTGGCTACCCTGACTGAACAGTCTTATAATTAAGATTAGTCATAGGAACGCAGGAAACGAAGGCTGCACATCCCAAGAAGTTAATCTGCTCAATGGAGAGGCAGCAGCTCAAGGCCCAGCTGTTCACACTGCAGGAAAGGATGCTGATGTTGTAGCAACAAGGTTGCAGTGTCGTTTCCTACAATTACTATTACTGGGAAAGGTTTTTCCAGCCATCAGCCCTTCCCAGGAGGCAGGCGGCTGTACGCAGGACCCAGGGTGGTGGTGGGGGTGATGGGGTTGAAGTTGGCTGCACTTCGCCTTGGCTCAGGACAGGGATAGCCCTTCAGAGCAAATACAAAGCTTAGCTAGCACAGCCTCATGCTGCCACTCGTCAGGCCCCGGGCATGCAGAAACACTCATTCGCTTTACGAAAAGAAGGCAATCAGAAGCATGAAGCAATCCTTACAGGATCGTATATTAAAAGGCCAAGGAAAACACAGGATTTAACAAGCTGCCAGGGTTTTTCCAAACCCGAGTGCTCTTCCCTACACCGTAATAAAAACATCCAGCCAGACTCCATCTTCCTCTTCTGGCCTTCCACTGGCCACAACCCTACCCCAGAACCATCGCAACGTCTTCCCACCTTTGCCAAGCGGTTGTTCTCCTCTTTTTGGCCATGCACAGGTCCGCTCCCCATCTCCTGAGGAACCCCCACTCCTCCCCATGCTTTCTGCATCCAGCTCCAGCCTCTCTCCTCTCCTGCCTTTTTTGGAAATCGTTTCATTAGAGCAGTTTTCTGTCCCAAAGTCAATTTTCCTCCTGCAATTCCTCTCTCTGCGCTATCTAGAAATATGAGTTAAACGCTTTTTTTTTTGAGAAAAAGTTATTTTCTGTCCTACAACTATGCACGCTGTTAAGTTCCATTTCAGGTTTTGATATGGATATGAAACAATTGATATGAATTGATCTGATAATTGATACGAAAATTTCCTAACAATTTCCCCCAAACGTACAATATTGAAGTTATGCAAAATACATTCCGTGATTTCTCATTTAGGACACCAGCAACAGGGATGTAGGCTGTAAAACACAGAAATATTGATACGATGGAGGCAAACGGTACCAGAGAACTGGGAGGGCGCTGGCTGCAGGAGGCGGTACACATCCCATCTCAGGCAAACCAAGTGCTTTTTCACTCTGCACCGCAAACCAAAGGGACAGTTAGTGACACTAACATTCATCATGGATTAGAGGAAGGGCTTCCACACCACAGAAAAGTTAAGCTCAGATCATTTAAATCACAGAAGCTATTGCTACTGCCAAAAGCCAGCAGGGTAAGAGAAGGGTTGCCTTCTACATGGATTCATGCAGACAGCTAAGCGTGTGTCCCTTTTCTGGATCCTGCCGAGCCATCCTTCTCCTCCCCAGAGCTGCACCTCTTTTAGAGCAGCCTCTGCAGTTCATCTGCGCCCACAGCAGAAGCTGGTTGATGGTCTGAGGAATCTCCTTTGACTGATTTAGCATGCCCAGCTGGAATTGTGCCCCAGCGTCCCCAGGAACTACGACCGTATACTTACAGGGAGACCAAAAAGCTCCATCAGCACATTTCTTACACGGCGAGAGGAGAGATTTTCTAGATGAAGCAAAACCAAAGAAACTGCACTCCCACATGCTCCGTTAGCTCAGCATACGCTCACTGACCTTCGATCAGGAAGCTCTGGCTGCCTCTTTTCCCCAGTCTCAGCTCAGAGAAGCAATACGCTGAGCATCCTGACCACACGCACACATGCATTCACTCGGGGTCTCCTTCGCAGAAGGGGATACGTGCTTCTGTTCAAGCCGCTTGCTTTCACTGATGCACATGTGAACTCCCCACTTCACCTCTCCAAAAGCTAATAGATCTTTTCATTTCATTTTGCATTCACACAGGCAGCAATCATGCAGTCTTTACAACTCCCCATTTCCCTGGTCTGGCATAATCTATCCAGAGTTACAGTCAAGCACAGAGAAAGCAGAGAAATTTGGGTTGAAACCCTGGTAGGTCCTGGCAATTAATTGCCAGGAATAAGAATGTTTCTAAAAATCAGGTTACACTTCATCTCCTGTTGAAGTACCTGATGCTGATGATGCTGGAAATTAAGTAAGCGCAGCAATGAGTTGTTCCTGTGCCACTAATCACAGGGAGGCTAAAATTAAAAAGTGCTCAAAATAACCTGCTGTGGTCCCGCAGAAATGCCTGAAGCCCTCCTCCACTGACTGTGCACAGCACCGCAAGCCCAGGTACACACTTCCAGAGCAGAGCAAGTGGTGCAACAATAGCCGTGGGGTGACTGCAGACTGGGTCTGTTGCTGCAGTCAGGCCTGACACCTGCCCACAAGTGGAAGCTTACAAGTCTATTAGCTGAGAAATAGCTATGGACGTCCTTCTACACCTCCCTTGTTCTTCGTCAGCGCTGACATCCAGCAAAGAGAGCGCAGCAATTCACCCAGGGCATTTCACTGCTAAGCAAGGGAACAACCAGATTTTAAGTCAGCTCTGCATTCTTTGAATACAGTACCTATAGACAATACTCCCAAATCTCTGGTTCTGCTGTTGTCTGAAGATGCACGTAATGCCTGAAACAACCTTCATCCTAACTGCCCCAGCTTACACCTAACTAGGGTCTACCAGCACAGCATACAGCCATCTGAGATCACCAGAAAAATCACTTGATAATTTCTCACTAGCATACCTTCCAAAACTGTTGTGGCGACTTGAGCAAAGTAGCATTGATGGGGCAGGGGGGGGAGAGTAATCATGGGTTTTAGTCAGATTTTTCAGCTGTTTGTTCTATTGGCTTTCGACATTCTATTTTCAATCCCTACAATTAACTATGAGAACATTTCATTTGAGATGGAAAGCCACTGACCATCTCCAAGTACAACAGCCAGATGATAAACTTAGAACAAAAATATATATCCTTGGATCAACTTCTTTGCGCAAAGAGTGTTCCCTGGGCTACCTCATTCCTCTACGCACACAGAGAGAAACCTAGAGCCATTTCTGAAAGCTGCTCAGATTTGCCTTCCTGCAGTCAATTCACCCAGCAAGGGGGAGAAACCCAGTAGAAAGCGGCCCGGATTTTCAAGGGCTCGCTCGGTCACCCCCAGAATCACAGCACCACCCCAAGCAGAGCAGCCTACTGCCCCTCCAAAGTCGCTCCAGAGAGCAAATCCTACCGTGCGGCTGCCTCGGTCCCGTCTCCCAAAAGATGCCAGCCACAAGGTTTAGTAACACTTAAAATAGTCCAGCCAGCTCACAGCAGTCCATATAGATGGTTCTATTTCAAGCACATCCAACTTACTGTTAGAGATAGCACGAGAACAACCCGCTTTCTTCGCTCATGCTTGACATTTATGTGATGCTTTGACTATTTATGCTAAGGCAGTGTGAAATTGCAAGCTTGCACATTCAGCAGCTCGGACACTGGCAACGCAATCCCAGCACCAGTAAACTAGACGGTGCTAGAACAGCCCCTGAGCTCGTCAACCAAGACCGATCTGGAAGCTCGTGTTAGACACGGGAATCGCAGACCACGCCGCTCAGGCAGAAATTTATTCCAGCCTTCCTCCCTGCAGACAGCTGCGCCGCCTCCTTATTTTTGCCCAAATATTTTGCCCGCCGCTGACTGACTTTTGCCCAAAGCCCGGCTGACGTCCCGCACCTTGCCCCCGAAATTCTCCCTTTGCCTCCCGAACCTCACCACGGCTTCCCAAGGGAGAAATTCCTTGACCCTCCTTCTCCCTCCCCGGGAATTTCTCCCGGCCTCTGGCTGCTGCCTGAGCCGCTTCTGCCCTGCCAGCCCTTGGGAGGGAGCGGGCCGAGGAAAGCCGAGCTCACAGCTAACGTGGCATTTCTCGCTTCGCCCCAAGCCCCGCCGTTTAGCCCTCGCTCCGTCCCCGTTCTTACACCGACACCGGGACCCTCCAAGGCAGAGTTTCACCGAGCCGGCCCGACGGTGCTCACCGGTGCCGGTCGGTTGTTCTCTGCCCCGGTGCACAGGGACCGGGGTGGGGGGGAAAAGGACCCCGGCGTGAAGCGGCCGAGCCTGGGGAGGAGGGGGCAAGGGCGAACGGCTCGTAACCGCACAAGCCCCCGGCGAGGCGGGATGGAGGGAGGAGGCCCGGCGGCGGTTACGCCAAGGCGGGGAGCAGGAGGGCAAGAGGCCCCCCCGGGGCCCCTCTTCAGGGCCACCCCTCGCCTCACGACCGCTGCCCGAGGGGCCCTGCCCGCCCACCGGGGCCTTTTCCCCGTGGAAGGGCTCGACGGTCGCTCCGGGCCCCCCCTCCCCCCCGTTTCCACCAGCTCCCCGACGGTCGAATCCCTCTCAGCCCCAACCCCGTACCTGGCGGCGGGAAGACAATCCGACAACCTCTCTCCCACAGCCGCTCCCTGGGACTTGTAGTCCGTGGACGGCGGTCGCCCTCCCGCGCCGAGGCGGTAACGGCCCCACCGGGCCCCACCGAGGGCGCCACGGCCCACCCCACCACCCCCCCGCCTCGGGGGGTGGTACGTTCCACGCCCTACCCTACCCCACCCTGCAGGCCGGGCACGATATGGCGGGGCCCCACGGGGGGGGGGGGGG
>NW_010973013.1:7180859-7181271 GCF_000737465.1 Haliaeetus leucocephalus | reverse complement strand
GGGGGGGAGCCCGCCCCGGGACTACAATACCCACAGTGCCCCGCGGCAGCGGCGGCGCTTCCGGGTGGCGGCGGCGGCGGGGCCTCCCACCCCGGCACCGCGCCCGGTGGATGGCGGTGGCGCGGAGCATGGGGCCGGAGCGGGTGTGTCCCGAGGAACCGGGGCCGCCGGAGGCCCCCGATGGTGCGGCGGGCTGGAGCGGTGACGAGGAAGAAGAGGAAGAAGAGGAGGAGGAGGAGGAGGAAGGCGGCGGCGGGTATTTGTACCAGCCGCTGAGCCAAGAGCCGGAGCAGGGCCCCGGTGAGGCGGGCCCCCCCGCCGCCCCGGCGGGCTGCGCTGAGGAGGGCCCCGGCCTGCAGGAGCGGCTGCAGGGACCGCCAAGGGCCTCCCGCCGGACCGGGCCGGGTTGGGG
>NW_010973013.1:7148268-7180849 GCF_000737465.1 Haliaeetus leucocephalus | reverse complement strand
CCGGCGGCGGGGGGGGGCGGTTCCCGGGGGGGGGCGAAGGAACGGGCCCGATCCCCGCTGCCCGCCTTTCTCTGCAGATGCTGAGGCTGCACCTGCCCGACCCGCCGGTGGACAGCGAGGAGGAGGAGGAGGATGAGGAGGCGGCAGTGGCGGCTGCGGAAGGCGCAGCGGCTCAGAGCAGCCGAAGCTCCATCCCCATGGATGCAGGTAACGGGATCTCCGCCCAGGCTCTCCCGGCCACCCCACGCCGGGCTCGGCCACGGTCTCACGCTCTCTCTGTTCCCAGAGCACGTGGAGCTGGTGAAGAGGACGATGGCCGGCGTGAAGCTTCCCACCCTGGGCATCCCCGCCTGGGCCAGCCAGATCTCGGAGGACCAGTGGAGGGACGTGGTGCAGCGCACGCTGCAGGCCCGGCAGAGCCTCGGTGGCCCCAGGCCCGAATGGAAGTGAGGGCTGAGCTGCGGCGCGGGGGCTGCTAACCCCAGCCCTCCCTCCGCCGCGCAGGCGAGGCAGGCAGCTGCTGCCTCGGAGCCGAGCGGTGACGGGACTTGCCGGCATCGACCTTCCAGTTTCTCCCACTGACGTTGTCCGACTTCCCTTCCCGCTCCTCCTTCCTGGTTCTGGCTGGCGCGTAAGTCACTGCGATGTCCTTGTGTTGGCTTCCTCTGCCTGCGAGGAGCCCGACCTGTTTCCATACCTGTGTGCGTGCGGAGGGAGGGGGGGTTAGCCAGCTTTGCCTGTATTCCCTTGGGACAAACGCTGGATTCGTCCCTGTGCTGTCGGTGCTGAAGAAGTCCCTCTCCGCGCTAGGGCCCCTCCTCCCAGGAGAGGGGCTGTGTGTTGGAGTATCAGAGGTGGAGTCTAATGTGTCTTTCCAAGAGATTGGTTTTATTTAGTTCTGTACATACAGGGACATCTGTACAAAATCCAACACTTTCATACTATGTAATGCTCTACTGAAAATAAAGTACACCATATGTACATATGAACTGTAAGCAGCTTAATACTTGTGTCCAGGGGGTGAATGCAGTAGTTAGTTAGTTTTGCTTGTTCCCTCAGGAGGAGGGAGCCAGGTGAAGTGGAAGAGGCAGCTCCAGTTCTGTCCATTTGGCTGATGTGGGGAAAGGCATAGGCAGAAATGAGCAGCACTAACGCTAGAAACCAAGTGTTGAGCAAGGGGCAGCTGTAGCGTGGCAGACGCAGGTCTGCGTATGAGCAGTACATGTGGCGGAGAGGGTGAACACACTCCCCCCTTTCTCACATGGTCCCCTTCCTAGATGTCCAGGACACCGGAATGAATAGGCAGCAAACTAACGGCAATGTGAAGGTATTAAGCGTAAGTTCCCTGACCCAGAACAAGACACACAAAGCTATGAGAACATCAAAGCTGTACAGCACGTAGTTGTGATGCATTACAGTCCTGTCCCGCACATGGCACAATCCCGGTGGCATTCCTCCGGCCACACTTGGCGACTGCCAGCAGAGACAGACCATCTGCAGGACAGCGACAACTTCTGCACACCAGAAGTCTCCGTTCCTTCTGCAGGCAGAACAGCCCGCAGCAGGGAAAAGGCAGCCACTGCCTAGCAGCAAGCAGGCTCGAGTGAGGGCACATACATGCTTGTAGCACTCTAAAAATGAGGTGGCGGCTTACAATGCAACGCTAAGCAGACGAATTGGAAAGCCTGTACTGCAACGGGAAGAAACATCCTCCCCAGCCCAAGCCCTGCGGCGGCTGGTGCTGGGCAGTCCTTGTCTCCGCTGTGCCCCAAAACGCCTGCCGCTCCTGTGAGCCATCCAGCATCACCCAGTGCATGTCTACATGCTGTGCCAGGCGTGAGGTAATTGATTGGCAGCTGACCATGAGCTCAGACTAATGTTCAAAATAAGCAATAACCTCCCTGAGGTGTTTCGTAAGTCTCCTGATGAACTGGCCCATTGCATGAAGCGGAGGGGAGGCGGGGTCCTGCACAACTGTGGGTGATCTCACACATAACTCACGCTCGCCAGCTGCTCCTAAGAGATGGTGGCATGCCTAACAAGGGCCAAACGGAAAGAGAGCTAAACAGGGCACCAGGTACAGGATACACAGGGAAAAAACAGCTTAGTTTGGGTTGGGGTCAAGATGTGTTGCACACCAGCAGTAAGATTAGAGGGGATGAACCTCTGACCTGGGAATGGTTTACTGGTGAGGACGAGCAGATACACCAGGACCTTCTGCAACAACCCACGATGCTGCAAAGCAGTGTCAGACTAGCACCGGCCCCATAAGCTCCCTGCGCTATTGCAAACCCACTTAAGCTTATGTGTCAAGAAAGCAAGCGCAGCAGGTAAGAAGCAAGGAAGACCCCCTTTCCTACCACCTCAGCCTCTCTGAGGTGGCATCTTGGCCGGGCATTGAATCTGCACCACAAAAGGTAGGGGAGAAAGCCGGATCACAGTAGCACCCCAGTGCTGCGCAACCCCCTGGGCTATCAGCAAGTGCGCTCTAAATGCTAAATTAGCACAAATCCCTGATGCACCATATGATAACTAACAAGGGCCTTGGGCCACAGCAGGTGCCAAAGTAACAGGGAAAGGCGAACTTTGCTCAGAGCACCCACGGAAGCAATTCAGCAGTAGCACCTAGCCATTGATCATAAAGAGGAGAGAACTGAACACTCAGGAATTCAGCCTGGCCCCGTAACATCTATCTGTTGCTCCCACTAGTTTGCAGAAATTACTTTAGCAGCACAAGCTTCCTAGAAACCCTGGCCACTGCAGAGCTAAGGATGGGATACAGCGACAAAGGGAGAGAGCTGCAGGAGTATTTTAATTGAGCAGGTAGAGGAAAGAAAGCAGAAGTCAGTGGCTGACACCTGCTACAAAGCAGGAAGTTAATTCTGGGCCCACAATTAACCCAAGACACTGGGATGGAGACAAGTCAGCACGGACCAACACAAACAGCTGAAGGAATTCACTTTCCCACAAGAGAGCTTCTAAGGATGCTCTAAAGGGAGGGCTGCAATAGTATGTAGTGCTTGCACCCAGCTTTACTGAGGGTGGCAAAGCAACGAACCCCCACTCCACTGACAGGGGAACAGAAGGGGCTTGAAGCAAAAGAAAGATAGAAGCGAACATCTCCTCCGCTGTACCTAAGACCCTCCAGCTGCGAAGCTGCACCCCAAGGCAGGGTGGAGAGGCAGCAGAGCCCCCACAAACTCTGCCACACGCTCCTGCCCCGAGCTCAGGCAGACCTCTGACCGCCGCAGGGCTTGACTGCACAGGCGGCACAGCGGGGCAGGCATGGCGGAGGTGGGCACTTGGGGCTTGTAGCAGCATGCTGAGCCACGCACAGTAGTCTCTGGCCAACCCAGAGCCTGTGTTGCGGGGCAGCAAGGCTCTGGTTCCCAGGCAGACTAAGAACCAGGTGGCAGCTGGAAGTGAAGCGACTCCTGCCTGGGCTGATACAATCACAGGTCAGGCAGGCTCCCTTCACGCACGCACACCCGAGGTGGAAAAGCAGGAGGAAGGAGGAAAAGCAGAAGGACATGACAGTGGTGAGATACAAGTTATAACGTAAAACCAGATCTACCCTGGAGGGATGTGGATGGAGTGGAGGACAGGCACAGCTCACCATGTTCATTCCTTATTTATACATGAGAACCAAGTGCATTTCCGTGACCCCTGGGGGAAAAGGATGGGGCAGAGCTTCCCGGGCCAGCTCCTGAGCCCGTCAGAGAGCCTCCTGGCTTGAGGTGAGAAACTCTTCTGCTCTCTTGTGGGCCTCCAGGGCTTTTATAGTGTAGACGTCCTGAGGAAGCTCAGATTTCCGGCGCAGCAAAACTTTCTCCTTCTTAATGTCTTTCAGCATCTACAGACAAACCAAAGGAGTCAGGGATCAGTAGCAAACCCCTTCACCCCTCCACCCTCCCCATTCTCTGACTCCAACTGCTCTAGGATATGCTGGGTGACACCGTAGCATGCTGCAGAACAGGCTGAGAGCCAAACACAGACTAAAAGGACACAGAAAAGTCCCACTTGCACTTTTTCCAGAGTGGGAAGGTTAGATAAACTCCACTCTTCAGACTACAGGTTGATCACTAACAATCAGGGATGAGAGTAGGGACATTTACCCTCAGAAGACTTGGAAAGACCTGGTTCTGGCTGCTGGACCCCGGACTGCCTATGCTGATGTCCTGGCTGGTCTGAGAGTAATTGTGGAAGGACCCTAGTCACCTACGCACCTGCACAGCCTCCGTCTCCACCGTTTTCTTCAGTAGCTGTATATCCTCCGCAGTCGGGGTCTCTGTTTCCATACAGCAGACAGGAGGCAATGGTGGAGGTGCGTAATACATGGGGTACTGCAGAAAAACAGACAGCTGGAGAGTCAGCACACCATCCAACACCAAGCCTTCTCCCCCAGCATCGTAACGCAGCCTGGCACTCTTCTTCCAGCCACCCTCTCCGGCACCCGCAAAGGTAGCAGCAGGTACACAGCAGGAAAGGAGCATCTTCTCCTATCCATTCCTGCCTGTGCCCTCTGAGCCACAGCACGCTGCACGTGCAGCCGCAGCTGAGAGAAGAGTCCGTAAACATGTACATGCTCTCTACAAGCCATTACTTAGAGGTCAGTGCTACAGAGGGCCAGGCTGGTAAAACACTGCCAGCATCCCCAAGACACTGTGTTTTGGGAGGGACAGACCACTGCTGCAGCTGTGTGCGCAGGACTGAGACTCATGAGCACAGGAAGCAGGTCAAGACCCCCAGCACATTCTTGTCTCATTCATCCTAGGTCCTGCTGTTACCCACCTGGGGGTTCAGCCGGGCCAGCTCCTCTATTTTCTGCCACATTTCTTCTCGTTCCTTCATCCTGAACCTTCCCCTGGAAAGAGAGAGAGCACACAAGTGTGAACTCCCAGGGAAAGTGCAGCTTTCGCTCACAGGAAGACAAAAGCAAGAGACAGCAGGAAAGCGTAGGCACGGGGAAGAGCCGCTCTGTCCTTCAGAGACCCCTAATTCTATCTACAGGCAAGATGTGGCAAGAAGAGGAGACACACTGCAGCTAGCAGGAGGTAGGCAGGCACACTCCTCCCTCACCTCGGAGCACAGGGCTGCACAGGTACTTTTTCCCTGGCTTTGTGCTGCAGGAGTGGACCAGAGCAGCTGGTTTCTGGAGTAAAGCAATGACACCAGTTTGGGTGTCAAACACAAATTTTCCTGGTGCCTTACAGATGCAGAGGGACAAACTGCCAATTTCATTAGAGTTGGGGCTCAACTGCCCACAGTTCCCTTTGCCCCTGGCCACAGCACACCAGAGAGCTGCCCAAACCTCCAGGCACAGCTCTTGAACTTGGCACAGATTTTGGCACAAACCTTAAGTGACCATTCAACTGGGCCACCTGTAAATCCCAGGGCAGTGAACGTTCCCTGCAAACAGAGGCGAACACCCACCACTCATTGTTATTCTCTTCTACATTTTAAACATTTGTACTAATATCTCTGCTTTATATTTCTAACTATCTGGCTTCCATCCCAGCTACTTCATTCTCTAGTGCCCTATGTATCCATGCTAAGGAAGTTCTTATACTCTGTAATCACCTCACACTCTTGAAATATATGTAAGAAAGGAGGCTAAAAATGAGAATGAAGCTGCCAAGCATTCAAGCAGCAGAATTCTTGTTTAACCCCAGCCAGTAACTAAGCACCACGCAGCTGCTCACTCACTCCCCCAGTGGGATGGGAGAGAGAAATGGGGGGGGGGGGGTAAAACTCCTGGGTTGAGATTATAACATTTAGTAGAACAGAAGGGAAGAAACTGATAATCGTAACAACAACAATAATAAAATGACAATAATAATAATAAAAGGATTGGAATATACAAAACAAGTGATGCACAATGCAATTGCTCACCACTTGCTGACCTATGCCCAGTTAGTTCTTGAGCAGCGATTCCCCCCAGCCCCACTGCCCCCAGTTTATATACTGGGCATGACATCCATGGTATGGAATATGCCTTTGGCCAGTTGGGGTCAGCTGTCCTGGCTGCGTCCCCTCCCAACTTCTTGTGCCCCTCCAGCCTTCTTGCTGGCTGGGCATGAGAAGCTGAAAAATCCTTGACTTAGTCTAAACACTTCTTAGCAACAACTGAAAACATCAGTGTGTTATCAACATTCTTCTCATACTGAACCCAAAACATAACACTATACCAGCTACTAGAAAGAAAATTAACTCTATCCCAGCTGAAACCAGGACGAGACTACTCCAAACAACCAAACCCCAAATGAATAACCCACATCTCATTTTCTGACAGAGCTCTGGAGAACTCTGCAGGGGACTGTGACCAGGAGTTAGCACTGATCTTCCCTAGCTCCTTCTTGCTTCATCCCCAGTTTCTCCAGAATCTTTTTTAACCTCTGGTAAACGGGAATATACATATTACTCCAATCTTGCCACTGGAAATGCAGACTGATACGTCTGTCTACAAAGGCCCTCACATCGTGAAGGCCACTGCCCCCTGAAGCAATGTCCACTTTGCCAGTATCGTGTCTACTGCCGTGCCATCTAAGGGTGTAACAAAGCTTATTTTGTTTGGCTGGACTACATCGCATTACTGGTCTGGTACACAGTGAGCCAAGGGCACTCATCCAGTCTTTCAGCTTCATGCATCTCTAGCACCAGTTCTTTCCTTTCAGATCACCAAAGCAGTTTGAATAGCATTGGGGAAGCCCTCCATTCCTCACTGCACTTCAAGATCCACCAGTTTACCCATCTTGTGCTCAGCTGATATTGCAAAACACCACCTTGCAAAGAGTATACCAGTCTAACTAAGAGCAGTACTTCTAAAAATCTGAAAGCTTTACACCTGTGATCACTCTTTTTAGCCAAAGAAGTATTTCCAAAGAATGAAACAAACTTTAATCTTTTATTTTGATGCCACATTGACTTAACTGTAGTATTACAACTATCCAACATCCCTCTATAGGGGAAGCGCTCTGCCAACCTCATCAATCAGCCTGGCTTTGCCTCCTACACTAGGACATTTCCATTGCAGTTTATTTGAAAGCGTCACTCATCCACACGAGTCTTTGGAGAATCCCACCTTTCTAAACAGCAATGCCTCGCAGGACAGCGCTGAGTCTGCGGGAGCAGCACCCCCAGCCCTGCTTTCTGGGTGATGCGCACCTCATCAGCTCCCTTCATTCCTGACCCCATTACTAGCAGTATGAGAAAGCCACCGGCAGGACATTTGGAAAAGAAAAGCTATATTGGGAGGTATCTTCACCTCCTGAAGGGTTCTGATAATTCAAACAGCTTCAAGATGTCTGGGGAGATTAGCGAAGCACAGTCAGTCCATCTGCACTGAACAGTAGAGCCTCCCCACACGTCTCGGGGAAACTCTGTCCCTCGGTGACCAGCCTTGGCATGTCACTTGTAGGCATGGTAACTAACTAAAAACATGGCTAAGCCTTTTCTGAGCAGGCCTCTAAACATCTGGTTGCAACCTAATTGCGTACCTAAAAGCTGTCTCTTTTTCAGTTTCACATTTACTGGCTTTGTTCGCACGTGCAGTCCTTCCCAGGTGTGCTGTTTTCTAGTTCATAGCTCAAGGTCTCTAGTGGCTCATTGGGAAAACACTCCATAGGCGTCTCTCACTTTTTCTGTCTACACTAAAGAAGCCTCAGCATTTCAAACTCGTCAGTCTCACTGAATAAGGCCGAGGTCATGTGCAAAAAGCAAGGCATCGCACAGTTAAAGGTCAATCCTGCATTACAGCGATGCAGCCAGCATTCCCACAGGCAGCCTTCGGCACGCTGCTTTACTCCAGAGGCACTCGGCATCGCAGCCTCACAGGTTTTTATTAGAAAAAAAAGTACTATTTCTACTCTGTTTAAGTCTTCGTGTTTGAAAAAAAACAGCAATTGACTGCAATGCCACATTACTGTCCACCAACAGGCACGGCCTGCAGTCAGCTCTGCCAGGGGGGCAGCAGAAATGAGCTGCGGATGCAGCGTGTCTTCTCCATTGGAAGGGAGGCAACGGGACCTGCTGCTCACCAGAACAGGTCGCAGGACTCTGCAGAAAGAAAAGCAGGTAGGGGAAATGCAGGAATGGCACCCCAAATTCCGAGGCAGACTCTCCAGCTACAAAACGGTCTCATTCCACCGGGGAGACACCACAAAACACCACTTTCTCCTGCCTGTGAAACATGCTTTTTCTAACCCTGTTCGTTCCAGCAACAATTTTGGTCTATTACACTCCAGAACATGCAGCCACAGTGTTAAGTGCATGTGGATTTGCTTATATTTCTTGGATATTTTAAAGACGTGGAAGGAAAAGATGACATTTTCACAATGGACTTAAGCAAAGAACTTGAGCATACTGCTCTAGTACACCCAGCTTTCTAATCCATCTTCCCAAGTGCGTGCTCTTTTCTCCCACCATTGTCCTACGTCCTATCCAGTCCCAGGCCACTTGCCCAACAAACCCCAATCTCCTCACATCTCCTCCTCTAATTTGTTGCCTTTACATATCCCATTCCTACTATCCGTTGACACTAAGAATACCAGCCCCCCCACCCCAGCTCTTCATTGTACCTCTTCCCAAAGTCTCTACCTCCTTTCTGCCTCCTTGCCCAGAGAAGCTGCTCTTCCCCACCAGCCTGCTGTCCTACCCCATTCCCTTCTGCCACTGATTTCCCTTTCTAGTTGTTTCCCAGCCTGTCCCTACAGACCTTTCACAATGTTCCTCTCCCAGCTCTAGCATCCCTTCAGAGGGCGACCTTTTCACACTTCTCAAGCCCAAAAAGCTGCTAATGCTGTGCTAGCGACAGCAGAGTTGAGCCTTCTTGTTTTTGCCCAGAAAGGCTCCTTAGCTGGGTCCCTGTGGCAGGGAAATCCCACTTAGCTGAGGAATTGTATCATGCTCACCTTAGGGAAACTCATCTCAGATTCAGCTGCTAAAAGGCACTTTTACATCCTGCCCACCAAGTTTTCAACTGACGTTTTACCAAATTTGGTTATCTATGAAAGCAAAAGGTATATCCTTGATAAAAACCCAACACAAGGTTTTCTGAAGCATCATTAGGCAGAGAGGCACTAGAGAAAAAAAAAAATCATCTTAACATGAGCAGAAAACAGTGCAGCTCTACCCATCCATTTCTTGGACAGCTCTGAGCTGCTTTGTTGACCTTTTCCAGAACAATCCTCCATTAGCCACACACCAATGCTGGGAACAGTCACACTCAGCAGGTCAGCATGGGTAGAAGCTAACAGGCAGAAAAAGCTCCCGATGGAAACACCAGGTAGATCTCATAGTGAATGTGCTGTCACAGCGACTTAAAATATACGTGCAGACATTTGTGGGCTTCACAAATGCCCTAGAATGGGTGGGGGGGAATAAAAAAAATCTTGCTTGCTCCCCATTTAGATGTTAACAAAACCTTAATTTCTCACGTTACCCATTCCCAAGTTCTAATTCATATCTCAACTTTTTTATTCATTATTATTTAACAAAACAAGTGAATGTATCCCAGAGCTCCCCACTGCCAGCTAGGGTTAGCCCTGCTCTCCCCACCGCCACCCTTGTGGCAGCCCTGGCTCACCCAGGAATGAGAAGCACTATTTTACATCACTAAGTCAGCAGAAAACAAGTCATACAAGCACCGAAACCAGCACAAGGAAGCAGAAAAAGTGGAGTTTTTTCCTCTTTACAGCATCATTGCACAGGTACTTGCTGAGCTCAGATTTTATCCCCCCCACTTCCTCTTTGAAATTCCAGGTATTATTCCATCTTTATTACTGGAAAACTGAAAGTGTCCTGTGGCAGGAAAGATGCATTATGCCCACTGCAGCAAAGCTCTTCAGAAAAGTCTTTCTAAAGCAGCAGGATTCCACTGGCATCACTACAACATATATGAACTGGTAAATATTTCCAAGGCAGAGCATAAGCATCTCTGCAAAGCTGAGTATCCTCTACATTGTAATTTATTTCCTCATGACCCAGCAAACTCTGTCACTCTTTTCCAAGCTCCCTGCTTCAGCAGAACTGAAAGGATTTTTATCAGGGCACACATTTTACCTCTTCTCATCCCTACACATAGTTATTGCTGAGGAATCCTACTTTTTGACAAAATTATTTGCATCACCTTTCCATTTCCCCTCTGCCTGCTGGGATCTACCATCACTTACTGTACCCCAAGGAGACTCCAGGATGAGCTCAAGTTACTTGGCAAGAACCTTTACTCACTTCTGCTTCTCTGCCTTGTATTGCTGCGTGCAGTCATCAAATAGCTTTTGGTTCATCTCCATGAACAGCTTCAGTGCATTGTAGATCAGCCCATGGATTGTCCTGCAAAGAAATGAGGAAAGGAGAACAAGTCATGGTGGTATCCTCCAGGTACTAGGCACTGAGTTAGCACCAGCAGCACAGACAAGAGCTAACAGCAGCAGCAAGTCATCCTACAGCAATGTGACAAAAGATTTTCACACAGTCCCAGCTCTTAGCATGGAAAAAACCCCTCCACAAACACAGCAGAGACTATCACCCAGGGACAAAGAGACGGAGAAGAAAGAGAAGACTGCTGGGACAGGTCTGTTCTACTGTGGTCAGACTAATGAGTGCAAAAGGACGCATTCATGCATTCATTTCTTGTAGTTAGAAACTGGAAAGGAAGGATGCTAGGGACCTGCTCAGGGCTGTTCTCAGGGGGCCTTTACCTAACCTAGCTTTAGTGTCTCCCACAGTTCACCTCACACATACACAATTACTTTTTTGGGCTGCCCAGTATTCAGTCATGAGCTTTGTCACTGAGCTGCCCAAAACACAGACATTCAGCAGCCCTGTAGAGACAGGAACCAGCACAAAGAATACCACAGAAGAAAAGCTGACTTCACGTCAGCAATTTATGGATAGGTTGCACTGTATGTAAGCACTCTCTGGGCCAAGGACTCTCCCAGGGAATAAATACAAGTATTGAAGCTGTCTCTGAAATACCTGACCCAGAGGCAAAAGATAAGAGACTCAATAGATTGAGCTCTGTGCCTCACCAGCTGTACAGATGGAATAAGAGAGAGAGCTACAGTCCTGCTGGACTTACGCAGGCTGTCTGACAAAGTGCTGGAGTAGACAAGCTATGGGAAGGAAGGGGAGAATCTGAGGTACTCAACCTGCCCTGAGATGAAGTAGCTACTGCTAAAACAAAGACAAGGAGAAATAAAAGGAAAACACCTTCAGGACTTCTGCCATACCACTGGGAAGGATCCAAGAAGAAAAGACAGAAACAGCAGAATCATGAATCTTGACTGGTGCACTAAGGAAACAGAACTGCTGAAGGATTTCAGACAAGAACATAAAGTCCTTTTCTGAACTCTGATCAGGAGGGGCAGTAACACTGAGTGAAAGCGTGTCTGTGCGCACCTGTTTGCACGCACACGTGCATATGTGCACACTCATCGTATGTGTGTGTGCATGCATGTACGTGCCCATCTGCACATGCATGTGCCTGTTGGCGCATGTGTGCGTATCTGGGTGTTTGTGGGTGTTCATGTCTGTGCGGCTGTGTCCACCCCAGTCTTTAGAGCACCCTTGACTGGTGGCTCAAGTTTGTGCTTCCCAATACAATAAAGAGAAGGAAGCAGTCAAACAGCAGACTAGTGGGGAGCTCTCTGCAAACAAGTTGCACCCCACAACCCTGTCTTTGCTACCACAGTATAGTCCTAAGCCCTAGACTCACCCAGCCTCCCTAGAATTAATTATTTTGCTGGAAGATTTTAGGATCTTGGCTATGGGCTGAGTAATTTTAGCTAATTCATTAAAAAGGAAGCGCATTTTACAACTTGAATTAACCAGGTAAGGAATCAACTGAAGAAGCAGTCGGAAGAAAGGAAGTTGATGGGAGAACCATAAAACAGACTAGTATCGGGGAACCAGACATGGAGGGCAATCACTTGACATGGGACATCTGCCCAGTTAGTTCTGCTTTCTCCATTCTTTCTGTGTTCAAGGAGTCAGGCACCACATTAGCCAAGGTCTCTGGTCATGCTCAGCATACGTGTGATCGTTAGTTAACAAGCAGCCAGAAGTCGGCTGGAAAACCTACTGCACACCTCCAAGAGACCAGCAGCATTAATGATATCCAGGTATCAAACTCTGAGTAGACTCAATGGCCCCAAGGTGGGTCATTGCAGGTGCCTGACCCCTTGCAAAAGCAGGCCACTGTGGTCTGCTGTGGCACTTTTCCATGCTGATACTACTAACAACCCCTCTGGCTCAGCACCTGGTGTCACCCAGTGCCATGCGTTGTTGCACTGTAGCAGCATGCCCCAAGATTGCTAGCAGGTTAAGCAATCCTGCATGCACAGCAAGCGCCAGGGCATGTGGAAAGACCTACTTGTTCCAGTGACTCTTGGAGTTCTTGTAGAGTGCTGGAAACATGATCGGGAGAATTTTGGCTGCGTTATCGCTGATCAGGCTCATGATATATTCGTTGTTCCAATAGTACAGCGCTCGCTCTGCCACCTGCAGTGGGAGAGAAAGCCATCCTTGAAGAGGCTCCTTCCAGTAACACCTGTGGTGCACAGGGAAACTGTGCAGTGCTGAGGCCAGAGCTTGCCACCACCCAGCCGAGGAGCAAATGCTTCCCCACAGCATGGGCAGCAGGGCTGACCTTTGCCAACTTCCACAAGGCCATTCATCTGTGCTACCCAGCCTTCTTTCCCTTAGCCTCTGTCAGACACTTCCCACTTTCCTGGGGAAAACCTCACATTCTCGACTAGGCAAGCCTATCGTTGATATACCGATGACTCCAACACCCTTTACACAACAGTTGAGGACAGTAATGTCATCCACTCCAGGTCCCAGCTCAGACTAGCTCCAAGCCTCCTTCGTTTCCTCAGACTGTCCTCTGTAAAGCTCCATTCCTCCCACTCCTCCCTGGCCTTCCCCACAACAGAGTCTCTCTGGGCTTTGGAGCATGCTTCAGTCACCAGGCCCACAATTCATCCCCCCGATTTAGTAAGGATGAAAATATGGAAAATCTTGGGGCATCCATCCTGCTCTAACAAGAAAAACAAGTCTAACAAGTTTCCACATAGTGATAGATTCAACCACAATTCTTCATATTTAACTGCAAATCTGGGCAATGCAGATCACCAGGCTAATTTCTGCATTTAGCACTAGCTTGAGAATGGCTTAAAAACCTAGGAAGAGAGACATCCAGTCTCAGTCTTACATTTCAGACGATGGAGAACTCACTATATCCCCTTAACATATTGTTCCACATGAGTAAACGAAGTGAAACTCACCTCATGTTCACTTACCTAGCTTTGGTTTCTAGCTATTAGACCTTGTTAAGCCTTTGTGTGCTAGATTAACACACAATCCACTCAGAGAAAACTCTCCCCCACCAAGGTGTTCAGCCTTACCAAGAAGTCAGTTCCTATTTTTGCTCTCAGACAAGCTGCAGGCACAGAGACTGTTCAGCCTGACTGTAAGGGACGCCTTTGGGGTTAATTTTGTTAGGCTGTAAAGTGTTTGCACCTTCTCCAGGTTTTTCAGTCTTGTTTTTCAAAGAGTTGGCAGCAGATGAAGGCTGCTATCAAGTACAGGATGCCTCTCCTCCAGCCTTTACCCTACTTTATTCAAGCTCCTTAGTTCCCTATGGTAGCTCCTTCCACACCCAAAGGTCATGTCAGTCCTTTGGTTCCCATCACCACACCAGTAATCCATGTCCAGCTGGTTTCCATCAGGCTCCCCCAGTCCTTTTCAGGAAACAGTGATCTTTTACATACATACGTGACCTCGGCTGACCTTATTTTTGGCTTGTAAACACAACTTTGTACATCTCCATACCAAAAGCTGGACTGAAGCCAGTCTGCCTCACTGTGCAGTCACACTCACTCTGGGGGAGGGCTATGTCACTATTTAACACGCCACCCATACCTGGGTCAGCCACATGTTTCAGCAGCAAGCTATCTTCTTCCTCAGGCACTCTTCATGGCAAGCTAAACCAGTGAGCCAAGAACACCTGCTAGGAGCTACTAGCAGGTCCTACCACCCTTCAACGTTAAGACTACCAGCCACAGAGATTGTTTTTGCCTGGTGCTACAGCCACCTTCCCTTCAGTGGGAACAAGGAAGAAGCAGACTCTAGCACTTTTTCAGTATACCTCACATTTTACCACCTACACCAGAACAGTACAAAGCATCTTCTCTGCACACTGTCTCTTTGGTTGGCCTCCCTCCAGCACTGCAGCCAGCATGATTTTACTGCAACAGGGTGACACTGGATGGATTGCCTCTATGTTTGCTAGCCAAAACAGGAGGTGGCAGAGCACCTCTGCTCCAGCTCCAGCCTGCTGCAATACATGGTGCTGAATACCACAGTGCAGCAGGAGGGGCTCCACCGATCCGCTTTGTTTTCTCTTTGGATGAGCTCGCTCTGTGGTTGTGGCGAGAATTCTTACCACCTCTCACCACATGTGACCCCAATACTCACCCTGGTCACACCTCCACGTGCCACTGATCCACAAAGACAAGCCCAAAAGCTGTTGTGTCATCCTCACAAGGCAAGCAGATTACAAGCCAGTGCCCCATCCCCTCCCTGAGCTGCAACCCACCTGGAAGTGTGGGCTGGAGACACACTTGGCCAACTGCCTGAACAAGGGCTCCATAACTTTCACAAACTCAGATGGCTCAATCACGTCCAGGATCTCCTCCAGCTCATTTAGAAACATCACCTCCTTGGGACTGTGAGTTTTCGGCCAGAACTTCAGCAAGCCCACAATCACCTAAGTGAGGAGGGTAGAGAGACAGTGTTAGAGGCTGAAAGTTAACGCCACCTCTGAAATACATTTTTAAGGGTCTGGTCACAACTGCAGAGGGGCGGCAGTAACAGAAGACTTTCTTAGAAAGTCAGGGTGGGTTACCGGGGAAGAAAGAAGAGAAAAATCCAAATTCTGCCAAGTTACACGCAAGACAGCAGCACTGCCCAGGCTGCTATGGTTCTGTACTACAAGCAGAAAGCTTAGAACAACTTTTTTTCCCCAAACACAGCTTAACACAGAAGGCTCAAACTAGAGCAGGCAGCGTCTGGCAGATGGTGCAGAGCAACCATGGAAGATCAACTAATAAAATTGGAAATGCTATGGAGAAGGTCACTGAAGAATCATTCAACACACTGCAGAGCTTGAACACTAGGGAGCACCAAATAAAAAATGCAATGGACGGGTTTGCGACAAGGAAAAGGAAGTACCATTTCACAGAAAGGTAATTGGATTACGGAGCTCATTCTTGCTTGTGGAGACTCAAAGTCCAAACAGACTCCAGAGGGAGTAGACACATTTATGGAGGTGTCCTGGTTTCAGCTGGGATAGAGTTAACTTTCTTCCTAGTAGCTGGTACAGTGCTATGTTTTGAGTTCAGTATGTGAAGAATGTTGATAACACTGATGTTTTCAGTTGTTGCTCAGTAGTGTTTAGACTAAAGTCAAGGATTTTTCAGCTTCTCATGGCCAGCCAGGGCACCTGACCCAAACTGGCCAACAGTGTATTCCATACCATGGGACGTCCCATCTAGTTTAGGAACTGGGAAGGGGGGGCAGGGAATCACCACTCGGGGACTTGCTGGGTGTCGGTCGGCGGGTGGTGAGCAATTGCCCTGCGCATCATTTGTACATTTCAATCCTTTTATTACTACTGT
Organism: Haliaeetus leucocephalus; assembly: GCF_000737465.1. NCBI lineage: Eukaryota > Metazoa > Chordata > Aves > Accipitriformes > Accipitridae > Haliaeetus > Haliaeetus leucocephalus. Next base: position 7,165,172 of record NW_010973013.1, on the reverse strand, counting down.
TGTCATTTTATTAGTGTTATCATTATCATTATTAGTTTCTTCTTTTCTGTTCTATTAAATCGTTCTTATCTCAACCCAGGAGTTTTACTTCTTTTCCTGATTTTCTCCCCCATCCCACTGGATGGCGGGGGAGTGAGTGAGCGGCTGCGTGGTGCTTAGTGGCTGGCTGGGGTTAAACCACGACAGGAGGTTACACCTAATGCTGATAATTAAATATGACAATGCAGATGCAAATTCTGGCTGAGTGTACTATTGCTTACAAGATACTGGAAGAATATAGGAGGGGAAGCGCTATATCCCACTTTATTTTATTTATTTATTTTTAATATTGCTTCCTTCCATACCCATCTGCTTCTAGACACAGTCAAAGGCAGGATCCAAGATCCTGCAGACCTTCAGTCTGTTGGAGCTATTGGTACGGCATTTACAGAAATGCTAACTCTGTGGACACTAGATTCACATGCAACCGGTGGTAGGAGTTGCTCTTTCAAACTCTGTGTACTTCAGCAATCCGATCCCAAAGCCAGCACGTGAGAGGAAGTTCACAGCAGTGGGCAATGCAACAGCAAGGTTTGAAACATCTGAACATTATGTTTCCACCAAATCATGGCTTGAGAAGCCAACAGTTTGGTATCCTCAGTGTTTGTCATTACTCAGGTCTGCCATTCAGGCAAGAGTTAGCTTCAGTGACTCAGACATAATTTCTCCTACAGCTAAGGCGGTGCGAGGTGTGTCAAGTCTGTCTTTGCTATTACTGAGCACATCTAAGGCCTTGCTCACCTGGCAGTCATTCAGACTGCTGTTAACGCAAGAGCTACCACACCAAGCCTTGCTGAGCAAGCTTCTGGGAGGCCCACCCTAAGCAAGTGTGGACCTAGTGAGTGATCTGGCCTCCTTCCAGCACTGGTGCCAACATCTCCTTGTGTATTCAGAACCTTGCTGATGCACAAGCCCTGTAGTTCTTCAAGACTTCAATAACCCCAGTCATCTCAGGAGGTGATTCGAAACCTTCACAAGCAGGATGCTTCAACAGGACCCAACCTGTGGCAATACAGCCTTGGTATGTCTCGTTGAGACCCAATGCAACACCCACTGAAGGTAATGAAATTGGGTCATGCCACTGCTTTCCACAAGCACCAAACCAGGTCTCTAATCCAGGGGCCATTAACCCATTACCCAGGAAGCACCGATGAGCTATGGAGCTTTACTATTTGAATAAGCTTCAAAATGAATCCTGGAAATATTGACAGATTTCTATTTCTCTCTTCTCCCTCACCCTACAGTAAGTGCTTTGGCAGGAGGCTGTTGGGCTGGATGTCAGCCACGGGAAGTACTCAGCATGATCAGGAAGCTACTTTACGCAGTTTGTTTCAGAGCAGGCTTTTGGGAACACAGGAAGCGGAGGACCCACATTTAAAGGAAAAGCTGGGAGGTCTGCTTCAGCACTGCTGGTGTCAATGCTGAGGATCCAGAAAGCTGACAACAGCTGACCAGCTTCCACCAAGCGCAGTCAGGCTCACCACGAACGCACACATTTCAGCCAGAGAACAGAACGACCTCCACTAGCGTTACTCATTAAAATGCTCACACTTTCTGGTGCTCCCTGCTACAGCGACACAAGCACATGTTCTTTGGCCATCTGCTGTTTTGAGGCTGTGAAGCTCAGCTCTGTAGAAGATATTTCCTGGCCTGCAGTGGGTGGAGAAACACTTGTCTCCTGCTTGCACCTTCTGCCAAGCCAGCATATAGCCGGGTTAACGCTGCAGGTCTGCGCAGCCAGTAACTGGAATATGTGAGGTCCCCACACTGCTCACACATTTTAGAACCTGCTGTTTCCCAGCACTGCACCCTGAAGGCAAATGTGTCTACAATGTGACCTACTATGGAGGTAGCAAACTGATGCTAGAGCAGGAAGGAGAATACTTTCATCAAGGAACAGTGGCTAGCCTAAGTAGACCTTTGTGTCCCAGGTTCCTAACCTCACCCCTACAGTTTTTCAGCCAACGCTGGCAGTCTGGAGTGAACACTTACTATTTCAGAACCCCCACGAGCTCATACTAGTTCCATCAGATATCAGATGGCCATGTGTTTCGACTCTGCAGCATCTGCCACTAGCTGAAAGCTCTGCCCTGAAAGGACAGCTTGGTATAGTGTTCCTCCTGCTACACCACAATCTGAAGCACAAAGGAAGACTATAGCCCACCTTCCTGAAGCTTTCAGGAGAGAATGCTAAAGGCTTGCACATGAGCAGCATAGTCCCTTCTGCCCACAGGGTACCAGGCAAATCCAGTAAACAATCCAGTTGACTTCCAGCCTTTTTAGCCTTTTTTCACCCTTGCTGTACTCTAAGGAAGCCATGAAGCTTTTTGGGATTTGACTGACACACAGAGGTTAAGCAAGGTTACTCACTGGCTCTGTCAAGCTGCTGTCTTTCTCCAAGAACTGTACAACACAGTACGCCAACTGTAGGAAAAAAACATGGCAAGATTAGAGCTTCCTCAAGTGTACCCGAGATTAGAGTGCCACCACCCCCCTAGGCTGGAAGTCACATTATGCCCTCCACAGTGTGTGTGATGAGCAGACAGTTGCAAGTCCAAACAAATCCAGTTCTTCTGATGGCAAGTGAGGGCTCTAAGGCCAAGCAGGCAACGGCTGAGCTCAGGATATTTGTGCAGCATAAAGGATAAAACTTGAGGCACCTAGAGCAGTCCACAGCTAATACATTGAAATGCAAGCACAGCTGCACACATGGGAAGGAACAAACCCATCACAAAGCCCTGCCCCATAAAAACAAGGGTGGGAGAACAGACATCACTACTCAGTACCCATACTTTTTCACTTCCTAGCCTGAGTCCTGATCTTCTCTGCTCTTCTATGATGTATTCTGAATTGCAAGAAATTAATCTCTATACCAGCCTAGCAGCCCAGCACATTGATTTCTCCGCATATCTCAGTGATGACTAACAGCTGACACACCACACGCACAGGCTGATGACTGCAGCTCAGAATTTTACCTCTGGTTTCATCAGGGCCCCAATATTTCACAAACTTCCAGCACAGAAAGGCAAAGCAGGCCGCAGCCTTAAGTCAGCAGGAAATGGCAAGATACCCTCCTATCAGTCAGTGGCAAAAACCACACACGTATACACACAGGCCCAGGCACTGCAAGGCTGGGACAAACCACCGCAGTAAAAGACTAGTGCAGAGCCCAAAACATCTCACAGCAAGAACTTTCTACAACACAGTAATGGAGCCTTCACCCAGGTGAATAACTATAAGCAAGCCTGAACAACGGTTTTTGCAAAAATCACATTCTGCCCTGGGAACTTGAAGCACTTCTCACCTGCGGGTGATAGACACTGAGAGACTTCACCTTGTGCAGCGGTAACAAGACTCTGATGAGGAACATCTTGTGCTCTTCCTTCAGAGGCAGAGCAAACCCATTGATTATGCTAAGAAGAAACAAGAGTCTCATTAACATCTTCACCCAGCAGAAATACAGTATCTCTCACTCCAGAAGCATCAGTGGCTTGCCCTAGCTCTCATTAGTCACTTGAGAAAGCACCCGCGAGAGCAAGTGTGGTCATTGGGGCCCCAACCTGCATACCAAGCTCAGCAAGAGTGTTTCCTCAGCAGGCACAGCAGGGAAACGCCTCTGGTGGGACCTGGGCTCTGCTCTGTCCTGTGCCAGGCTGAGCCCACACACACTAAAGCAGAACATCTGGGGAAGGCCATCACAGAGGCCTCGAGGCTTGTACTTAATAGAACAGGAGGATGGCAGCACAAGAGAGGGCTGCAAACAGAAGGGCGTTTGAAGCCACAGAGAAGGCTGCCCACTGCTTAGGCTTCTCAGGGCTGTGAAGAACTCTTCTCTTTTACTGCCTGCTGAGGCAAGACAGCAAGTGTGACTGGACTCAAACTCAAAAGAACAGGAGACAAAATCTGGGGAGGAGAAGGCTACCACTGCATTCATTGGCAGGCTAGAGAGTATTTTCACTGTGTGCTTCGTCAGACTGAGATCCTCTGGGAAGAGGTGGCTCCTGCAAGAACTGCTGAAGGAAGGCACTGCCAGCTCACACAGCACACTGGGCTGGGAGGTCTCATTCACCATGGGCCCTCTGGGACTTCCAAAAGTGCTCTTACCTTCCCAGGATCTCCAGCAGCTCTGCAATCCCATTGTGGTGCTCTGTTTCATAGATGAATCTAAAGGGAAGAGAAGAATGAGAGGTCATCGCCAAATGCTGCATACAGTTTGATAAGCAAAAGAAAGGAAAAACACTGGAGACAGGGAGTTTCCTAGCAAATAACAGAACTCCAAGACGACAGGGCAAAGTGTAAGAGATAGAAGCAAATAAGTTCATGGCCCCCAGATCAGCTAAAGCTCACAGGTCCCAACATTTGCTATGTGCGCTGAAGGCAGTGCTATCACACCCTCACTGCTCTTAAGCACAGATGAATGCTATCCCTACCAAAGTAGCATGACATAACTGAGTCACTTAGCTAATCACAGTCTGGATCAGAGAGAATCATAGCTCAGTGCCCCAATTTTATCTCACTGGATTGTCCCATTCACTCACTAGGCCACTGGCACCAAGAAACATCTCACCTGTAAAATATATTGTTGATCTGCCGCCTCACATATGCTCGCAGACCCAGGAACTTCCCATAGATCCTGTGCAGAATAGTCTTTAGGAAGTCTCGTTCTCTGGGGTCTTCACTGTCAAAGAGATCCAGCAGCTGTGGAGAGAGAAATTCAGTCAGTGTCTGCATACCACCTGTTTGGACAAAGCTACCAGCAACACTGGGCACTGCTCCTGCTCGGCAAAAGTGGCTCTTCCAGCTGAGTGATGCCTTCAGCACCCTGAGCACAGCGGTCACTTCCCTGAAACATGCAGCCTCCTAGTCACAAGCTGGAACCATCAGCACTTCCTTCATCTTTGGAAGCACAGTGATGGCCTGCACGTTCTACAAAGCTGTGTGTCCCCGGATTTCCCCTGCAAGACTCCCAGTGCCTCTCTCCAACTGTACAATGAACAATGAATTCCAGGGACTACAGCTCGCACACACTCTTGCCCTGCACAGAGAATTCTGGCTGTTCACTCAAGACTAGACAAAGGAAAAAAGAAAACCCACATCGTCAAGCACCTGCTGACAAAGCTGGACTGTTTGCATAACACCTTGAGCAAAATCTGCTGCCTGTCCTTCATAAAGGTGGTGCACAGTGGCAGGGACAACGATTACTTACAGATAGTACAAACTTCTGGTCAATGTATTTCTTGGCTACGTTTGGTTGAAAGTCAGGCGATTCCAGGAACCGGAGGAAGAACTCGTACACCAGCTATAGGGGAGAAGGAGAGATCACTTAGAAATCCCCCCCGTCCTCTCATCAGTGTTTACTTCAGATTTTAAATGTTTTACTTCTCCTTAAGGATTCGGGGAAAGGCTGTGAAGCCTGAAGGGGAGCACAGAAAACACAGGACCTTGTGGGATCAACTTAGCTGCCCTTGCTCTGATGGGCAGGGGGCCAGTGGTACATAACTGCCTACGTCTGCATGAGATCTCATCAACTTCAGGTCCCACCAAAGACAAGTCACCTACTCAGATGAAGACACTAGGCCTGGGAAACTCTTCTCCCACCTTCAGCCCACATCTCTACAGAGAACAGAAACCTCCGGAAGAGATGGCAAAGGCTCACGCTTCATTGGAAGCCCTTGACACACCAAGGAAGAACAGAAAAGCAGAGAAATGAAACGGACCCCAGGGAAACACATTATGTCCTCTGCCTCCTGGGGACTGACTCCAGGTTGGCTTGGCCCTGCTAAGCCATGCGAGCTGCATGCTGTGCTCCACTCAGAAAACAAAGGGTAGCTTGCTTTAAGAAGGCTGTCAGTGCTGAAACAGCAACATCTGGTCCTGCTGTCCTCCTAGAGAGACAAGTCCATTCCAGGGCTGACCCTGCCTAGCGCTTCTGAGGGGCCAGCAGGCCAAACAAGAGCGCTGCATCCCAAAGGTCTGACTCTGGAGCTGAAGGACCTATGGGGCCACCCAGCCACAGGTAGGGCCCAGCTGCCAAGGACAGCAGCATAGAAAAAACTGAGGTGATGACCAAAAAACTCAGCACACATTCGCCACAAATCCATGCTGGCTGCTGCTGACTTAACTCTGAGAAACAAATGCTTCCTGGCATTCACAGCACTCTGGTGCTGAGGACACGCCATTTCTATCAACACTCACATCCCTATGTCAACTGCAGCAGTAAGAAGTGATTAACCACTGCTGCAGAACTGCACCTTATTTCCTCTCTGTATTTTCTGCTTCATTCTGCAGTGCCTGGCTCTTATTCTGCCTTTGTCTGCTTGACAACACATCCCTGTGCAAGTGCCTGGGGAGACCTCCACAAGCTTACCTCCTGACTTGCACTGCTGAGCTCTGCTAAACCACGCTCACTGTTGCTTTCATAACCCTTTTCACCTAGTTTGTCTTAAAGTCTTTTTCCCAGGGGACACAACCTTATGAAAAGATCCTTGTCTCCCTTCCCCCTCTTCCTCCCCTCCAGTTCCCTGTCTTTTCTGGTCAAACATTTGGTCCCAGTTAATGTAACTGAATTACATCCAGCATACAGGAGACATGTTAGCAGGTGCCAGCACAGGCTTTGCTTTGGCACCAAGCAGTCCTCTTCCTCCATGCGTCTCCCAGGGAGCTGAGCAAGGAGAGGAACGCTGAAGCAGACAGAGGTGCTGCCTCCAATGCTGCTGAAGCCCAGAGGATGCAAGCTCTTGAGCCTTCGGGAGGGACATTAACACTGCTGGGAATTGCTTCTTACATAGGCAATATGGCACAACTCCCTCACTCCCAGTAAAGTGTTTGCTCTGAGACTACCTCAGGGCCATGTGGGACTACAGCCATCTGCAGGTGAATGTTGCACACAGCCATCAGCATGTTTCCAGGACATCCCTGCTGCCTGCATTGCCTACAAGACACCTCTGACCCATGGATGGCAGGTCTGGTCTCTCCCAGTCCCCACATCAGCAACCCTCCGAGGCTGGGGAAGCAGCCAGCAGCAGGGCTGGCAGGCTCCAGCCTGCCTACGTGGACTCTCAACATCCTGCAGATAAATTCACCAGGTCTATATCCTCCTCCTCCTCCTCCTCCTCACCTGAAGGTGTGGCCAGGCAGCCTCTAATGTAGGCTCATCTTCCTCAGGGTCAAACTCCGCTCCTGTGGGATTGGATGATGGCGGGAGTGTCCGGAAGAGGTTCACTGAAAACTGAAGTGAGTGAAAAGGTATATGAATGACATCCCTACACCTCATGATGGTCCTCCCCATAGCAAATCCTTCACTGCAGAGCAACACATTGTGATTTGCTACAGCTGTGCCCACAAACAGATCCCTCCCTAGAGGCTGCAGGGTTACAATCTGCATATGAACTCCATAAGTGCAGTCTCTGCCAGAGACAAGAACTTCCACCTCTTCCTATGCCAGGCACTGTCACTGCCCCCACCTCATTCTCTTTCTGGGGGTAGGCAGGAAAAAAGGAATGGGTAGGACTGGGGTCACACTCCTCTCTGACAAATCCCTATCCCCTGCTCCCACCCAGGCTTCTGAACAGTCCCTGTTTTTTGGGCACAAAAGCACGTACTGGCCCCATGCCCTACCATGATAACAGCTTCAGGATAGATGGCCTCAGTGACAACATCTCGGTTGTGTGTTATGTATTCCACCATCTCGTTGAGACCTGCTCGCTTCACCTCCTTGAACTTCAGGTCACTGAGAGGGTCAGAGATGAAGTCAAAAAGCACGCAGCACTGCCGCAGCTTCTGGATGAAAAGCTCTTCTCGTTCGTGTGGAGGAGCATCTGTCAGAGAAAGCAAGGATGTCTGTCCTTGGAGATAGGCAAAACATCTTCCTGGTTTGTTCCCTGTCCTGTGTTCCCCCCGCCAGCCCCGTCACAGTCCCCCTTGAACTGATGGGGGAAGAGGGAGAGGCAGTGTTATCCCTGCTATGGAGATGGGACAGCGGAGGCAGAGGGATTGCAAGGCCTCTGGAGCAACTACTCCACAAGGCAATTTCAAATACAGTAGTGGTGTCTGATCTGATAAGCATTGATCCCTTCCCAGTACAAGGTACACTGGAAAAGGAACTCACTTAACTAGCTGTCCTGGTTTCAGCTGGGATAGAGTTAATTTTCTTCCTAGTAGCTGGTATAGTGCTATGTTTTGGGTTCAGTATGAGAAGAATGTTGATAACACACTGATGTTTTCAGTTGTTGCTAAGAAGTGTTTAGACTAAGTCAAGGATTTTTCAGCTTCTCATGCCCAGCCAGCAAGAAGGCTGGAGGGGCACAAGAAGTTGGGAGGGGACGCAGCCAGGACAGCTGACCCCAACTGGCCAAAGGGGTATTTCATACCATGTGACATCATGCCCAGTATATAAACTGGGGGGAGTTGGGTGGGAAGGGATCGCTGCTGAACATCGGTCAGCAAGTGGTGAGCAATTGTTTTGTATAATCCAAATCTTTTTTTATTATTATTGTCATTTTATTATTATTAATTTCTCCCTTTTTGTTCTACTAAACTGTTCTTATCTCAACCCAGGAGTTTTAATTTTTTTCCCCAATCCTCTCCCCCATCCCACTGGGAGGCTGGGGGGGTGAGCGGCTGCATGGTGTTTAGTTGCTGGCTGGGTTAAATCATGACACTAGCTCCCATCACAGACCAGTGACACCCATGCCCTGCACCCCACAGTCACAAAGGGAGCTGGGCAGAGCACAGTGTAGGCTAATCCTCCTCCCAGAGAGCAGCCCAGGAGAGGCGAAGTTGGCAGAGGCCCTATATTAACAGCATTTTCTTTTTGATATTATATCTGTTTGATATAAGCCACTGGAAACTAGGCACTGCTAAGGCCAATCAGGCAACCTCAGAACGGCTGCTGAGCTGCAAGGCAGTCAGCCTTCCTAAAAGGGCTGCCTGTTTCTGTGAGCAATGTCAGCAACGGGTCTGGCTGAGTGACTGCTGAAAATGCTTTCTCCTTGTCCGCACTTAAGTCATATTTAATTGCACCATTATGTAGACTAACTGCTAATGCTGGGTAATTGCCCTAGTGCGGACAAGTTCAATAGCACTACCATAATTTGCAATGGAAACACAAGGAGGAGGAGGTCTGATCCTCTCCCAGGAACAGGTGGCTGTAGGAACCAAAAGCAGTCTGCACCAAGGACTCTGCACTTCCTGCTGAACAATCTGAGGCAATCCTAAGTACATATAAGCACGAGAGCTTAAATCAGTTCAAACAATAAAGTAAGTACTAGAGTTCGTATTGACTATCCTCCTTTTCTTTTAGGCTATCCATCAGTTCTCAACCTGCTGCCAAACCAAGCACCTTTCCCAGAGCCATCCCTGCCACACTGCCAGCAGGAGGTTAGCAGGACACTGCCAGGGTCACTTTGGGAAGATCCCTTGCACCACCACACTCTGCCTGGAGAAGGTGCAGCTTTCATGCAGGTCACCCCCACCCCACAGCTTCTTTACCTTTAAGGGCTGGGAGCTTTTGCAGTTCCCGGTTTTTGCTCAGATTGAAGCGAGAAGAGCTGTGCCGGCGCTCCTTCTTCACAATCTGGGGTCCCCCCGAGTACTTAATTTTATTCAGCTGGGTTGGTGGGGGAGCACTGTTACTGGGCCGCTTGTTTGAAGTTGTCTGCGGCTGCTGCTGTGGCTGCTGCTGCGGCTGCTGCTGTGGCTGCTGGGCCTGATGAGGGAGAAAAGAGTAAAACAACTCATAAGTTTTTATCTACAAGCCTCCCAAGCAATCAGATACCATCAGCATCTTCTTAGACTGAAGAAACTGGGCACATTTTTCACTGCTGCACTTGCAATTCAGTGCATCTCACCCACCTCTGTAGGGCTCTAGACCCATTGGTTGCATTTGCAGCATACCTGCAAAGCGAACACCAGTTTTACTCATATCTGCGAGGTACCAGAGAGACACCAGAGCCTCTGGGCACAGCGGGTGCTAGGGATAAGGAAAGCAAAGGCACATCTTGCAACAAGTTACAGGAGTCTGTTGACACAAAAAAGCAGAAATAAGAACTTTCTGTGACCCAAACAGAAAGATCAGTGTACTGCTGCCTCTGATTACAGCACTCTACCAAACACAGCAAACATGTTTTGAAAACTAGCAAGTTGCTTCCTTATCCTTGTGCAGGGAACCACCTGGGAAAAAGCAAAACAGCTTACAGTACAGAGCAGACATGACAGCCCTGGAAAAGCACTAGTGAAGACCACTAAAATCATCACTGCATCCATAGACCAGGAGCTGCTAGTCTACAAACCACACAGGCCATACCCAAACCTTAGGTTCCAGGCTGCAGGTTTTCCCAACCCGTCTGGGCTGCTCCCTCCATCTACGCCTTGTCTCAGCCTCACTGCTGTCTGGACTTCTGTCAATTTGCTTTTTTCCACATCACCCCTTTTAGCCACACAAACTCTTTGCCTGCACTTTCCTCCAGCAGACATCCTCTCCACTTCATGCTTGTTAAACAGCACTTACAGAGGCACTTTCTTATTTTTAGCAAGTGACCAGAAACTCAAGCCAGTGTTTGCTCAGCTCAGCTCTGTTCTGACCTTGCTGAAGCTCTGCTGGTTCAAGTCCCACTTGGGCCATAATGGCTCAATAACTAACCCTTTAACACCACACTGACCCAACTCATGGAAAACTTCATATGGAAGAGGGCAACATCCTGCCAACAAGCCTATAGCAGAGGGCTCAGCTGGAGACAGCACTCAGCCTACTCTGGCTCTGCTGCGTGAGCCCAGCAACACTCCCTTCCTCAGCTCTGCCACCTCCTTCCTGCTGGCACATGAAGCCAAGGAGCTGCAGGGTGAACCTGTTTAGGACACAACAGGGATAGCGCAATGGATGGGGAGCAGAGGTGGGTAAAATCCTTGGATGTCACCCCCTCCTTTCCCCATAAACTCCCAGCTGCCACATACAGCATAGCAGTACAAACGCGCACCTCCCCACAACGGCAACCAGCAGTATTTTGAGGGAAAGCACCAGCAGTGCAGAAGCTCATCAGAGCTCTCCTCCGAATCAGATATGGCCAGTCTCTTCCTGTGAGAAGCAGCTAAGCTGCAGCTTACCCTGCACAGTCCCTGAACTGAGTCCTGATGGTTTCCAAAGAGGCGCAGCACAGCACCACAGTGCAAGAGCAAGAGTTACTGTACCCGCAGCACACAGGGAGGCAGCAAGGTAGGAACAGGGAAAGCTGCCTACAAGGAGACACTGCTCTACAGATTAGGATCTGTAGAGCAAGTGCAAAGACTCCCTGTGAAAAACATTGCCCAACACCAAACACCAATTGTTTTTTCAAGCTATTACTTTGCAGCAGAAACGAGAAGTATTTTGATTCTGGTGTGACTCTGCTTGAAGGAAATCTTAAGCGGTTCTGTTTCAAGCTCAGCTCCAAGCCAAGGTGTGGGGAGACAAGACTTGAACTCTCTTCAGTTTAGATTTGATCTGATTCCTTTCATGGAGCAGCATTGTCCCACAATGAGAGGAGGGAGCAAGATAAGCTTGTGATGAAAACAGCTGTGCCTGCCAAACAAAGCAGGCCCAGACTACAAATTGGAGGCAACTTATCCTGAACAGTAGTCTCTCCTCAGTTAAGTAAGGCTGAATCCTTGCTGGCAACCTTCCAGGAGTGAGAAGTTCATTCCTCACCCTGAATATTTGGGTATCAGGGCAGCAAGAGCCACTCAGATGTTGTCCAGATGCTTTTGGGAAGGCAAGTCCTCTATTCTGCATCACTCTCCTTCAACAGAGAAGAAGGGCAAAACCTGAATGCTGAGCCACCGCGGAGAAAAGATGGTACAGAGAGAAACAAAAGATGCATTAGTGGCCTCACAGGTAACACTGAGGGAGGAGGACAGATGGGTCCTCCTAGTTGACAGGACATGCCTGTGCACTCCCCACCCACCCAGAAATGCCACAGGCAAATGTTCTGAGCATGGTGTGTGTACTGCATGCTAACAGGCTGCAGCCACTCTGCCTTCATCAGGGGTCTGGAAAAGTCCTTGCCACCAGCTTCTACAGTCTTCAACAGCTGGCATGAAGAGAGACAAAACACAGCTTCAGGTTTAGCTGCTGGTTATTTAGGAAACAGGCATACACACGCAAGAAATCACACAACTGAGTTTGCTAGAGAAAATCCGATGATGGAGGAGGTCAGATACGCTCTTGCGCTGCAGTGCTCAGAGGGTTTTAGGATGGATTGCCTCTATATGGCCTTCCTGGCACCAAGCTGAATAGTTGCTTTCAGGAGGTGCTTCCTGTGGCTGGCCTGCTGTCCTTCTGCCTTCAACACCTCCTACCCTGGCCACATGAATCAGAAGAGACTTGTTTTAAGTTTCCTAACACTTTCTTCTCTGAAGTTTACATCCCTGAAAACACAGCAGACTGCTAAAACGGAAAGCTTTTCTCTTAATGCACAGGTATCAACCTCACAGACTGTTTCCCTGACACCAACACCAGCTGACCCCTACATGGCTGCAGGCACACATCTACCTGATCAGGCTCAGCCCCATCCTGACAGGCAGGGCTCACATCACCACGGCAAAGCTGGCTGCTTGGGAAACACTGTTTGCCAGCGGCTGTTACGCTGCACGTGCTGAAGCGACTGGAAACAAGCACAAAGCTGGTTGCCCAAGCACGGTGCGGCAGCCCCACTTTTCCTGCTGCAGAGGAGCGGCTACTCGTGCCGCCAGAATGGGCCAGCCCCGGTTGCAACCATGTTCTAACTCCCCCAAGCACAGGCTCCTTGGCTTCATAGCGCTTCCTCCCCACTGGTTCCCACCACCTCCTTGCTAGGAACCTGTCTGCACAAGTCAATGAGCCCCAGGCCCTGGGCTTGCTCTGTGCCGTTTCTCTTCACCCTGGGCTCCCAGGGACAGAGACCCTTTTCCCTCAGCCACCCTGAGCTGTGCCGGCTTCTCCTCCGCTCTCCTACCCATGCATGACCTCACCTCTGCAGGCACTCCTACTGTGGCTGGGTGCATTGCCACTTGGAAAGCCCTTCTGCCTCACTGGTCCCTTGAGCATCCCCCGCTTGCTAAGCTTCTCAGCCCAGATCTGCTCTCAGCTCCTCCTCCTCAGATGACTCTTCCCTTCCCATCGCTCAAGTCAGTACCTGCTCTCTTTGTCTGCTGTTACACAGCTTCCCTATTAAAATCAAGCTCTCTGCCTCAGAAGTAACATCAACACACTGTAACGCCCGTCTCTGAATAATGAACTCTAGGTACTGCAGTAACAAGCCCCATGGAGATATCTGCAAAACACGTTAACACAGCAGCTCAGTGAAAAGGAGCACCCTCTCCCAGCGCTGCAAATCTCATCAGTGAGGCTCCAAGCTGCCCTTGAGGCTGCAGAGCAACTCCTCTCTCCTCTTTACTGCTGCTGCTAATCCCTGCTCCCACTTCCAGGTCATTAACTCTCTTCCCCACCCAGCTGCCTCTCCCAGTCTTTCTGGCCAGGAGGAGTAACTCTTTCTCATCCTGTCATTCAATGCTGCCTTGGTCTCTGACATTATTTCTTTTTTCTCCTTAAATAGCCACGCAGAAATTCTCTCCATTCATATCTTTATCATGTTCCAGAGGGAATGAACTAAACAAACCTTTTATTTCCCACTCCCTGCTCTCATGTTTTCCTCCACTGTTGCTGTCTCTTCTGGACCAAATTGCCCACACAAAGCCAGGGGCTGGCCAAGCTCTGCTAGCTCTTCACCTCAGACAGCTTCACCCTAAGATGGGCATCTAAAAGAGCACCGCACTACCCCTGTACTTACAAGGGAACTCAAACACTTGCCTTCCCTTGTGGGGATGCGTCTGCTTTTGAACATATCTGCCCTTCCAGATCAGCTCCACTAAAAGCTTCTTCGCTGCAGAGAACAAAGCACTATGCTTAAGGGTTTCTGGACTGACTCCTACCCTCTTCATCTCCCTCCACAGAGGTCCCCACAGGACATCCTCATCTGCTGCACTTGCTCAGATCTGTTAAACCAGAGCTGCTCTTCAACAGGCTTTACTCATTCCACCAGCCAGACGACTTGCCTGCAAAACAAGTCACAACTTTCTGGTACCAGGATAAATTAGGGCTGAGTCCTCCCCTGTTCCTTGGAACATGGTGCGAGAGAGGAAAGAGGGCTGCCCAAATGCTGCTCGCCTGCTGCAAGCCCATTAAGCATCTATTGAGATACGAAGAAGAAAGAAAAGTCTGTGGCGCACACAACTTTCACCCTAGAAAAGGCAACCAACTAACCATAACTCTATGAAGGAATTTACAGGGCACAAAACTCTCACAATGGCAGCAGAGGCATCCAGGCTAGGCTCAGCCCATCAACCCCACCAGGCAATACCACTCCTGGTGTTTCACGAGTCAAACCAGCTCCTGCTTTTGACACAAAGAAGGAGTCTCGCTCCCAGCACAAGTCACCTAATTCCTCATGGTCCCCAATGGGAAAGTCAAAATACCTTTCTGTGCTTCCTGAAGAGCAGGAAAATCGCATTCAAACTGGTGTACATTTCTTCTTATCAAGCAAAGAGCTCTCTTCCATTCTGCAGCAGAGCAGTCCAGAGACAGGAAAGCACCAAGAGAGAACAAACTTCACTGCAAACTCAACAGGGAAAGGGAGAAGAGACCTGTGGCACTGCGCACTGCAGAGATGTCTCCTTTCTGCTCTGCTCTCTGTTCCTATGATCAAAGGAGACCCAGCCTTCCATCTTAAAGAAGGGCTGAATTTTGTTTGGAGTATGAGGAAGTGGCTGGGTATGTTTTGTGGGAGGGAAGGTTAGACGCATCCCTTCTAAGTTTCTTCTGCACCCAGGCACAACCAGACATTATGTGCCGTTTCAGGTCACAGAAAGAAGCTTGTAGCCTGGGCTATTCTTCCTATCTTAGTGAACCAATTGTAAGCAGGAGAGCAGCACCACAGCCCACTGCTGCTTTGGATGAGGACAGAGCGCTCTGCTTTGATGGCTATCCATCACCCTTGCGTTGCAAGACCCAGGCTCTCCTTCCTCTTCCCAGAGCTGTGAACTCAGCAGACAAATAGTGCCAAACAAATAAAAGGTAAGCCTGACCCCATGATGTCAAGGCAGGAGTTCTCTCACTTCTTGCAGTCAGCAGACAGCTCTCCCAGCAAGCTGTGTTCAGCCGCATACACAAAATAACACGGGCAGAGGCCAAGACCAGGATGGGGTACAAAAAGAGGATCTACAAAACTGTTACCTGCTCCGAGGCAAACAAACTCAGCTTCTCATTCCTCGCTGGCCACACGGCACGTTAGGCGTGAGCACGGCTTGGACCCTGAAACCGAGTGGCTAGTAGTAGGGATATTTTCTGAGCCTCTGCAACATAGATCTATGCTTTGAAGGAGACTAAAATAACCTTATTTTGACTACGACCATCCCACTGAACTACAGATTTCTTCCTAGTCTTCATTAGCCTTACATGTCTCCTATCCCCAGTCCACCAAATTACAAGTGCAACATGTTCCAGACAAGACTCGAGCACACAGGCTTCTACGGACACAGAAGTGGCACAGCTTGTTTGCCAAATTGCAGTATTAAAAAAAATAAACCACACACATATGCATGCTTTCTTGGACACGCGCACAACGCTCTCCTGAGCCAAGTCTCAAAATCCACAGCCACACTGTTTGAGTGCCAAACTCAAGTCTACCAGAAAAGTTCCAGTTTACCCAAATTTTTGCTAATTCTAAGCACAGCTTATCATATCATCACGTTCTGCTGAGGCCATTCTAACACATCGAGCTTGGCAACATCAAAATTGAGGGTGAAAGAGACTCTGCACAGCTAGGAATACAGACTGTGCCTTCTTGTGAGTAATGTTGTGCTCAGCAACAAGGCTGTTATATCAAAGGAGAACCATTTAATCTCTAGCAGTTTACCTCTGTTCTTTCAGGTGCCCTATCCATTACTTCCTAATCTCACTCCCCCAGGAAATGCCTCAGAAGAACACGTTCCTCTTCTATTGCTTCTCACTATTCTCCCACTCTGACACAAGGTGACAGGAGAGTTTATTGCGCTTTGCTCTGACAGGAGCAAGGAAGCTGCTCACGTCTGTCAGGCTTCCTCCTTCTTGATAACTGTGACTCTTCCCTCTCTGCAGCCAACTTTACCATGCTCTGCCCACCTCTGTGAGCAGCACTCGCCATCAGCTTTGTGCCAAATCTCTTTTTGCAGGGCTGTAGGGTATGAGACTCATCCTGTCTCTTCCGTAGTCATTGTCCCTTTTGGGCCAACTTTCAGGGGGAACTAACTTCATCCTAACTTTAGTCTTTGCCACCGTCTTCTCCGATTCCTTAAGATCCCGGTGACATACGCTATCTGGCAGAGCAGCCTGAAGTAGCTAGAATGAAAGATGTTATTCCTCCTCAGAGATGACTTGCACACGCACACTGCTGTATCCAAGACGAAAGCCTTACCTCTTCCGAATTCTCTGCCCCGCCATCCTTCCCGCTACTGCTGCCGCCGCCGCCGCCAGGCTTTGTGGTGCTTTTGGTAGACTTCGGAGACTCCTGAAACGATGAAAGAGACGCTCAGAGAAAATTTCACCTTGTGCTGAATTTTAGCACCTCTCTGCCTAGTTCAGCCGTGCACCACCACAGACCCACCCCGCGTCCGCCCCTGCAGCAAAGCCCTGCTTCGGGTGGGAACTCCCAACCCTTCTCCCCCCGGGAAGGGCACCCGGAACGACTCTCCCGGTAACGGACACCCGTGGCGGGGACACGGGCCCAAGCAGGAGCGGTGCTGGCACGTCCCGTCCCGGTCACCGCAGGCTCAACCCCAGCCCACCACCTCCGGGGGACGGGGCCCCGCGCCAACCCGCC
>NW_010973013.1:7147943-7148146 GCF_000737465.1 Haliaeetus leucocephalus | reverse complement strand
GCCCCCACCCCTCCTGCGGGCAGCACCGGGGCCGCGGAGAACCGACAGCCGCCGCCTTCGCCGACCTCCCCGCGGTGGGACCGGGACGCGGGTGGGGTCGTACCTCCCCCACCGGGGGCATCGCGGGAGAGGGGCTGCCGTGCCCCGTAGCCCCCCCCCACCTCCTGCCGCCTATCGAACGTGCGGGGAGCGGGCCGCAGCCC
>NW_010973013.1:7138766-7147906 GCF_000737465.1 Haliaeetus leucocephalus | reverse complement strand
CGCTCCGCGCCCGCTGCCGCCGCCCCCGCCTGCGCCCGGGCCCGGCCGCAGCGCCTTGCTCCCATTGGGCCAGCCGCACCGACCTGCCTAGTAACAGCTTCCGCCGGCGGTGCGCGGCGCTGACGCAGTGCAGCAGGTTTTTTTTCATTGGTTAAACCGCGGACTGGCGCCGGGCACGCCTCCCCGGGGGGGCGGGGACAGGCTAAGGCCGAGCGGCTCTTCCGGGGCAGCACCGCCAGGCTCCCCGGTCGGCGGCGGGGCCGGGCCCCGGTTCTCCGTGGGCGGGGTGGAGCGGAGCGGAGCGGAGGTGCCGGTGCCCGGGGGTCCCCCACAGGGAAGCGGCTTTAGGGGCAGATCTCCACGGGAGCCTCGGTGCTGGCAGGCACCCGGCCACAGCCGGGAGGCGCCGAGGAGCTGCCCGGGGCTCCCGGGTCCTTGCTGAGCGCACATGCCTCCGGGAGGGCGGGAGGAAAAGCGGCGGGGTTCGTTCTCTTGCGTAGCTCTCCCTTGGGGAAGAAGAGCCCCGACAGCCTGAGCTGGCCCCAGGGGCTGTGCCCCAGCTTTGTGAGGCAGGTGCTTGTTGGTGCTCGGAGGCACGGCTTTGGGGAGGCTGTTGGTGGAAATAACGGTGTCGGTGCAAGCTGGTGGATGGATGGATCCAAGGGTGGATGGTGATGTGCGTGTGGAAGCACTGCAAGGCCCAGCACAGCCAGCACAGTGCCCCCGCTGATGATGGAGAAGGCTCTTCCTGGGATGCGGGTCCCAGGACGCTTCCCTGATTGCATGGGGCAGCTTGGGGCAACTCGGTGGCAGATGGCCCTGCATCCTCGCAGTAGGAGGACAGCCTCCAGCAGCCTGCAGACGTTGCCTTCAAGCTGGGGTTCAACGTCGGGGAAAAGCAACCAGCGGGCAGCAAGCTGCCCACAAGTTCATGGACCTGAACTTAGCAGGACCTGCTGGCAAAGGGCTGCCTTGTTAGGGCTCGTGATGCCTAGAGGGTCTAAGGTCAGTCCAAAAGCTTGCCAGCATGCTTATCCTCGTTGGCTTGACAGCCATCGGCACTCAAGAGGTTCCCCTGGAACAGAGCAAGGCCCTGGTTGCTGTTGTCCCTCTCCCGTGTCATGCACGAGTGCCAGAGCACCAGCACAACCATCTGGGTGCTTGTGAGCAGGGCAGTGCGCCAGTGTGAGCACATAAAAGCCACTTGCTTGAAGAGTTCACAGCTATCCCCATTTCGTCTCCTAAGTTGTCACATCGAGTTCTGGATTGGCTTTCCTTGCAGTTCCTCTGGCGACTGGTCCTGGAGGAGCTCAGCTTCACCAAGCTGCTATTTGGCCTCTGAATTCCTCCCAGTGCCAAGCAGCTGGTGTTTGGGCCTAATTTTCCTGAACCTGCTATGCTGGTTTTGGCTGGGATAGAGTTAATTTTCTTCATAGTAGCTAGTATGGGGCTATGTTTTGGATTTGTGCTGAAAACAGTGCTGATAATGCAGAGATGTTTTAGTTATTGCTGAGCAGTGCTTACACAGAGCCAAGGCCTTTTCTGCTTCTCACACCACCCCACCAGCAAGCAGGCTGGGGGTGCACAAGAAGTTGGGAGGGGACACAGCCGGGACAGCTGACCCCAACTGACCAAACGGATATTCCAGACCATAGGATGTCATGCTCAGCATATAAAGCTGGGGGAATAAGAAGGAAGAGGGGGGGATGTTCGCAGTGATGGCGTTTGTCTTCCCAAGTCACCATTACACTTTCCTGGAGATGGCTGAGCACCTGCCTGCCCCTGGGAAGTGGTGAATGAATTCCTTGCTTTACTTTGCTTGCACATGTGGCTTTTGCTTTACCTCTCAAACTGTCTTTATCTCAGCCCATCAGTTTTCTCACTTTTACCCTTCTGATTCTCTCCCCTATCCCACTGTGAGGGAGCTGAGTGAGCGCCTGTGGGGTGCTTAGTTGCTGGCCGGGGGTTAAACCACGACACCCGCCAGCAGAGGACTTGCATCCTGCTGCCTCAGCAGCCCAGCAGCTGCCTTTTCCAGCACACCCAGTGCAAGCACATGAGCAGCGAGACCCACCTCGTGCCAGTCTCAATTTCCAGCCTAGTCTTGGTTGTGAAGGATGTGCTTGCCCAGAGCAGGGAGCACTGCAAAGAGCAAAACTGTAGTTGTCCAAGCTTTCCGAAAAGCTTTGGAAGGGGTTTCACTAGAACCCCCTTTGCTGCCACCTGCCCAGCCTCTCAGCCCAGGACACCTCAGGGTCCAGCCCCTGCAGCAAACCCCAACGAGCGAGTTCTACATCCCCCCATCTGGGGCTGCTGGCAGCACTCCCCCCCACACGCAGAGTTGGGGACCCCCTCCCAGCTGCCATCTCCGTGACAGCAGGTGGATGACAAGGAGGAGGACCATGATGGCTGCAGGGCATGGGGTCCCCAGCCCAGGGCGGGCAGCCAGAGGGCTCGTACATCGTCCCTGCCTCGAGCGAGAGTCCTCAACTGTTGTCCCCTCTCGCCGTCTGGGCAGCACAAGTTGGGGACCTCAGCTCTTCTGCTGCTGCTGCTGCTCCATGGGCTCTTCCAGGCCAACTCAGGTATTTGACCTTCCAGCTGGGAGGCTGGGGCTTGGCTCTGTCTATCAGTGGTTCTAGGGGGCTCGGCACCTCCCGACCCCGAGACCATCCTGGTGCTGGGAAGCTGGAGCTGCTGCTGGCTCATAGTGCCTACTGGGAGGTGTATGAGGCTGCCGCCCCCCACGGTGTGGCACAAGGTGCCCATTAAGTTCATCTCCAAAAGGAAGGTGCTGGAGGAAGACTTCAGGAAGCTCCTGTCCCATCAGATGCAGGCAGGGCGAGCAGGGGGCAGTGGGGAGGGGGGGGCCCTGAGCATCATGAAATGCTGCGGGGCAAAGGGAGGGGGGGCATCGGAGGGGCCTTGGGGCATCAGGGGATAAGGGGGAGCACCCTTTGGAGAGCTTCATGGGCAGTGGTGCTACTGGGAGGCTTAACAGGGCAGGGGCATTGGAGGAGTTGAAGGGGCAGGGGGAGTCCCTGGGGTAGAAGGCCAATTGGGGGCACCGGGGGGCAATGGGCAGAGAGAGATTCGGAGGGGCAGGGAGCTATTGGCGATGGGAGCTCCAGGAGGATAGCAGCTGTGGTGGGCACTTTGTGGGGAACTGCCGAGGGTTAGAGGAGAGCATTGGTGGGCAAAAGGAGCGGGGGTGCAAGGCAAAAGGGGGCCAGAGGGGGGCAGGCCTGTCCCACGTCAAGCCCCTGCCGCCCACAGGTCTTGAAGGGCTTGTGCCATCACGGTATAGCAAGGTACGGAGATAAGGCCGGGCTTCTAGCTCCTCGTGGAGCTGGCCCCCTCAGGGAGCATCCTGGAGCGGTTGCAGAGCCAAGAACCCTGCTCCCAGGGACAGGCAGGGCTCTGGTTCTCCCAGCTGCCCCTCGCTCTGCCTTACCTGCGCAGCAGGGCCATCGTCCACCGGTGGGTGAGCATGGTGGGGGCACAGGGTCCCCGCCCTGGCAGCTGGGGACAGAGCTCCCCGAGGCAGTGAGGGGTCTGCAGGGCCCCAGCCATGCTGCCTGGAGGATCATTCCCAGCCCAGGCAATGAAGGGCCTCCTGGAAGCCTCTCTTGGTCTCCACGCCTCTGCCTGCCACACCGCACCCTTACCTACCCTCCCTCCACATGGCCACCTGCCCCACAGCTCCCAGTCCAAGCCCTCCTCCTCCCAGAGGAGCCCCCAACCCCTCATCTACCCACAGCTCCCTCCTTGGCCCCTGAGCTCCCCCTCCCCACAGCTGCCAGCCGCCCCTGCCTGCCCCCAGCACGTGCTGCCTCTCCACTGCAGAGACTTGAAGGTGGAAAACCTTCTCCTGGACAGTGAGGACAATGTGAAGTCTCCATCTCCATCTTCTCCAGGAGGGTGGCCCTGCAGGATGCCAGTGGGGAGTCCCTCGGGGCCTCCCAACATGTGGGGCTGCCCGCCAAGGCAGTGCTGAGCCAAACCTTCTGCTGTTCCTATGTTTACGCCTGGGCCGAGATCCTGCAGGCGCAGCCCTACAACCCCTTCCTGGCAGACATCTGGAGCGCCAGAGTCATCCTCTATGCTCTGCTCCTGGGCTGGATGCCTTTTGATGTGCCAGACCCAGCGGCCCCCTGTCTTCCCCCAAAGGCAGCCCCCAAAGGTCGCCAAGCACTCAGAACTCCCATGCAGTTTTGGGGCCCCCTTGACTTCAGGGAGCTGCTAATAAAAGCCTTGTACCCTCTCTTGGCTCCCTCTTTCCTGGCAGAGCTCCCATCATGGAGAGCCCTTGCAAGGGACCTCCTGCAATCCATGGTGGCATCACCCTCCAGCCCACAAAGCAGCCTCCCTGTCTGGGGACATCTCTCCATTCAAAGCCTCTCTGTGACTGTGGGAGCTGCCAGGCCCCAGGAATATGAAGGTTCCCACCATGAGCAGAGCCATCCCCAGCCTCCCAGGACCGTTTCTCCAGTCCCTTCGTCATCTTTGTGGCCCTTCACAGCGCTTGCTCCAGTATGTGCTCAGCACTCCGGAGGCACCCCATCTGCTCCCAGGGACTTGTGTTTGTCCCATTTGTTCCTCAGACTGGTTCTCCCTTCCCAAGGGGAACTCTTCCTCACCCCAGGCTCTCCCTCTGGCCTCAGGGGCCTGCAATTCCTGAAGGCAGCAAAGGCCAGAAAGTTTCAAGGCCATGGCTGGCCAGTTGTCATACCTCCAGCATGTACTGGCTTACCCTCCCCACGTGCAGAACTTTGCACATCCCTTTGCTGAACTTCATGAGGCTCATTTCTCCAGCCTACCTGGTCACCTCTGAACAGCCGCACAACCCTCTGCTGTATCAGCCGCTCCTCGCAGTTTTTGATCATCTGCAAACTCGCTGAGGGTGCACTCTGACCCATCATCCAGGTCATTAATGAAGAGGAGAAAGAATAGTGGCCCCTGGAGCAGGTTTCCCAGAGAAGCTGTGGATGCCCCATCATTGGAAGAGTTCAAAGTCAGCTTGGACAAGGCTTAGAGCAACTGGATCGAGTGAAAGATGTCCCTGCCCATGGCAGAGAGGTTAGACTAGACGATCTTTTAAGGTCCTTGCCAACACAAACCACTCTGATTCTGCACGGCCTCTTGAATTCCCAGAGATGAAGTCACCACATCTGCAGCATCTGGAGGAGGTTCACGGAAAACTGAGGTGAGCAAAAAGGGGTCTGAATGACATTCCTGCACCTCTTGACCATCTGTCACTGACCACTGCCACTGGCATGTCAGCCAGATGGTCAGCATGGAGAAAACTGTGGAGAGACAGCTTTTGGACACCTTCAGACACACTAGTGAAGAATTGCCCAGGCAGGCAAGTGAGTAGAAATGCTTCCCAGATGCTTTACTTCTTAACTGACAATGTGTAATCTAAAAAGCACTACTCATTTCAACATGGGCCTTTCAGAAACCAGCTCAGCTACAGCCGAGGATGGATCAGGAGAGTGGTGGAAGCACTCTAGCTTTGCTGGAGAGGCTTGGCTCAGCCCCTGCATAGCAAACTGGAGCACTAGCACACAGTGAAACTCTGTCCAGCTCCGCTGGCTTCAGTCAGCTCTGTGTCTACTGTTGACTAGGAAAACTAGCAGGTAGCAGGCAGCGGGTTGTGCTGACTTGGAAACATCAGCAGCAGACACTTGTCTGAGTCATTAGGAGCACTGTGTGACAGACCTTTCCAAAGTTGGCTCTACCCTCAGTAACCTGGATTTTCTTGCCTTCAGGAAGTCAGCATGGAAGGATGGCTCTACAGTCCCCTCCATCTGGACTCTCCATAATTTCCTCTACATGGTCCAACCTGGGTACAGCTGGGTAAGCAGAATGAAGAAGCCCGTGGTGCTGTGCTGCAAAGGCAGCAGCTGGAGAAGTGCTCAATCCACCGGAGATCCCTGCGCTGCCCATCAAGCACAAACAGAGTGCCACCAACTTGAGCTATAGAATTTGTGCTGTGATCGGTGGCTAGGGAAAGCTTGTAGCATCAGGTTTCCCTCTTTGTCCTGTCAGAGAGGAGCAGTTTCAGGAACAGAAAGCTGTGGGTAGCTGTCCTCCTAGCAGGCCCCTCTGCATTTCCAGAGGTACTGCTGCCTTCCTCAACAGGGTGCAGTCTCCTTCTGCTCTGCGCTGTGTCACCTCTCCTTGGCTTTTGCACCCCTTTCCAGCACCTCCTCAAAGGAGGTGGCTCTGCCCTTTTCTGATTTCTCTGCTGCTTTGAATATCTTTGTGCTCTCCAGAGACTTATCTCCCAGTGGTTTCCTAACCAGTACTTTCTCCTGGCTTTTCGGGGTTCCTTCAGCATCTCCTGCTCTGAATTCTGTCCTTTGGGGAGACTTGGTTGACCTCATCCACAGCGAAATACAGCTCTCATCCCTTCTTTTGATAATGTTACTGAGGATCTGTGCTTGCTGGCTGTCCTTTGCTTTCCATCTATCTTCCACATCTCTAGGCCAGGCAGGTGAGTTCAGGTGCGGCTGCCTCTGGAGAATACAGGGTGAGGAGGAGATTGCCATTAGTGCAGCCCAGCAGACTCTGTCCTTGCCTCATGGCCTGTCTCCAGACCTCTTCCAGATCATTTTGGACATACAGAAACCCTATGGAACATGTCCTTGCCCACAGGGATAGTTTCTACTACTGCTCTACCATAATCTTTGTTCATGCCTTGAGCTAAGAAATCTCAAATTCTTTCCCAACGTTTACTCAGACTGGATTTTCCTGTTCTTCCTGTACATGCTCTCTTTGTAGAACCACATGGAGTTACCGGCTGCTAAGAAATCCTGTGGCAGCACATGCCCTAAGCTGTTTTGCCTTGTTCAGATGAAGTATTTGGCAACCGCAGATGGTAGAATTTCACCCTGGTTTGCCTGTAACAGCAGCAGAAGTACGGTTTGTAGCGGACCCTTGCCTCAACAAGCTCCTATCAAGTCCACCAGAATTCAACCATGGCATTTGGGGTTAATTTGGAATTCAGAATGGATGTTGTGCACTGATTTCTGTGAGTGGGCAAATTTCTGAGGCACTACTCAGTTCTTTCAATAGGTAAGAAGGGCAAGTACTGATCCCACATGGGAGAACCTCTTCAGATTCTATAAATTATCTACGAGCAGCACGGAGGACATTACACTGAAAAAAAAAAATGATGTGGTGATTTCTGAATCTTAAACATCTGATATGATGGGAGAGACCAAACAAGCACCTGTTTATACTCATACATAGTTAAGGAAGAGAAGCTTTTAGAAATGCTGAGAATAGTTTAAGGTTGACACAAGAAAATACTCGCTTGTCTTCTTTCTAGCACAGAGAAAAAGCCAACTGGTATTAAGACCCATGCCACAAAGACAGACTTTCAAGTAATTTTCCTAAGTTGTCCTTCTCAGCAATAAACTTCACCCAGAGGCATCTCAGAGGATTTATGACACCTGCATCCATTCCCCTTGTATCAAAGCCTGTTGGGCAGCTTGCAATTCCCTCTTCACAGGACTGCACTGCCACTCCCAAAGAGCCCCACACAGCTTTTGCAGAGCCTGCTTTTGGAGTGAACACCACTCATGAAATGTTGTCACCAGGCAAAGCTCCTAACACATGACTAACAATCCCCAACTGCAGCATTCAGTCTTCCCAATGAGATGTAGGAAGCGAAATAAAATCAGAGGGACAAGAACACTCTCCTTTGCTGTTCAAAGCATGCCAGAGAACAACCAGTCTTTCCAAAAGACTGGCTGGAAATTTCAGCAATTATGATCTGGTCAAGGGAAAATCTCTAAAAGGTCTCAAATGTTAGAAGAAGCTTCCAGAAACATGACAAAGCACGTATCAGTACATCACACAGTACTTTCTGCTAGCTACACATAACTGCTGAGGTAGTTGAGGCTTGTATTTTAACAATTGCTTCCTCCTTTTTTTCCTGCCTTGTCTTTGCTCCTGGGATTAATTCACTCATGTATTTCTCTTGAATCTCCATGTTCCATCAGGTACAGGATCAGTCAGCAGCAAGTCAGAAGAAATGGATGCAAGACAGCCGAGATCACTTGTCCCAAGAGCCATTTTCTAGGAATTGCTTCACTTTTTCACTTTACAGGAACACAGAAGGTACCCTGATAGATCAACCCAGCAGCAGCAGTGGCAGTGGGAGACAGAACACATGAGCTTTGTGCAGTGCATTGCTATCCTGCTCCCCAATGGTACGGACAGTGCAGTCACCAGCTATTGCTGATACTGGAGGGGATGTTTTATTTGTTTTTTATTTGCCACCACTCATTTCCAGTGCAGAATCCCCACACTGCTAGGGAAGCTCTATAGCAATTTAGCCTTGCCTGTGCGTGTGTGTCTGTAGAGATCAGCAGATGAGGACGTGCTTTCCAAAGTGGTATCATAACCTCCCCAGAAGGCTACAGAGCAAATGGGAGGGGGCAGTCACATGCAAAACTTTGATATAGCTGCCTTTCGCTTCAGAGAAACTTTTGGAAGACAAGATAGTAGAAGGTGAGATCTCTTGACTGTTCAGGGACCAAGGCCGTCTCAGTGCTTCACTCCTGTCCTCACTGCTGAGTCTAACAGTCAGGGCTACTGCTAGTTTTGCCTTTCTCCCCATCCTTGTACCAACTATGCTATTCCTCCATGCTCAGGCGAGCTTAGCCCCTAGTCCTGGGCAGGGTCTCTCAGCCCCTCCAGGCCCATGCAGACCACACCAGAGGGGATCTCTCCCAGGTCCCTGCGCTGGAACATGCACCAGCACGTCACCTCACACTTAAGGACAAGGCTCTGCACTCCCAAAGCCCTCATGGGTCATCTCCTCGCACCACCACCGCTCCCAAGCCCAGGAGAGAGGGCCAGCCCGGGGCCTAAAGCCGAACGTGCCGCCCACAGCCATCATTCCCCTCGCCCGCGCCTCCGAGTCCCCGCCTCCGGCCGCCAACAAAATGGCGGCCGGCGCTTTTGCCCGCACTAAAGATGGCGCCGCGCTCCCGCCGAAGTGCTGGCAAGCACCGCCTTTCCTCGCTGAGGGGAGCGCCGGTGGGCGGGGCTTGGCGGGGCGGGGCGTGGTGCGGCGCTGAGCGCGGCGCAGGGCGAGCGGCGGCAGTTGCGCGGCGTCGCTTCTG